>NC_061778.1:19837932-20147461 GCF_022458985.1 Mugil cephalus | reverse complement strand
GCTATGAGACCAACAAAAGCATACAAATAACTCATCAGAGTCCACCACAAAACCTCATAAAGAACGATGGTCCCTTTAAAAACACATAGATGCCTTTGTGCAGGTACAGGTCTAATAGACTCATTTGGCTGTGTGGTTGTTGTACTGGTTACACCTGGCCATGGCACTGGTAATAAACTGGTCACCTGCCAAAGCCTGAGTGTCCTCCTCCTGCTCCTCCTCGGCTGGACTGTCCACCCTCTCTGAAGGTTATTACTCTCTTCATGCTGATTAGGTTTGGATGAATAGCGGCCTTTGTTCGGCCCCGTTTCCCACGACCCGGCATTCGCCTGGCAGTCGCGTGGCTCTGAAACAGGGGCCCCCGCTTTAAGGGACCCAAAGGTAGGAGGAGGGGAGAGGAGGGGGAGGGGGACATCTGGTCAATCTGACATCTGCTCGCAAACTGTTAATAGCAGATGTCGGACATTTGAAAACACGGGACGTGATCAAAGCAGGCCAAACACACCGCGAGATCTGTTTTCTTGTGTGTCTCTCTCTCCCTTTAAAAGTATGTGCGGAGCATCAGTGTTTTCCTACTGGTGTATTCGTCTTTAAACGCAACACGAGATTTTGAGATTTTAAATGGCTAATAAAGACTGAGCACATATATTTTCAGGTGGTTTGTCGGTCTATTGTGTCTTCCCGTGAGCTTTGAGGAAATAGGTTTGGCCTTTTTGCAGGTAGTGTAATGTTGCTCTTGAATAGAATGTGCCAGGGGGCTCCCCGGAGTAAAGCACGGTAATTGCACACTCTTGTTCATCCCTGGGAGAAGAGGAAACTGCAGTTTTTTGTTGTTGTTGGGTGGAGGGAGTGGAGTGCATGGTTTCAGGCTGGACATCTGTCGCTTGTGAGCGTTTTTTTTTTTTTTTTTTTTTTTTCTAGGCCGGGTCTCTCGTACATTGAATGGAGCCAGTGACCTGTCAGTCTTGACTGATGGGACCCCGTGTGTGGGAAAATCCCGCAGCCAAAGAGTTGGAGCATTCACATGCTAATTGCGCCCTATAAATAAGAGGGTCGTGGCGCGCCGAGGACCCTAGAGACGCGCTGAGATTCGGAGGAGAAGGGACAGACGTGCGCGCAAACAAACCCGAGGAGAAAACATGACTGCTTCATCCGTGGCGCGCAACGTGGAGAAACACCCCACTGCCAAGGAGGAGAGAAAGGTATTTTGGAAATACTGTAGATCAGTCTGTTTTTTAGTATAACTCGGATGCCCCCTGCGCCCAAGCATCTCCTTTTTTTTTTTTTTTAGCCTTACCCATTTATTTCGTTTTTCCAGCTGAGAAAGCCGCTTATTGAGAGGAAACGGCGGGAGAGGATAAACAATTGTTTGGATCAGCTTAAGGAAACTGTGATCGGAGCGTTCAGACTTGATGTGAGTATGAAACACTCGTGTCTCGTCTCTTCTGCGACCAGACTGAGTAGTGTGTGAAGTATAAAGTTAACTTTTGGGGTCTCTCCACAGCAATCCAAACTGGAGAAGGCAGACATCCTGGAGATGACGGTGAAACATCTGCAGAACATCCAGAATAACAAGCTGAGCGGTAAGGATCATGGCGCTGTGTACCAGTCTTTGTGTCTCACACGCGTGAGTTTTGAAGCATGATGACTTTGGAACTTAGGTGTCTGTTGACTCTTGTAATTTATCTAAATCCCTTAATGAAGTTCTATGGAGGGGAATTGAACTTAATGAATAGATTAGTAATATGTGATTCGTGCATTAAGTAGGCTAAACTCCACTGTCCTAGGTGATATTAGGCAGCAGAGGGCAGCATAAGCACATGAAAAGTTATGGCCTGGCTGAACAATATGAAAGTAAAGTAATAGTTAGGTCAGTGTGGTGTCTGGATGTTGCGTGGATTGAGGCGGAAATCCTCTTTTTAGTAGTTTCTCCTTTTTGGTTGTTCTCATCCCTAAAGAGAAACACAGCATCACCTTTTAAGAGCATATTGTGCTGTCACCACCAGGGGTCGCTGTAGATTCTGATAACCTCACTCCTCATGTCTTTCTTCCAAGCAGACCCCACTTTAGGCCTGGAGGCCCAGCAGAGATACAGCACGGGGTACATCCAGTGCATGCACGAAGTCCACAACATGCTCCTGACCTGTGAGTGGATGGACAAAACTCTGGGCTCCCGTCTGCTCAACCACCTCCTCAAGTCTTTGCCCAGGTCCACCAGCGAGCGCCCCCTCTCCCAGCAAACACCCAGACACAGCGCCACCCCTCCAGCCGGCCACGGCATCCCGGGCACACCCCTCAGAGGAGACCCCCTGTCCGCGAGGCAGCTCCAACGAGAGGGGCCCACCTGCCACGTGGTCGGACGTCAGGAGAGGCCGGCCCTCCACAGCTCCCACCTGGGGATGCTGGAGATGTGGAGGCCCTGGTGAACAGCCGGATCAATGATGTTGGTTCTCTATTTTGTTAGGCCATCCTCTGTTATGTATCTTATAGATATGCTGCTCAGAAGACAAACGTGTGGGGCGGTTTTGTTCCAGTAATTATTGTTATTGTAGGTGTGCTATGATGATTCTATACAGACCTTTTCTTAGTACTTCCCTCCAGAAGTGGACTTCTTGTAGCCTGCATTATAGAAGGCTCTTATTAATCTTTCATGTATTTATTGTATTAACAGCTTTATTTATTGCATATTGTAAGGCACGACTTTGCTTCTTAGACCACTTGCTTGGCATTGCATGGATTTCTATGCCTTCATCCTTCACTGTATGATTAACATAAACATTAATAATAATAAAATCTATTATATACTCCCAGTGGTTTGATGAGCTTTATGAATCAGGGGAATGTATAGATGCATGTCACTTAAGTTTCAACATTTCGGCACTTGTGGACATGAATGCAGGAGGACATAAGGTCCTGTAATACCGCTGTTCGTCCCATGGGGTAGCAACCCAGGCCTTGTCATCTTTAAATGCCTTGTGTTATTGCTGTATGTCAGTCTAGACTTCTAAGATCAAGTAGCAATAGAACTGTGCTATAAAAAATGAAGTCATAAAGCTACAGTCTAACCTTTATCGATTAACATTCTTGAAAAAATGCTTAAATGGATCAATACATTTGACTCCATGAATATTACATAGGTCTTCTATAGCTTCTTCTAGCTGGTTGTTTTAATGGCCGCATCCCATCTAATAAGTGTTAGACAAAATCAATGACAAGCAAAGGAAGGTAAGCAAAGCTTTTTCAAATCAGACTTTTTGTGTTATCATAGCTGAAAGAGAGCAAATCTAAATAAAAATAAAAAACATGAAAGATGAATCTATTCTGCTCCGTGTGTCTTGGTGAGCCAAGCATTCACAATAGCAAGTGGGGAACCACTCACCCAAACAGACCTTTCTGATAATTTCTGGTGCATGTAATCTTTGCCAAAATACTTTTATTCTGTTTATTGTCAGCCTCCTGGTGTATTTTGACCTATAATTGGGAAAGAACAGGAGTATTAATGGTGGCTCAGTTCCGTGAAGTGTCCCAGTAAGCGATGACAGTGAGCCACCATGCACAATAGCACCATCCTGTAACCAGCTCACCCGGATGGACCTTTTTTTTTTTTTTTTTTTTTTTTTTTTATGACAGACATTTTGACTTGTCACAGGAAGGAAAGCACATATGTTAATGATGGCTGGGTTTCCCTTAAGAGATTCCCTGCTTTTGTGCATGCTGGTAGACTGCCATCACTTACCGGGACACTTGAAACTGAGCCGCCATTAATGGGCATGTCCTTTCTCTACAATGACAAGTCAAAATCTCTTCTTGTACAACGGGATGCTGAAATTAAAGTATTTCACTAAAGATTTATTTAATTACATACACACAATTGTCCAACTTGTCTTCTAAATGCTACTTTTAAACAGCCAAATCATAAAACAACATGTTCTATTTTCTGTTCAGTGAGCTTTATGCACATGCAATCAAGAAATGTCAAAGTAGAGGATTTCCCACAAAACATATTTCTGATGTTCTGGAGAAGGAAATACAAAGGTGGCGCCTTAATAATAAAATGAACAATGTTCTGGCTTACTGAGGCACAAAGCCATCTTTAACGGTATCTGTAACACCTGTACATTTCGTGCATTATTTCCATTTGGGTTGCGACCATGTCTTTGTTACACAGTACAGTATAGTTCCATTGAGATCCGTGGATTATCCTGAATAACCAAGACATTGTTGCTGGACAGACATGCTGTCTTTGAGTCTTTATCTTTTGATGTTTTGAGTGCCACAAAAGAAATGTTGGTCTCATCCAGTGTGTTTGGGTGGGGACAGAAACCTGAAAAACTGCAAAATAAACCACAAGGTGGGTCAGAAAAAAAGTTATTTCTTCACGTTTTGGGGGATTTTTTTTTTTAATATCAGTACAAGGTAATCGATGAACAAAATTTTAGTTAAGTGTGTGTTTTGTGACTGCTAGGGCAAAATGATGATAATTCTAAAAGGTTCTCTTGGATGAATAGCGAATAATAGCTGAGTAGACTGCTATTTTCATTGGTTAAGACGGTACTGTTTTATTGGTATAATTCTAAATTTAAATGATCAAGACTAAAAATCTACAATGTAACCTAGTAAAAACTGGGATCACTTTGTAGAATCAAGTCCAACTGGAAGCACAATACCTCAAGATGACTTTGGCTGTGGTCAAAGTTTTAATAAAGATGCAATTCTTCACTGGGTTGTGAGAACTACAAATGTGCATATGGCCCATTCTCCCGCTATTATTACCGTTATGGCTGGCCGCCACATGGAGCCAGGCGGCGGGTCTGAACACAGAGAGAGAGGCAGAGACAGAGAGGGGGACGCCTGGTCCCTCAGCGGAGCTCACCAACAAAAGCGAGCCGAGACAGCTGCTCTCTCCACAGTCCACTCCATTAAAGATCTAGAGCTGGAATCTGGGGGTGGCGAGGTGCCAAAAAAACCTCCACTTCAAAGGTCTGGGGCGCTTCCTTCATTTGAGGCACTATATAGTTTAGTGTTTTTTCGGAAATGCTGCGCAATTGGGCAAATGCCGTGCGTAAAAGGGCACCTGACAATGCAGCGCTGCACCTACCTGGAAGGTTGCACAGACGCATGCTTGCTTCCCTTTCGAGCAGACGCAACTGCCCCATTGTGGAGGCGATTTGCATCACAATGCGGTGTTCAAAACACGACGAGGGCAAAGGGTTGGGGGCTCTTATTAGACAAAAACAAACAGACATTGTGCGCAAAGGGACCAAACCTGCACATTCAAAAGCAGAAGATCTCGCGTCGGCATCACAAGTAAAAGCCCCATTAAGTTATCACCAGTGCATGTGTTTAGATTATAACAGCTTAATAGTTTGCACATTTGCACTTAATGTTACAGACAGCGCGTAGCACGAATTCTGCAGTTTATTAACAATGTCCACCAGATATCCCATCATAATTATCTGTCTCGGCAACGTGAGAGTAGGGCAACGTGAGAATGCAGTTGCACACAAATCAGAAGTCACCAAACAACGGGGAGAACAAACGAGGCACAGACCTAACACCTGTCGCTTTCTTTGGAGAAGGGCCCTTAATTCCCCCGGCTGATTCAGTTTAGGCCGAGGGGCCGCCAGCAGCAGCTGCCAACTGAAGGCATCGCGTTACATCCGCCAAACAGCCGGGTAAATCTGCTGAGGCTCGGGCACAAAAGGCAGCAGAAAAAAAGAATGGGTAGGGCAGAAAACAGACAGGGCCCGGGTCTCGTGATATGATGCTGTGAAAACCTACGACTGGTCAACAAAATCGGCAACAAAGATGTAAATCTATGGCGAAATATAGGCCAAAAATTCTGCATTTGAACAATTCTGACACTCATATTATTTTTTTTAACATAGTGGTATATTCCGTTCAATAACTCATCAGTGAGTAATAATATATATAAGACTAACTTGGTGATGAGCACGACTTATATATACATATTAATCTAAACATAAGGTGACATGCATTACTGTTCCCATTCTGCATATGCATGCCAATACATTTTACACAGTTGAACTGAAGTGCACACTGCTAGTAACAGCACAAGCTGAAAAAAGGGCGGTCGGTCCCCCAACCCAACAAATTGTCTGATTAAAGCCCGTCCAGCTCCTCGGGGCGCAGACCGGGCTGACCGCAGACAAAGGGAGCGAGCGCTCATTGGCTCCGGCCGTGTGCGCTCTGTTGTCCCCCAGCGAGAGCAACTCAGCCCGTATTCACATGTTAATGAGCCCCTATAAATACTAACAACAGCCACTCAGCGCCAGCAGCACGTCTCACTGGGATTGTACAATAAACACAGGGCGTCTCGCCTCGCGTGTTTGTCGATTTTTTTTTCTCTCTCCCTGCCTGTAACCGGCTCCATTTGCCAGCTGCCCCTCTCGGACGACTCAGGAGGCAAAGGCAGCGGTGGGAGAAGCCACAGAAGCGGCGATCCGACCAACATGGCCCCCTCGGCTCGGCCCGATAACGCTGGAATTGGCGTGGAAGAAGATGAGTCCTACTACGGGATCCAGAAAGGAGACAGAAAGGTAGCGACTGTGGGACTGATGGTGGCACTTTTGTGGACACACTTGTCAGTGTCGCGCTTGTCACGCCGCAATAACAATGCATCTGCAGAGTTTTAGGTCTGATTTTCTTATTCGAGGGTACATCTAATGGTTTCATTTTAATTACATTATGCATTTGCAGCTTTATTCAGAGAGCGATTTTTTTCCCATTTTGCTTTTCATTCAAGCGTTCACCAACGGCGTCACAGATTAAAGCTTCTGCCTTTGAATCCTTTTTCCGCCACTGATCTTTTCTGTGTTCCTGCAGACTAGAAAACCTCTGGTGGAGAAGAAGAGGCGAGCTCGCATCAATGAGAGTTTGCAGGAGCTGCGCACTCTGTTGTCAGACACAGACGTGAGTACGGAGCGCTCACACTGCGCACCTCGGTCAGCCCAGCCCCGCCGGGTGTCATTGGTGATGGGGTGAGAGTGTGGTTGCTGACGGAGCTCTAACCCCCATTCTGCTTGTTTCCACAGTTTCATTCCAAGATGGAGAACGCCGAGGTGCTGGAGATGACGGTGAAGAAGGTGGAGGACATATTGAAGAACAGAACCCAAGGTCTGCCCTCATTTGTTGAGCCTTTACGCTTCTCCATGCACTGATGCACTGCACAGGAGCACACTAATTTGTCTTTTGAAATGCAAAACTGCTGACATGATCAGAGGGGTCAAATGATGTATCAGTTCCATGACATGAAGCACTTATAGCCAAGTAGTCCCCTCTTCATTATCGACAGTTAGTCTGAACTGCAAAGCCACATTAATGAAAAAAATATAACCAACATAATAACCAAAAATTCCATGGTCCTAACATGGCCATTTTTGCAATGCATCACTAATGCAAGTTTGAAAAGAAGAGGACACAGAGTTCCTGAAAGGATTCAGAGAATGCATGATGGAGTTGAGTGTGTAGTTTAGAGGTCGGTGACTGTGGCAGAGCTCCCTTTGTGTCTTTTATGTCAGGGGTTTGATTTCAACTCGGCACTGTCACCAGTATATTTGACAGAAGGAGCCCCAACATTTGAAAGTGTTCCAGTAAAAGTAATGGGTTCAACATTTTAAGTATAGTGCACAGTAGCATTAATGCAGAAAAATAAAACTAATAAAAGCACTCATTTAGCAGGATGAAACCTTTCAGAAATGTCTGTTACCGTATAGCCTATGGTGTATTATTGAAATATATTACAGATGCAACTTCATTTAGGTAGCAGTTGTACGTGTAGCTGAAGCATATTCTAAATTAATTTATATAATTTTTGGGCACTGTAATAATACATCGTATTTTATAAGGTGATGATTACTTCTGTAGGAAAATGTTTACATGAACTGAATAATCACTGCATTCGTCTCTCCCCCCGCAGAAACAGACACACTAAACCAAGAGGCCAGCGAGAGGTTTGCGGCCGGCTACATCCAGTGCATGCACGAGGTCCACATGTTCGTGTCCAGCTGTCCTGGGATTGATGCGACGGTGGCAGCCGAGCTCCTCAACCACCTACTGGAGTGCATGCCCCTGAACGAGGACCACCTCCAGGACGTGCTGATGGACCTGATCACGGACGCTCCCGGGAGCCACAACAGCACTTGGAACGGAGAAGGGGAGGCGCTCTGCACGAACCTGGCATCCCCCGGAGGACGGAGCTTATCCAGCAGCTCGTCCTCCGCTCTGTCCCCAGCCCCCTCCACCACCTCCAGCGAGGACTTGTGCTCCGACCTGGACGAGACCGACAGCGAGCACAACCAGAGCGCCACGGAGGGCATGGAGAGCAGGGAGGCCCTGAGCGTGGCCACCCTGACCTACCCTCGCTCCATGTGGAGGCCCTGGTAGTTTGGATGGGAGACAGTTGGGAGTCGCTGGAGCACGGACTGTGGGCTTTCTTTTATGATGCGAAACTGAGCCTCCTACTGAAAGGGAAGATTCCACCTTCCAACACGTGGTTGTAGCATTTCTGGACTCATTTCCCGCAGCTAATAACACTGATATTCATGGATTTTGCCTCTGGATTTCCCTGCACTGGTGACCAATATTCACATCTGCTCCACAAGAAACAGAGGGACCAACTCACACCAGCCTCGGGTACGCAGTGGAACTTTACTTCAACATGTGAGGAGAGGCTGGATTTTCTCTTCACCAACAACTAAACGCAGC
Organism: Mugil cephalus; assembly: GCF_022458985.1. Taxonomy (NCBI): domain Eukaryota; kingdom Metazoa; phylum Chordata; class Actinopteri; order Mugiliformes; family Mugilidae; genus Mugil; species Mugil cephalus. The sequence continues at coordinate 20,138,734 of NC_061778.1, read as the reverse complement.
AAGTCCACACCCTTTCCTCTGCATGCGGTGAAATGTAGCAAAGCAGAAAATTAAGTAGAAGTAGTCATTTAAGTTGATGGGACAACGTTTGCCTAGAGGACACTAGCAGTGCTGCGATCTGCGATACCACGATCTTTACCAGTGTGTTAAAGGGAGGGCAGAGTTTCCTTTTATCTCATCAGAAGGGCCCTGCGTCTCGTGGCCCCTTCAGTTCGCAGCCTCAATGGTAACACACCCTTGCTTTGAGTGCTGTCTCGTGACTTTTCTTTAAATCCGGAAAAAGAAAAAAAAAACAACTCCCCTCACTTATAACCCAACAACCAAGGACAGAAAAGGAACCGTTCACACTTGTTTTGTCTATAACTCTGTGTATATTTGATCGGTGTGCGGAGAAAAGCTCTTTTTTTCTTGTTTTTTTTTTTGTTTTGTTTTTTTAGAAACACCTCCGATTAATATAAATATTTCTATTGTATTTCATAAATTCCAGTAGTTTATTGGACGGCTAGCCTCCTCGAGAACTTCATGTTGTAATGATGTGTAGAAATGTTTTGCAAGTAAAATAAAGCGTCTGAATTAAAATAAAACTATGTAATTGAAATGGTTCTCGTCAGGTGTGACTCGATCATCTAGACGGACCTGAACTATCAAACAGAGAAAAGTGACAGAAATAATTAGAGGAACATATTTCAGAGTAGTGTTTGAATAGGTCAGCCTCCCTGTTTGGATCAGACAGTCGCCTTGTCTCCCTGCACCAGGGGTGCGCACATGAAAGAAAAAGTCACACCTCTCCAGCAGTGTCTTTGCTCTCACCTCAGTTACAATGACCACGTTAACAAATGCCTGTCAGATCCTTTGTGGAGCGGCCATCAACCTCCACCCGTGACAGCGCTTATTCCTGCAATAAAATCACATGTAGTGAGAAGGGAAGGGAACTTGTGTCTCGTATTTCGCGGCCAACGCGGTAGCTACTATTTCAGATTTTGGTGTAAATCGTCGCTCATGTTGCTCACTGTCAAAGGATCCTGGACCCTTTGGAGGAATAGGCTAATTAACAAGCCTCGATGTCCGTAGAGAAGGAGGAGGAGGAGGAGGTGGAGGACCTGGGTGTGAACATCGGGAGGAAACACATTGAAATAGGAGCGGAGGAGACACGGTGATCAAAGCCCCCTGCCACCATTTGAGAGAGGAGCGTCAAAGTCGGCTGAGTTTGAAAAGACAGTAAAAAGAAAAAAAAAAAGAAAAAAACAAAGAAGACACAAGCAGGCTCAGATTCTTCAAAGGGACCCGGCGGCACACACTCACGCTGACACTTGATCATCAAGACACCTAAAGACATCAGAGGTAACTAACTGGTGGAGGCAAATTTAGGAAATAAAATCAATCAAAGGGCAGAGCAGTGAAGGCCGTAGACAATGTCGCTGGTTGACGTGAAGCTTTACTTCCATTGGCAAACATTTTGTATTACGTTCTAATGTGTATTTATAAAATAGTTTGAGTTATTAATTAACCGTTGTATTGAAGCTAACAGTTAGCATGCTAACCATCATTTGAAAATTTGAAGTATTTCGAGACAGAGAGGGAGACAGCGGGAAAGATACTTTTTATTGTAGATGCTTTGGGTATAGGCTGCTTAGCTTAAGTAAGTGAGTTGACTAAAAACACAGCAGGAAAGTCCTCAAACATAGAATAGTGTGTTGCTATGACGACAACGTGTCACAGGGAGCAAACTTCTAGGATTTTCGACCAAACACTCGCAGATCAGAAAATAACAAGTCACAACGGGACGTCTTCTGACCTGGAGCAGCAGCCGAGCCTTCTGGACATCTCATGTGAGTTTCACGCATGTACCGTGAATCTGGTGGAGGTGGGAGCGAGAGAAGGGGTGTAACTGAAAACCTACACACACACACACACACTGTTAGAGACAGCAGCTGTATAATATTCTACTGAGGACAAAAATGGCGCCTCTGTTTATTGTCATGCACGAAACTGAGATCAGATCTCAGGGGCTGGCTGGGGACACGTGCCAGGGGTGAACACGGGCACTTAAAGGACAACAGTGGATCAACTACAAACTCATAGCATTATGCAAAATCAGACATTAATTACGTAAAAACAAAAGTGTAGTTTTGGTTAGACTGGAGGAGATAGTGACTGTGGGAACGCTTCCCTCCATCAAACCCGGTCGTGTGCCCACAAATCTGGCGGCAGATGACCGGGCTGATTTAGTTTTTGTGGGAGAAAGGGAAAAAAGAAAATTGGACAGGAGGGGGAACGCCTGCACCAGTTGTGGGTCTGTTGCTGCGTATGAATTCTGGGGTGAAAGGTGAGCGCAATGCAACAGTTGGTGCGAGGGCGATTCAACGGCAGGGCCGAGCATATGGCGCTGAAACAGATCCCCAGGGGAGCCTGCCATCCTCCGGTGCTTCTCAACCGCCTTTGACTGTGAGAGAACAATCGCCTCCTGACGGGAGGCAGCAGCAGCTCAAAACTACTCCTCACACCGAAACAAGCTTTGGAAGGACAGACCTGAAATTGTAATTATTTTGTTCCTGCATGTGTCTTTTCTGGTTGTAATTTGAGTATTGAGTTATTTCAATTCATACAAGAGACTAAAGAATTTGAGGCTCGTTTGATATCTGTTTGAGTGTCGAACTGGAGTGGGAAACTGAACATGACTAAAACATTTCCCTCCATTCAATCACATGGTGTGAACCTACGTACATGTAATGGCAAAGTAATCACTGCATACATTTTGATCTTTACTTTGTGTCTTTTTTTCTCTTTCTTTCTTCCGTAAAAGCTTACATGCCAGATTTCCTACCCAACAATAATACTGCTAAATTTAAGTATTGAGTTGGTTAATTTCTGTAGGCTGTAGATGACTTTATACACAGAACATAGTGTCCTCTGAGACAACTCAGCCATACAGTACTGTGTAGGCACTTCTATATGCATTGTCCTCCAGGGACTACACACCTAAAGGGCCAACATGTCTGCGAAGGTTCTCAGCAATATGCTGAACTGACATAACAGAAGAAGTGAAAGAAGTAAGGGTCCCCCTATGGCCAGTATACAAAATATATCATGAAGCATGGGTTGATTTTAAACCAAACGAATAAAGCTGGTGTTACAATAGGACTGAAAGGAATCACCTTGAAGAATGGCAACATATTATCCTTCATGTTCAGGATTCGATCTGTCATCAGAAATAAAGGCAGACATCAAACATATTGGAATATATATGAATGGACTTTCATTAATAAAGGATAAACTCTTATTTTTTTCTACTTAGGGGCATTGGTGTACTCTGTCTATAATTTTAATCATAGATACAGTCAAATGTACTTTATAAAAGATAATACAGTTGTTGTAAAAGTAATTGTTTAACCTTTATGTGATACAGATTTCTTTAGGTTTTATTGTAAACTGTAGCTTGTGCAAGAGCTAAAGATATCAGACGGTAATTCCTAAATGTCTTCAGTGTCTGTGGGTGGATTAGATTGGATTGGGCCCATGGTCAAGCTTGAGGTTTTGAATCCGCTTTATGTTTGAATAATGAATGTATGAATGAATGACTGGTTAAACGTTTTGCTGAAAAAGGCTCGTCTGTCATGTATAAAATCAAATTCTGTCTTTCTTTATGGAACAGCTGTTAGCTGTGGAATAACTGACCACACTCTTTAGAGTTCAGCTGAGACGACACAGGGGCAAACACACCAGACAGGTTGTATTTCTGCAATTTTATTACAACATTGTGTCCATTTCTCAAACAGCACATAATCTCACCTACAAAAAAAAGCACAGAACTGTGCTAGTTTAATACACCAGAGACTCATACGGTGGTAATGAGACATATTTACATGACCATATATGACACCAGTATCGTGTGTGCGCATTTACAGATCAGGGTGCTTCCAACACCCCACCAGTGTGTTTAAACATGGACCCCCAGACCTCGTGAGACGAGTAAGGCTTGACCCACTGTCAGAATTCAGCGCATCGCCCTTCAACAGTATCTTCCCAATGAATGAATGAACGACTTTCTGCCAGTCTCAGTGGTTTGTACACGGGTGAGAGTTGGAAGTCCCTTGGAGATATTTTTCAGAGAAGGAGACAAAGACAGAGACTGCAGTTGCTAAAGGTAATGACATGTGCTTTCACCCTCCGTGCATTCGTTCACACATATACAGTCCATTAACCTCTGCCAGTTCCAGCCAAAGACTCTCTGTACATGTCAGTCGCTCACTGGAATCACTTAAAGTATCTGATCGCTCTGTCCACATGCATACACATGCTAACTTCTGCTTACAGTAACATGACCTGGGATTTGTTAGAGGTAGGGTTCACCCCCTATGACACTTAAAATCTCTTGACTTCTTTAGACAGTTAATAACACATAAGAAAGATAGAAAAATAGAGTAAAATAGAGTAAAAAAAAAGAAAGTTCTGACAAGTTTCAATGGTGAAATCATGAAAACCAACTATGTCAGTGAGATGCTCTTGGTCCAGTCTCTGTACATTCACAAACCCTGCCTCAGCACCAGAGCTGTTTCTATTTTACATACGGTTCGCTTTAACTATACAGAGCCAGTGTGGATCACAGTTTCCTTAATACTTCATGTATTCAGGTCCAGGGACTTGCATGGTTTTGCATGGTTTTTGCATCACATGACCCCCCTTTATTTGCTACAATCGTAATACTGTTTTCCCACTGTACGGCAAACTTCAGGCGTGACACTTAACATTACTTCAGTGCCAGAAGTTGCCAGGACCAACAACCGTTCACAGTACTCAAGGATGTGTATTGCTGCACTTTCACCTGCAGATATTTGTGATTTGGAGTCCTTTTGACGATGCCTACAACTTTGCAATATTGTAAAAACAACTTCCTACTCAGTAAAACAGATCATCAAGAAAATGAGGATAAAAAACGTAAATTCTGCCAGTGTTATCTTGCATAAAGTATTCATCACTAAAATAGCACTGATTTGTTCTACGAGAAAGTTTTTGTTTTAGAGCTGCACCATGTTACCAGAAGAACATTATTCGAAAACATTCTGTGAGATTCTGCATTTTGTGTGGGCATCATTTTTGATTCCTTCTTCACCAAAGCAAAGTGACGCTTTAAGGTCTGCAGAGCCCCACAACACTTAGAGGGTATATTGCGAATAGAGTTTAAGAGACTCTAAAATGTCCCGTAGAGTTTAGTTAGTTTAGCTAAATTCATTTTGGCTTCAACTGCAATAAACTATTCTACATACATCATCTGCATGGAAATAAATAAGATATTTAAAGGAATATTATTTCTCTGATTGTCGCCGTTGAGGAAAGACGCAGTCAGCCTACGTGTCCTGACTTCTACTGGCTGCTGAATCCAACACGACCACTGTTAGTCGCAGGAATGCTTCAAATGCTCAGGTCTGAGGAGAATAGTGAGATAAACCTGACACATACATCATCCAGTGAGCACCGCAACCTTTGAAGGTGTCAAATGGGATCATCATGTGGCAAATAAATACAAACATAACGCTGGGCAGAGTAGTGTAGAAACAGCAGTGTTGGGCTGTTTGTTAATAACATTTTTAAATATTTCTTATGAAAAGTAGTTTGTCAAAATAACATTTTTTCAATCAAATATATTTAGAACATTTTATAAGTTGTCCATTGGCCACAAACAACTTTTTAGAATAAAAGCTCTGGCTCTGACCGAGAGGATGTTATATTTACATAAGAAAGAGCCAGGTCACTTTAGAGGCAGTGTGTGTGTGTGTGTGTTAGAGTGTGTGTGTGTGTGTGTTGAAGGTGGCATAAGTACTACATGTGGATCACCAATACAAACCCCCATAAAGCACTACTGCCCCCTGTAAGGACGCAGTAAGAACTGCACCCCAGTAGCAGTCCTACATCCAGCACACCAGCGGCACACGTCACCGTAACTATCATCGGGAATGTCTACCTCTGATCGTTACGAGTGTGTGTGTGTGAGGGGATGGTCACCACACAGCTGCTTGTCTTACGTCCATAAAGTGTATAAGCATTTGTGTGGCCCCTCAACAGGGTCCTTTTGTGTCCTCCTGTTGGCCGCGTGTGAGCTCATGAGCCAGAGTCCGGCTGAGGCTGAGAATCCTCTGATTGTTTCTGGGAGCTCTGACCCTCTTGGCTCAGCTCCTCACTCATCTCGCCCATGTCCATGTCTGGCAGGGCCTCCTCGATGGGCGCTGCTGCCGCCGTGTCCTCGCAGTACACACACTCCTGAACAGATACACGTGCCGTTAGTGACTAGTGCTGCTATTTAATAGCAATAAAAACACAAAGGTGCAGGCTAGACAGTGTTGACTAACCTTCACATTGATAGCAGCAGGTAGACCTCCCCTCCTCATCCAGGGATGTTCCTCCACTAGTTCTCGTCGCTGGTCCGAGGAGAAGTGAGGCTGGCTCTTCTGCATTTGTCGCAGCCTCTCTTTGTCTTCTCGCAGGACCCTTTGAATGTCCCTGTTTGTGAGGGAATACGCAAATTAGACTTTGCAGATAAGACTGACACGTCATTATATATTAATGAAGGGAAGGTCACAAAAAAATGAATTACCTGGACGGCATTTGATATGTCATCATGACCTTGTCGTCAGCATTGGCCATCAGCAGCCAGAGGGGCTCCTGTAGGACATACTTTATGAAATGGTCTCCGTCTCCTTGAGCTGAGATTTTGGCCTGCGACTTTCCACCTTCGGAGTCTCCTTCACCTCTCATCTTGGCTTTGGCCTTGGGGTCGTGTTCCAGAGAGTCAACGCTACCAAAGTATTTGCTGGTGTTGCTACTCCCTGTGAAGACATGACGCGGTCAGAAATATTCTTTAACATGTGCATTCTACAAATGGTTTAATTAAAGTAAAAATCAAAGACACAAATCAGAATTGCTTAAAGGGTGGGGATGTTATTTTGTCATGCCTGGATGTTTCTCTACTGACCTGTTCTGCTTCCCGAAGCTCCACTAGCTGAGGTACCACAGCCGTTGCAGCCTGAACCTGATCCCGAGCCTGATCCAGAGCCTGAGCCTGAGCCCATAGAGCCAGAGGTGGCTGATCCGGTGCCAGAGTGGGAGTCCTCCTGTTCCTGCAGCAGGATGTCCAGCAGGTCACAGGATGATGAGTTCCCATCGCTGTGAGCACCATCTCCTGGAGACTCCACCTGAAACACAAAGCGGTAAATCATCAGCGCTGAAGTGCTGCGACAGGGACTGTGTGGTGTGTACGTGAGAGAATGAGGATGAATCAAAGATACTATCTAAGTCTGTCTCACCTGTTGGTGACTATCACTCTTGGCTGTGCCTCCGTTCTTCTCCCCTGTTGCCCCTCCTGACACTGCGGCTATAATGCTCCCCTGGCCTCCAGCGGAGGGCGCTGTGCTGTCCAGACGTTCCACTGAGCGCTGTCCTTCCTCCATGCTCAGCAGATTGAGCTGCAGGGGTGAACTGCAGCGCGACTCGAACAGCGGTGGTGATGTAGTGGGCTCCCGTGCCCCCGACGCAGGCGTGGAGGATCGTGATGCAGCGCCCTCTCGGGGCCCCACAGTGGGAACTTTGGAAGGCTCTGAGGCTAAGCTGTATGGAAAGGGCTGAGGTGGATAAGGGGCTTGAGCCACAAACTGAGTCTGCACTGGGAAAGAGGGCTGGGCTGTGAATGGCTGCTGAGTAGTGTAGGCAGTCTGTGGAGCCTGGAAAGGCTGCTGCGTAGTGTAGGGGGTCTGTGCAGCTTGAAATGGCTGCTGGGGGGTAAAGGCAGCTTGCACGGGGAACGGCTGTTGACTGGTGAACGCGGGCTGTGTCTGCATGGCATAGGCAGTCTGTTGGGGCTGAAAAGCCTGCTGGGTAGTGTATGCAGGTTGCGCCTGGGTTGGCTCAGGGAAAAACGCCGGCCTAGGAGCAGCTCCGAGCTGCCCTATCTGACCTAACTGTCCCAATTGGGGGAAGAGGTAATTAGGGAGCACCAGAGCCACCACAGGGGTCACAATAGGTGCAGGAAATGGAGTGGCAGTAGGTGGAGCTTGGGTGGTCTGCCCCTCTCCGAAGCCTCCAGAGAGAGAGGGGTCAGGGCGAGGGGCCTGAGCCGGAGCAGCAGCCGTCGGAGGGTAGAGCGGGTATGCAGGCACCATGGTGGGGTAAGAAACATTAAAAGCTGACTGGGATGCTTCAGACGGTGACCAAGACGTCTGGTTGAGACCCTGAAGAGGGGGCCGGGGTTTCCGGTTGGACACAGCACTGTCTGAGGAATCAGGATGCTTGATCCGTGGCTTCTTGGACTTCCTGTTGCGGTTGCCCTTTTTGGCAGTGGTCTCCGGCCTGGTCACGCCTTGTTTGGCAGCACCTCGTGGTCCAGGTGATTCTGAAAGGGAACACGTAGAGGTCAGAAAGTTCTTTCTGTTGAGTTGCCAGAAATACGAACGCTCTGAGCTTGAGCATGATTAGCAAGCATTTGTTTATTTGTAATGGGCCACTAGAGGACAACATCAACAGTAGCAATGTCTAGTATATGTGTATAGCCGAAGCTCAGCAGTCATCAAAATACATAATACTGTTTAGAACCCATGCAGTGTGTGTTTGCGGTACATGGTTTATTTAAAAGTTTCCACACATGGGCATTTCTAGACAACACCGGTCTGAATCAGGTGGACCAGACACTAAATAGACTGTGAAACCTTTCACACCTTCAGCAGTGACGGATCCTTTCTGCTTGTGCAGATACGTGGAACAGTCCTTCTGGAAGGTCCTGGCGTTGCGTAGCTCTCGGCAACGGTTCAGGAAGGCCTGCTCTTCTTTCTGGGTGTGCGCTGCCAGCACCTGCTTGGTCAGCCCCAGCCTCTTGTAGGCCTCTTTCTCCTGGCTGGGTGGAGAAACCATACTAACAGGAGGAGCTGGGGGTGCCGGGCTCTCTGCAACATCCTCAATTATCTCTGTAGAAAAACAAAAGTACAATAAACATTAGTTAAACTGACCTAATTACACAGTTACTGGAAGAATACACACATAATTCGATTCCAGGTGTGTTTTCGTGTGTGTGTTCTGTAAATGTTTATAAAAATGGACATATAGAAACTCACCAGACTCCGGCTGAGGTTTCTTGTCTCCCACGTGGACAATGGTGCTGCTGTAGCTGCACTGTGAAGTGATGGACACCACACTCTCAGCCTTACTGGGCAGAGTGAGGGGTGCTAGGGGGCCTCCCACCACAGCGGCCGCCCCAGGTGGAGGCTTCTTAGGTGCTTTCATGTTTGACAGGCCTGGCTGGGCATCCAACATCAAGGGATCTAGATGAAGAGACGGAGAGCTGTTAGTTTCAAACCTGTGAGGATTACAGTCTATTTCTGCAGACCAAATGAAACTGATCCCGATGTGTGTAGCATGCGTGTACAGATGCACGATGACATACCTGTGCTTGTATCCTGTGGCACTTGCACACCATTCTCTGAGCTCTTCTTATCATCATCCGAGTTGGAGGAGGTGGTGTTTGAGGAGAACTGGTACTTCCTTTTTACTGTGATAGGGATGTTGCAACTCTCCAGATACCTAGGAGGACAATTTCAGATGAATTAGAGCTTCCAAAGGTAATGCACAGCGATGTGTAACCCCTTAAATATCATGAACATAAACCCTAGACGTTACCTGATGACACTATCCAGGCAGCTGATCTGCTGATAGGAGCATACAGTCTGGTCTTTGCAGGTGAAGTCGTCCATGCTTGCTGCAGTACCGTCTCTGAACTGCAGATGGGGCGCTGAGTCCTTCAGTCGCACAGCTGAACTCCTCTGAACTGCTGACACTAGAGAGAAAGAAAGGGAAGAGAAAATGTCTTACACATACACAATGCTCTCATTTTGTTTCTCCACCTCACTGTCTGACTCAAACAAATAAAATGGTGTAGTACAAGGTTTAGATCATAATCTGCGCCCTGTAATAGATTTTGAGGGGCACAGATTTGTTTGTATTGAACTGAACTTACTGTCAGTGTTCTTCCTGTGCTCATGTTTAGATGGGGAGGGCGAGGGAGAAGGGGAGCGCAGGCAGACCTGGGAGTCCTGGTTCTTCAGCATGTGCACTCCCTTACAAATCTCCTGGAACGTCCTGGGGGGCTTGGTCTTGCTCGTCTCCTCTGCCGTGTTGCCAGCTGTAATGTTCCCATTGCTTTCACTGGACGAGCTGATGCTCACCAGCTGCTCATGGGAACCGTTGCTGCCATGGCTACCATAACCACTGGAGCCCATGTTGTGGATCGGCTGATGAGAGAGAGCTTGTTAAAGGAACTGACAAGAGCCTCTTGTATGTGGGTAGCCATCTTGGGAGTGTGTGTGTACATACTTGGAGCAGAAGCCTGTGGATCTGTTCGCTTATTTCTTGGATGTCAGAATCCATGATCTTCCCCCCATGGAAAGCTGGTGCTGCAAAGACATCTTCATTCACAGGACCCCTGAAGAAACACAGACACACGACTGTTACAAGGCATGTTCAGAGAGAAACTAGTATATGTGTGTACACTACTAGTCACAACAGAAAAGAATAAAAATAAACCACGTGTCTTACATTCTGACTTTATGCCTGCCGATGACGAAGGAGACCTTGCGGCTCCAGGGATTAACAAAGCTGGACCAGCTGGTGTCTATGGTGATGTACTCGCCATTTCTCGCACAGAAACGAATGGAGGAATGGTCGAACGGCTGACCAGCGTACTGCAGGACTGTTGGAAGCAGAAAGTAGTTTGTGAGTGAGAGAGCAACACAAAGGATCCACTGCACCAGTCAGATTAACACGACCGTCCTGTATATTGACAATTTCTTAAATCCTTACTCTTGCGATGCACAGCCAGCATTAGTGGTCGGTCACTCGGGTGCAGATTGAGCAACACGGGGGTCCCAATCAGGTCCTGGGGGAGGTACCCCAAGAGAGGCACAGCCCTGGTGGAGGAACAACGATTAGAAGGAATCAGCAAAGAGTTCACACATGACGCAACAAGTATACTTCTGTAGAGGTTAACAAGGGTTTCAGTCCGCTTACCTCTCATCCACATCCTGGAACACACAGTTAGGTGTGTGTGTGGTGGTGAAGATCCGCTTGTCAGGGGGAATTCTGGGTGCTGTAGTGGCAAGAATAGGTAAATAATAAATTACATATCTACAGGATCACTTCATTCTGAAAATTTAATGAATCTCCCATGAGGAACCATTAATAATCTGTTATACAATGTAATTACACCCCTTTATTATCTTTCTGTTTAAAAGCATATTCCTTCAAGAGACCTTCATTAGAGTGCATTTTAACCACAAATTCTCCTTAAAAAAGACATCAAAAATCATCATTTCATAGATCCTCAGATTAGGTTATTGTTGTATTTTTTCTTCAGTTTCTCTAATTAGTTGTGGGCTTCTGCAGGATGGTTAATAGTCACTTATTTTCTCACGGTGATATGTTATACTAATTATCAAATCTTAATGAGACAGTATAGAGACAGTATGAAAGCAGTGTGAAGCTATGTTTATGTCCTCACAGCTCTTACCTTCATAACCAGAGTGCACCCTCTCAGCCAGCAGGAGGCAGCAGAACTGTTCCTCCGCCAGCTCAGCATCCTGGACTTTCATCAAGTATGGAGTCATCCGGAAAGGGTAGTACTGGAGATCCCCTTCTCTTTCCTTACCACCACTGCAACACAAACACACGCAGTCTTAAAACTGTTTCATAGTACTGCATGCTCTAAAAAATTAAGTTTACAGTTTTCCTAAAATTGCTTTGTTGTTCCAATTTGCTTTAGGTGTAGGCATTTACAAGAAGAATGTGATTTTGCACATTCGAGAATCACACGAATAAAAGCATAAAAATAAGAGCTACCTTCCATGCTTTTATTGGTCTGAAACATAAACTGAAAGCTGTAGATTTGGATATTTTTTTCCTGTTGTAATTTGATAAGTAAATCTAATGAAATATTTTATTTTTATTCATTTCCCAATCAAGACATCATTTCGCTATTCCAAATAAATATGTCATAATGAACACAGAAAATGCTGAGCTCAAGCTCATAATACTACCCTTATAATGATACTGTGCCATGTCCCTGATGGCTAAACATACATAATTATATCATATAATTAAAATTATATAGAAGTCTGTGATGTCAGTTATACCTGCAGTACACTATATGGCCACTAGATGGAGATACAGATCAAAAGCTCACAGCTGCTGACTTCCTCTCTTAGTGTCCCTCACAAAGCCTGCACTGACTCAGAGCTTCTTAGGTCAGGAAACTGTGGATAGGAGAAAAGAGGCCGGCCGCTGTCACTCACCTGATGCGGCAAAAGAAGGATTTCTCCTGCATGCACTCCGTGGGAGACGATTCTGAAAAAAGGACAGGGAGAAGGTGGGATGAATATGCCGCCAGACAAATAAGCTCGACCATTGGTTAGTCATCAATGTTCAGCACAGTGTTAATGGGTCCTGAAAAGTTCTTCTCTCATCCAAGAGGAGATACAAATTCAAAAAGTACCCCCTGTACAGCTTTAAAGGAAGCGTGCAAAGATGCAATCATCTAGAAACGGATAGAAGGATTACATAACTTAATGCAGCTGTCATGTCAGAAGTAGTTTATTAGTAGAAAATGGAAAATGACACAATATGCCTCATAAAAAAACATTATTGTAAATGAGTGGGCAGGTTTTCATTAAAGAAAGCAGGTGTACAAGTCAGAAATGTGGAGGTTTTGACTGCGCCAATACGTAATTATGTGACAGGTGTCTGAGTGGGCGTGCGTCAATTAACACGATGTTAATGAAATATGTGTTATGTGTGTATGAGCATGTGAATGAAATAGATGCCCGTGGTATGGGTGTTTCATGTGGCTTTGCCACGTGCCTGTTTTTGGTGATGGAAAGCTACCATGCATGTTCACAAAGCCCTGCTCCATGTTGGCCCACTTAGAGGAGATCCAACAGTTTCAAGGTTCTCCTCCGGGGCCACATTATCAACACTGACTGCCACACATTGATTTTCAAATATTTTTAGGTTGTCTAAAAGAATGAACATTTTGATTAATTTTTGATTGATTGTGCAGCCCCTCCCTTGTCCCCTGCACTCTCTTATGCAAATAAATTGGACTTGTCTATGAATAGCCCTTCCACTTGGAGTAAGGTTGTTTTTGTTCATCCAAATGCTTTATAATAAGCACAATGCTACCCGTGTCAGAGACCCAAACTCAGCAGGCATCCTCACTAAAGAGGATAGCTAAAAGTTAGTGTCACATTTGCAACCTGTACACAGCTGCTAGACAATAAGATGTGCTCACACAACAGGGTAAACTTAACTCTTTTACTCTGATGCTGAATGTTTGCTCCCTCAGTTCAGATCAATATTGAAAAATAATTTCCCACAATCAAAGAGACATGAGAAGTGTCACAAAGCCAGGAGCTATGAGCAAAATGAGCTAAACACCTATCCACAAATATTCTGATTATTTAACCAGACTTCAACCAGAGCTGCTGTGGCAGCGGGAGGGAGAGAGGGTTGGGACGTAACAGGCAATACAATTCCAATGGGTAACACTGAGAGTTCACTAAATTTAAGTGAATTTAAAGTGAAGTGAAATAAAAGTGATTAATGTACATATGTTTTCAATCAAGAAAGTGCATCCATTGATGGTCTGTACCTGCTCCAGTGCACATGCTCCATGAGGGCAGGCGGTAGGGCGTGGTGAAGCTGTAGAACACACTGACATCCTGGGGCGTCAGGAACTCCACAAACTTGGCGTTGCTGAACACTTCCCGTTTGCAATTTAAGATGGACGCCGCCTGGTCCGAGATGTAAACAATCTTGCCCGTGATGAGCGACACGGCTACAGCAAATATATCCTAAAGAAAAAATAAAAACGTGAAATATAAGTGCTTAAGCAGTGAGAACGGGTTGATTTCCAAACAGCTGAAGATTCATGCACATTAAAATCTCCACTTATTCCATTTAATGTCATGAAGCCTGTTTGAAATTTCACTTTTTTTTTTATTGTGCTGACAATACGCGACTGATATAAATTATTCAGGCTTGATTAGGGCTATAATCAAAGATAAGTAATCAGACTAGTTCAGTACTGATGCTTTACTGTGGTGAAGTGTGGTTTGTACTTACAGTATTTTTGAGGGTGTACTCCGAGGTGATGCTGTTCAGTTCCTCAATAGTGTAAGATGATACATCAAACCCCGGTGGCTGACTGTCATTAATCATCAGCATCTGGTAGTATTCTTCATTGGCTGCAAAGCCAAGACAATATGGATCAATGCACAAATTGCAGATATCAACAAATTCCAACAAGCTTTCAAATGTATTTAAGTTAAAACAATAAAACAATGTAACATCGCTGTTAAACTATAACAACGTGAATAAATGCATGAACATGTGCATGAAAACGATGTCATCGGAAGCGGGTCTTACCTTTCACCTGTTTGACACATCGCAGCGCATATTTCAGAGTGTTGACGGTGCTGGATTTGCCCTTGTTCCTCTTTTCCGACGGCAGGTGCATCTTGAGCTCCTTGAGGGTCTTGAAGAGCTCCTTCTGTGTCTTAGCTTTGGCTGACTGTTCGCTGCTGCAGAACGAGCATGAGACAGATACATGTGCGTCAAAATGACAAGGTCTCACCAGTGCTGTCACACTCATCTTTCCAGCATGAGGAGTAGAAGAGGAGGGGGTCGCTACCGGGAAGGATTGATTGGCACCGGGTGGGTCTGACAGAAATCTCTCTACTGTTGCATGTAAATTAAGTGCCCACACACTTTGCATCTAGCGTTGACAGAACTGCGGCAGGAAAATTCAAAGGTGAACCAACCTGCAGCCGCTGGTTGAAGGGTTGTCCTGCTCGGAGCTCACCAGGCTGAAGGCGTTGGAGCTGCTCGGCGGGGAGGGGCTGTGAGAGTTTGAGCTGTAACCATCAACAACATGTCATGTTACTGAGGAAGAGGTCGGAAAAACTATTTAGAGCACAACAACAACAAGGCTGAACATAAGAACCCAGACTATACACACACGGAGAGCAGATGATAAAGACTGGCAAGTAAATAATTCCTGACCCTGGAAATCTATTTACAATTCCTAAATAAAGTTAGATATCGACCGCCATGATGTTCTCACCGAGAATGTTTACTCTCTTGGATTTTCTTCTTTGTGCAGAAGGTTATTTGTTTAAGCTGATACCAGGCAACATCCTTCAAACCATCTGGAAACCTTAACACAGCCCTAAAGTCTTAAAAGTTAAAGCTGTGTACCTGTAATAATGTAATAACCTCATCTAACTAAGGAGCCACCCCTGGTCCATGTGCAAATTACACAACACGTGAGATGTGGATAAATGAAGCTGACGCAGGTTTTGGGGGTGTAGATGACATTTTATATTTTCAGCTAAAACTGAAATGAGCAATATTTTCATTGAGGGATAACGTATATATGCGAATTTAAGAAATTCCAACCAGCTTAACCATTTTATTAATGGAGAAACCATGACAGATCTTAAATGTTAAATTACATTTTGACCTTTAAAACATACTGGAGGGGATGTTTTTCTTGTGTTGCATCTGTTGTCAGTGTAACAAACCACAAGAATCTGAGAAATAGCTGATGCAATGAAGCATGTGTATAACAGGAGATGTGTAAATCATCTAATCAAAACCAGCCTGCGCAAGAGGAGATGAGAGGAACGAGATGAAAGAAAATTGAACAGAGCAATCAGCCACCAGAAAGCCTGTCACAGCGTGTTCTGTGTCTAAATACATCACAGTAGAAGAAATAGACCCAATAGGAAAAAGCCAAACAACTTTTCCTCGTCCCATCAACAAGCACAACAGGGAGGAATAGAGGAAACGCATAATAACTGACATGAGATGTCCTTTCTCTTAAGAGCCATCATTATGAATTAGCTGACTTTTAAGTGCTCTTGAACAGATTCAGTTCAATTTAA
This sequence comes from Mugil cephalus, assembly GCF_022458985.1. Classification (NCBI taxonomy): domain Eukaryota; kingdom Metazoa; phylum Chordata; class Actinopteri; order Mugiliformes; family Mugilidae; genus Mugil; species Mugil cephalus. The sequence continues at coordinate 20,122,760 of NC_061778.1, read as the reverse complement.
CTCTCTGATGTAAAAAGCAAAGGGTCTCTAGACCTCCACGGAACCTACAGCCTGAGAACCCCACAGCCAAGCACGCACAGCAAAAATAGGCCATTGTAACCACAGCTAGCGCCCTTGTGTTGTTTATGTGGTCACCCCACATGACGAACCACACTGTGACGCATTAGCTGCTGCACTGACATGCACTTGCTTCAGCATCAACCCACTCGGAATCACAAGTAACTAAAAACAGCTATGATAACCCCGGACATTTAAGCCGGTGATGAGCGGCATTAATCAGCTCGTCGGAGTCGTTCACCAGAACTTGGACAAATGTGAGACTGGGACGCATGAGTATAAGATGAGAAAAGTTTAAAAATTCTGCAGAAAATGAGCACGGTTTCAATGTAGAGTAAACACCCGACACATCGTTCACTTCTCACAGAGACTGACTGGAACTTTAACCATGCTGCACACTGTGAATTGCTGAACAGAGCTGAAATATTAATGGTTTGGCGACAAACATGATGGAACGAGAGAGAAGAAGAAGTCATTCATTGGGTCTGTGTGTTTTAACCGAGCACCATGAAGAGCTTGTAGCCATCAAACAGAAGCAGCTTGGCCACGTCTTACATGTGAACCTCAGGTTTTCCGAATTCCTCGTATGTGTGTGTAAAAACCCTGAACTCATTCTGTCAACGCATTCTCATATGTAACATCATCAATCATTGAGGAGGTAATACATCCACTCAGGATTGTAAAGCAATTAACGAGCCCAGTCAATATTGTACAGATACCATCAAATAAGATTTAGGAGTTGAGGTCATCCATCATCATTACACAAAAGGAGGAGGTGGGTTCTACGCTCATATTTCAGCTCAGCTCTATGACAAAATGTATGCAATATATTGTCCATTGTAAATGGAGATGGAGAAAGCACAAGGAGTGGTTATGTAACAACCAGCCCTCAGTAGGTGTGCTGTTTCTTAACGACAACAGATGAAAACGATAGACTAATGTAGAGGCTCCGTTATTTAAAACCTTACATCTCTGAATCTTTACGTTGATCAACAAAGACTACGTCTCAGCAAATTACCAATGGAAAGAGAATTTCTATCAAATTTGATAATATGTCATCAGAGGAGGATCAAACTGTCTTTCACACTTGCAGAACTGACATTGAGACATTTAAAGGATGTAAAATGTCATCAGAGAAGAAACTAAGCTAATAAATTGTCTTTTTTTTATCTGAGTTGATCAGAATCAGGGATAAAATATCCTCTGCTTTCCTGGACATTAAACTCTTGAAGCTTGGCTGTAAAAATGACTCAGGCCATCATGACTCATGCAGGCGAAAATGGCCATTCAATTACTTTAATGGACCTTACTTCCATGACCTAGATGGTCTGCTCCCCCATGGTAATGGTCAAAGGCACAACTCTGTATAAATCAATGCATTTGATGTGCCCTCACCTTTTGTTGCTCCCCGAAGACTCCAGAAGGGCAGAATCCTTGCCGTTGCCATTTGAGCTGCCCACAGATTCATTTCCATGGGACTCATTGCCATGCGATTCGTTGCCGTGGGATTCTGTCCCGCTACCGCTCGATCCGCTGCCGCCCATCTCTACGTCCTCATGTAAGGCTGGCCGCGGTCGCTTCCTGTCGTCGTGCGGGGAGCCCCGCGAGGCCGGGTGTTCATGGCCGCTGTCGCTGCCCTCAGAGGGCAGTCCCAACTCAGGTTCAAGTTCGACCCTGTCCCGCCCGCCACAACCCTCGTTGTAACTGTTGGCCATGCGGTGAAGTTGGTTAATGGAGCTGCAGGGAGAGCCCTGCTCCTCCTCCATCTGGAAGCCGATTCTTTCCCTGTTGAGTTCAAGCCCGTCCAGGGTTGAGTACCGGTAGTGCTTTGGATCACTATCCTCAGTCATGGGACAGGCCAAGAGGTAAATGATGAGACTTTAAGTTACCTTCCACATGGCACTGCCATGAAGTGCACGGCACTGGGCTGTAAATGGAGATGATGCCTCAGGAGTGGTGATGTAGTCTAAGGGAGAAAAAACAGAACCGGTGAAATCACTTTCACAAACACTTTACAATACAGTGCGTCAGTGTGACCACAGATCAATAACACAGAAATAGCCCTAAACTCAACATGGATCAAGACAAACCATCCAACAAAAAAGTGGCCATCCTTTTGATCTGGCCAGCCAGCTTAGTATTTCTAAAAATCAATCATAAATAAAAGGGCACATCGGCACTGGCAAACCGATCTTGGTTTTTGTGTGCGTACTTGTACACACAAACACAAATTCACACCAGGGCTGCAGCTGTCCATCTTTCAAAAGGTCTGCTCAGTAAATAGGCCGTCATTTGCCCTTTGCTGGCAGACTTAAACCCCAGACCAGTGTGATCCAGTTCAATTTTTCAAAGAGCTTCTTCACATAAAAGGTGAAAGAACAGAGATGAAAACACAGCTCTGAAGAGTCTCGGCAACACCAGCGCTAACATGGACAACAGAGACAAAATACCCTTTGAAAGGTGGTTTACTAATGGTTGGGTCTCCTCTGTGGACGTCTGCTTGGCCTTTCACAAATCAACTACTAAACAGGTAAGAGGACAGCCTGTCAGTCAGTCTGTGGGGGGGGGAGTGTATGCTGCACCAAGTAACAGTATTATCAATGATGCCATGGAAACTGATCCAACATAAACACGTTTTAAACGCAAGTTTTTATGCATCGTCCATGTTCACTTAAATCTAAATCAAATGAAAAAGCCTTATGTAACACGCTGAAATAACCCTGAATCAATGAGCAATATGAAAAATAAAAGGTGCATAATGCCTAAAAATACAAGTGAACTTAGGTGATCCATGACAGGCTTAGTCCAGTAACAATGTGTTTAAACAGCAACAGCTTTCATCATATGTCCTATGTCCAATGTCCTCCACTAACTCCTACACCCTTTCCAGCGGAGCAGCCGTAGCTAAAGCTATTTATGTCCACAGCGAACAGGGAAATGCTGGAAGCAGGTACGGAAGCCAAATCCAAACTATTTTAATGTTTTTCTGCCATCCAGGATCAGGTTGCAGCTATTTATGTAAGGGTTCACGTTCAAGAGTTTGCCCATTCTTCACTCTTTACATAAGCGGTTTTACATAACTTCTACCTTTTAGAGGGGGTTTCTCAGGTTGGAAGATGCACAAAAAGAACAGCCGACTTTCCAGCCACCCACACAACTTGCCACCACCTTTAGATGTGACCCACTCCTGAGCTTAGTAGAGGAAGTAGCAAAGTGCTCTGACCGGACTTTCTATTGGCTCCCGCAAACAGCTAATCAGGAGAGAGCAAGGCGTAACACCAGGCTGGAGCGAAGTCAGCCAGTCAGGGGCAGTTCAAGAAAGACTACCCATTTTAATCATTTTAACAATACACACTTATTTCATTGTGTGTGAGAAAACACACCAAATGTAATGCCATGGTATTAATTACATGAAGTCATAAAACATGTTGTTAAAAATGAATAAGCTCATTGTCATAGTTCAGATTATTTGCCGTATGCTGCAGGGTATTAAGGCCTTAAACAAACAAAGAGGAAAGCTAGAAAATATTAAAAACTAGGTTAAACAGATAAATGTTTTGAAATCTTTTCCCTATTTGTTCCCTATTAGTTGACATTGTCTGTAGACAGGTGTCAGGCATCCGTGCCTTGAGGCTGAAACTAACTATAAATCCTGAATTATCATGACAATGTCAAACAAACTGCCCTACAATTAGACAAACAGCCATACTATTTAATTGCTTGTAACAAGAGGGAAACAAAAAAACATAAAATAACTACATTTAGAGTGTTTTTAACCCTTTGAGGTGCATCCAATTTTAACTATCCTACCATGGACATAATATAAGACACTAGATTACAACTCCCCCCCGCCCCCAACTCTCGCAGGCAAACGTGTAACTCTTAAAACAGAGCATAAGAGTGACATAATGAAACTGAACTCCCTCCGCTCGCAGCTCAGCCCTGTTTGAGCTAGAGCGCTGATACACCCAGCACACTAGCACAGATCCCAGGCATTATACAACTCTGCTCCAGTCACATGGATTTGGCTACAGTGCAGCACAAAGCTGTGGTAGCCTTGTTTCATAAAACCACATGCTTTCACTTGTAGCTACTCTTAGGTGTATTTCATACTGAAATCTCACACAGAGACCATTACTAAAAGAAAATCTGTTACATTTTAACAGGTGCAGAAAATCTTCCCGGCCATTCACACACACAAAAAATGTCAAATTTAAACAAGAGAAAAGACTAAAGAAGACTTTTTTTTTTTTAGGAGGTAATATTTTCATACAGATGAATGGTAAGTATTTAATTGAAATATTATATCACAAGTAATTATGTCACAGTGTCTTCCAACATACATAACTTACCCAGACACTACTTGTCAGCTTACAATGTATTAGTTTTGTTGGAGGGTACAATGAGTAAAACTATACACAAAAGGTCAGGCATTTTCCATAATGAGGAGTCAAAATCATCTCAAGGTCTACCTTTGGTGTTCTAAGACGCCTTGGATCAATATCCAGAGTACATTTAATGTGATTATCATGTCGACCTAATATTCTCAGGTACAGTGTGGGAGGGGTAATCAGTTTTCTCTGTTTGGACAGTGGGTCTGAGAGAGGTACAACTAAGGTGGAAATGAAATTTATTGGTTTCTAATTCCATCCCATTCCTGTTTAAGACGATAATACACCTAATATACTAAAATTAAAAACACTGACTCGGATCATACTTGTGTGAGTAATCGTGTTAGAGCTTCTTTAGAATTCATGCAACTCAGATTAAAAAGTTAATTTTATAAGTCAAAAACTATACTGCATTACAAATACCACAACACATACATAGACGTATACTTGTTAAATGTTAAATTAAAAAAATATAAATGTATAAATATATATATAGTTTTTCTTTCGTAATAGGAACTAACAACCCTTCCCCCATCTAACTCCCATTGACCTGCTATTCAGAATCCACACACACGTTGACCTGCAATCCACTGCACGGTACACTGACACAGTTATGTAAAAGTAACGATATCGGTATAAAACAACGACAGAACAGCCACCGGTTGTCCGCAAACCACACACATTACAAAAACAGACTCTTGTCTTCCCGTGTTAATCAACAAAATGAACCAAACCAGCATTTTTTGGTTATAAAAGTACAATAAGTAGAGCACTGAGGACTTCGCGCATGCGCGCACCGGTTTTCGTTATGCAACTTATTTTTTTGTGCTCGGTTATTCGTTTTAACTCAAACTAAAAGGTGGAAATACTCAAAAACCAACCTGTGCTGTTGATATAAAACTTGTCCCTCCGGTCGTCTTCGGAGACAGGCAAAAGCTGAAGCGAGCAGTGAATAAAACATTCGGTTATCCCTCCAGTATTCCTCAATGGGAGACGGCATTCAGACGGGTTGACACACTAGTCCACAGACCCTCCCCGGCTCTCGCCGCTATCCGCCCACCAGCCAATCAGCGAGCGCGGCCAGCGACCTCAATTCAGACTCCTCCCCCGGCGCTTTTCGATTGGCTGGAAGCTTGAGGTTTCCATGGTGAACGTGACGGGGATGCAATAACTAGAGTTCATTGGTCCAGAGCGCTGTCCGTCGTTTTATATAAACAATTCATCCTCTGCACGTGGAATCCCATGTTGTGTGTCGTGTGGCGTGGTACTAGTTACGACCGGTGGAGCCCTAAACAACGGATCGGGTGTTGAAGTTACATATATGCAAAAAGTGTCCGGTGAAAACATCAAACTAAAACCAACATGCACTAAATATTAGAGGGCTGGGCATTTGGGAATGTTAGAGACTCTAACGAGAGTCAGACAAGTGCCCGAAATGACAAGTTATTGCGAACATAGTAACAAAATTTAATTTCCATGACAACACGTCAGCAGTGGGTGGCTCGAAACAAGCTGGTCAGATAAACATGATTTTTTTTCCATCGTCAACTGCGTCATCTGTAAGAGTGTGTATGTGTGCGGTGCCGCCTTGCTTTCAGAGAGCTGCGTTTTAACATGCCCACAATATGGAGCAGAGGGGAAAAAAAAGACTAGTACTGTTATACAAACGACTCAGCCATGACATAAGATACTTCATTCAATGAAAACATCTGAGAAGATATACCTCCCTCCTCTTGATTGCATCATACAACACCTGAAAAAACGTGAGGGTTTTACAAGTCTGGTGTCACCCCAGATCTTTGTTCTACAGACCACGATGATGAATGGGGACTATGGTGCCAAGCTTATTCATCACAGTTTGTAATGAGTGAATGAGTCTGGAGAGTGCACACATATTGGCACCGTACACCACAACACCATATTTTCACTTTCCCAAGTCAACCCGCCTCCACTGAATGGCTCAGTGCAGAAATCTGGACTCAGCTCTGAAGGTGCCAGATCCAAGAGATGATCACCCATGCTGAGATAGTACTCTAGTCAACAAAACGACACCCTGCTGTCTGCCTCATGGTGCTCAGTGTCCACTCACCAAACATGTGAGAATCAAGTCTGTCACATCCACCCTCTGCTTGCATTCAGCCAGCACTATGTCTCTCAGTAGAGCCTGCCAGCTCATGAAGAACTCTTCTTGGCTTCCCTTAGCCTCTCACGTGGTTGCTTTAAGAAACAGGTGTTTCTTTTGTCTGTCGTTAGCGGTGCAGGTGGATCTCACTTGGAGAGTAAAAGGAGACTTATTCATCAGTAGCTCCTTTCACCAGCCCCTGTTTAAACCTCACACACTTGTTAGCAGGGGCAGCGGACTGGGATATCCTATAGGTGGGTGGAATATCCTAAAGAATACTGAGTCATGATGTGGGTGGTTCTCTCTGTAAAGCCCAGAAAGCCTTGACTACTGGTCATGATTATCATGATTACCTAACCAGAAATCCTCTGCATTTTAGGCGTTTCTGTCCCTGCTTCCGATGTGTCACCGCGTGCACTCTGGAGCCCAGTATACAAATAGGTCACACTGAGAGGGAAATGAACTTATTGGATATTATACACTCACCGGACACTTTATTAGGTGGCTTGTAAAATGTTGGACCCCTTTTTGCCTTGAGAACTGCCTTAATTCTTTGTGGCATACTTTCAACAAGGTGTGGGAAACATTCCTCAGAGAATTTGGTCCATATTGACATGACAGCATCAAACAGTTGCTGCAGATTTGTCGGCTGCACATCTATGATGAGAATCTCCTGTTCCACCACATCCCAAAGCTGCTCTATTGGATTGAGATCTGGTGAGTCTGGAGGCCATTGGAGTACAGTGAACTCATTGTCATGTTCAAGAAAACCAGTTTGAGATGATATGAGCTTTGTGACATGGTGCATTATTCTGCTGGAAGTAGGTGTCAGAAGATGGTACACTGTGGTCATAAAGGGATGGACATGGTCAGCAACAATACTCAGTAGTGTGCCATTTAACATGCACATTGTATGAAGTGGGCCATCGTTTTCATCTTTCATTGTCCAGTTTCTGCGACCCTGTGTGAATTGTAGTCCCAGTTTCCTGTAGCCCATCTTCTTTAAGGTTGGACGTGTTGTGCGTTCAGAGATGGTATCCTACATTCCTTGGTTGTAACGAGTGCTTATTTGAGTTACTGTTGCCTTTCTATCATCTCCAACCAGTCTGCCCATTCTCCTCTGACCTCTCACATCAACAAGTATTTTCTTTCACGCAACTGCCGCTCACTGGATATTTTCTCCCTTTCGGACCATTCTCTGTAAACCCTAGCGATGGTTGTGCTTAAAAATCCAAGTAGATCATCAGTTTCTGTTTGCTCGGTTTGAACTTCAGCAAGTGGTCTTGATCACCTCTACATGCCTAATTGCATTGAATTGCAGCCATGTGACTGGCTGATTAGCTATTTGATGCTGGAGCATCGTCAGGATACGTGCAGTAGTCCAGCAAAAGCCCAGATAGAAATCCCAAGCATCTACAAAGTGTTGAATAAGAGTTGTTTTATTTGGAAAAGGTGAAGAGCTCTGAATACTTTGTTAACATGCATATTGATCTCATCATTGTATCCTGCTTACACATTTAGTTGGTATTTAATATCACTTATTTACATCTGTGTCCAGGATGTGTCTTTCCTCCCTATGAGCAGCCCTTCTTCCAGGTTACTGTGTTACGTAACCGTAGTGGAAAACAACACACAATGTATACAGTGGATGATTCACGCTGAGTGATTGTAGCTTTGGCAGACAGAGAATCAATAAATGATGATCGTCGACTTAACATTCCCCACTGAGCGAAAAGAAAGTGGTTTCCAAAGTCATACAAACCACAATAAAACAGCTCCTTTGTGAGGTTCAGACGACAAAGAAGTTTCATGATGAGCAGAGTGGTTATAACAAAGATCCCTCCAGTATGTAAGTGTAGAGACAGGTCAATTGAAGCAGCACATACGCAAGAGTGAAACGCAGCTTTGAAGAAAACTAAATTAACTGAACACACTGTGGGTAAGAGTGGGTAGGAGAGTTAACCTTGTGCCACATTCTAAACAAGCAAAACAACCAAGGTATTTTTCGTCCTCAGATAATACTTTGACTTGTGCTCAAGTGCTCATGTGTAAACAATAACATGAATAACAGCAGAAGTTTATTTAACTGAACTGGTTTCAGGGTCCCGTCCTTTCCCTACAATGATAAATGACTTGTGCAAGTAAAGAGTAAAAGGTACAAGGAATCAAATAGTCGTCTTAATGAATAATGCACAGATGATTTTCAGTGATTGACTTGTTGTTTTGCTACATTTAAGGGTGAAATACTGTTCCTGTCACTCCACATTTCTTCAACAGCCGTGGAAACACGTATTTCTTCCATAACAGGAGACCACCATCAGTAGCAGCTTTTCTTTTCACACATCAACGCAATCAACTGCCACATCCAGATGTTCCCAGGTGATAAAGTAACAATTGTTTAGGCAATCTGTAAGTTATTTCAGTCTTCTTTTCCTCAGATAATTTTCACATTCACACTGCAACATTTTGTGTCACATCTACCAGCACATAAGGACAAACTATTATAGGCTCATATTATCATATAAAGTTATTATTGCACCCAGTGGTGACTTTATTAGGTTCAATTGCCTGTTAACACAAATAGCAAATAAGCCAATCACATGGCTGCAATTCAATGCAGGAGATCAAGACAATTTTCTGACATTCAAACCGAGCATCAGAATGGGGAAGAAAGGGGATTTAAGTGACTTTGAATGTGGTATGGTTGTTGGTGCCAGACAGGTTGGTCTGAGTATTTCAGAAGCTGATGATCTACTGGGATTTTTACACACAAACACCTCTAGGGTTTACAGAGAATGGGCCGAAAAAGAGATAATATCCAGGGAGTGGCAGTTGTGTGGACGGAAATGCCTTGTTGATAATAGAGGTCAGAGGAGAATGGGCAGGCTGGTTGGAGATGATAGAAAGGCAACAGTAACTCAAATAACCACTTGTTACAACCAAGGAACGTAGAATACCATATCTGAACGTACAACAGCAGGATAATGCACCATGTCACAAAGCTCATATCATCTCAAATTGGTTTCTTGAACATGACAATGAGTTCACTGTACTCTCGTGGTCCAATAGAGAACCTGTGGGATGTGGTGTAACAGGAGATTCTCATCATGGATGTGCAGTCAACAAATCTGCAGCAACTGCATGATGCCATCATGTCAATATGGACCAAAATCACTGAGGAATGTTTCCCACATCTTGTTGAAACCTTGTTGTTCGGACCACAACCTGGTTCACCTACTCTATACAGTTTCATCCCAAAGGGATCAATAAAGTTGAGTCTAAGTCTTGAAAGCGCCACAAAGAATTAAGGCAGTTCCGAAGGCAAAAGGGGGTCCAACCTGTTACTAGCAAGTGTACCTAATAAAGTGGCCAGTGAATGTATATGATGTGCCGTAAGTCCGAATGCTGAGGACACTGTAGGCACAGTAAGCTTCAAAATACAGCCTAAACTATAATATATTCACCAGTCATGATATAATCACAGGCCAAGAAAATATCAAGTAGCCACGGCACCTGTCAGTGGGTGGGACATGTTAGACAGCAAGTGAATGTTTTGCCCTCATTTGATTTCAGAAGCAGAAAAAAAAAAAGGGCAGAGAGGAAGGATTTGACAAGAGCCAGGGTTGGATGGCGAGATGACGGGGTCACACCATGGTGTGGTCCAAGGAAGGAAAAATGGTGAGTGGGAGCAAAGGTTGGCCAGTGGGCTTCCATCCGGCAGTGGTTTCTCGGTATGGGGCTGTGTAGCCTGAGACCAGCCAGGTTGCCCATGCCAACCCCCATAGGCTGCTGCCAGCGTCTACAATGGAAATGTCGGCATCAGAACTGGAGCAATGATTAAAAGGTTGCATCATGTTTTTTTAAAATCACATGGATGTTCCAGGTGAGCGTGCGTCGCCTGGCCGGGGATCATACGGCAACAGGATGCAAGGATCGCCCCCTCCCCCTGCTGTCGACATGGGGGTGTTGTGACGTGGCAAGATCACCAGTGTTATTAACTTCACAGGTTAGCGGTTTTAATGTTATGGCTGATCAGTGTACCAGTTTGTGAAGTATCAGGTTTTCAGCAGGCTGGCAACACACTAGGCCTTTACTGTCACCGATGCAAATCGTTCATGAAGATGGATTCACATTTCAAAATGTGCTGCTGTTCAGTGCTGTACTCGGTGTACTCGTTTCTCATTTTTACCTCTGTGGGTTTTCTGTTTTGCCCTAAAGCAACTCCTAGCAGGTTGCTTGGAGAGTGACCATGTCAAGCAGAGAGTGTGCTTTCATCTCATCCCTGTAACTGTGTCAAAGTGACCTGTAACCTGTATTTTATGCTCATGCTCAGATTTGCCATCTTCTCCCCTCTGCAGTATTGTGCATCTTCTAACTGAGACCAGGAGGTTGTTACATGTGAAATAAAATAAAAGAAATACAGAAACATCCCAGTTCACTGAATCATCAGCATAACACTACCTTAAAGTTCTAAATTTGATCTTGTTGTATAATCTCAACACCCTAGCCTGGGTAAAAATAATCGATTAGTTTTCCAGTTGAATCCTTTGCTGTAATAGTACTGAGTTTTAAAAGGAAAATGTGGAGGCTTCCTCTAAGACGGTTTCCAGGATACCGATCTGAGCTGCTTTATTTTCAAGTTCTCTCTTGCGAAAATAATTCTGGCTATATTAGTGTGAAATCAATAAAGTTTTCAAAATAGAGACCGAATCCACGAATCCTAAGTGGGCGCACGGTCACAAAACCCACATCCATGGGCAGAGGAAGAAAATGGACCGGGGCGGAAATGCAGCACAGTGGAAAATAACTTTAATTAGACTCCTATGAAAACAAAAAACAAAAAAAAAACAGCAAAACAATAAAAGCCTGTACATTTGACAATATCCAGTGTCTGAGACTTCTGAAGGCTAGTGGTGCGAAATACAGCTGCATCACACATAAACCAGCAGACAAACCATTATAGGCTCAGGCCTGGGCCCAAGGTGTTTTTTTTTTATATATATATCTATATGTATATATATATAATAAGATATGGTTCATATACTCGGATATTGCACAGATCAAACACAGATGCAGATGCTGGGAGAGCACCATATGTCGAAACAAGGAAGTAGCTTTGCATCGCAGTGTAATGTCCCTACTGATACATCCCACCCAGACCTGCTCGTATAAAAACAAATACACTTAAAAAGAGAGCGGCACATATTTGCACATTCATTGGAAACAGGTCCTTATAAACAACGTATAAACAATAAAATGACTAAACACTTGCCTCCTGTTTTGGTCCAAACATGTTAAAAGCGTTGGTTATGTCTCAGCCAATTTACTCGTGAAGGTTACTACAGTGAGTTGGGTGGGGCTTTAAAAGGACGACATACTGGGTAGCGATAAGTGTTCCGTCCAATAATGCTTTTTGATTTGATAATATTAGCAGAAACAATACATGTTGTCATTTCAAAATAAACTAAAATAAAGTGTTGAGTTTATTAAAAGACTATTTTGAAATTTCTCATATATATATGACTCTCTAAAAACATTCCAGTGTTCAATGGTCCCAATGAGCTGAGATACAAATAGTGGACCAAAAGGCTCAGAGCACCTTCTTCTCCCAGCAGCCTGTCCCTCGCAAGGTGTCTTCGTGGACTCGTAAAGTAGCCTGGCACATAGACTTCTCAGGATCAATTCTTACATGGCAAAAGAAAAAGGAACCTCACAAACGATACAATCTTCGTGTAGTTTTGAGGCACACTTTGAGACAGCGGTGAGTGTTAAGATGCACATCCTGCAGCCGTGGTGCACATTCATTCTTTTTTTTTTTTTTTTTTTAAGACATAGGGGGTCAGATGTTTTTGTTTTTTCCGCTCCGCCCTTTCCACTCTCGTCCATTTTCTCTGCACTACCCAAAACAGTTCAGGGGCGTCGTCAAACTATGTGCTCATTCATAGTCCATTCAAGCAGAGTTTTTTTGAAAAAAAAATGTGACCACTGCCAAGCTTCATATTATAAGCAGTGGTTCAGCCTGCCCCGTGTGGACAGGTCACATCTGAAGGTTTAGTGTGGGTAGAGTGGGTGCTTCAGTTCCCTTCCTTTGGCTTCTCAATCCATCAGCTGTTATGCCTGTGCAAAACTTGCAATGACCTTACCCACTATGATTCCACAGAAATGTCACAAGACCATGAGTTTGAATGTTCGGGGGGGGGAGCACCGTGTAGGTGAGGAGGGGTACAGTGAGTAAGGGTGCGGGGTAACTGTACATGTGAGTCAGTCTGCTCATGTCTGGGATATTCTGCTAGGTTCCCTTCTTGAAACGAGGGTGGCTTTCCCACCGTCTCCTTGGCACGTCTTGGCCATCCCACGAACGCACACATTCCCTCAGTGTGTCCTCTCGGCCCCATGGCCCCCCGAGCCTCTGAGGGGCTGCTGCTGCCCTAGGAGCGGTTGTCTTTGACCACATTGTGAGCCATCCAGTTGACTTTGGTTGTCCAGCTCTCTCTCAGGGCTTCGTCGAACTTCTGGCGAAACTGCTTCAGCGCCTCGTCGTCCGTTTTCCCCAGAGCCAGAGAGTCCTGAAGAGAGGAGAGGGATTCAGTTTGTACAAGTGACAAGGCGGGCGTAAAACAAACAGGCACAAATACACACTAATACAAATCTATTTAAATGTGTCTGATTAAGTGTGTCACTGATTATTAATTAGTGTGGTCACATCATCTCCTGGCATTATTTTGAGCATTAGTTGTATAAAAGACTTACTGACCTAACCTGCTGAATTTATTAAGTAAATATGGTGTCATTTGACACACGTCACCTACAAATTATTTTGCTTAGTGACAGATTAACTAATGATCTACCAAATAGCAACGTCCTTCAGCACCAGGTTTAAGATTTCTATGTACAAATCTGTCTGAATTAAGCATAACGCAGGCTCACTATTAGGAGTGACTATTTGAATAAGCACATTTAGAGCTGACAACATTAAGAGACTTCTAAGCGAAAAATAAAATGTCAGTGACCTTGCGCTGGTGTGTTATTTCAGCTAATCTATACAAACGTCTACTGAGTAAAGTTCTTGTCTCGAGCTTAGTTCATAAGTCCACCTGGTATGTAATCAGATGAGGACAGACAGTTTTGAGCCAGGTTAAAGTGTACATATATATATATATGCTAAGCTCGAGCTATAGCGTGTTCCTTTGCCCCCAACATTTCTACACAGCAAATTGAGAAGAGTTGAATTCTTGATGTTAAACTAGACATACACTGGTAGAGTAAATAATACTCTGGGTAGAGTTATATAAAACACGATAAGATGATGCTAATGGTTCGGAGTTGCTAGCTAGCGTGCTAAAGTGGTGCTAACGCTACATACATACATTGTGCCTTACTGTTGCATGTTCTAATATTTGTGCTGCAAGTTTGAAAATAAATGTTTTTGAACTGCCAAACATGAATACCTTTTTATTTTAGTAAAGTTCATTTTCCAAGTATTTTTTGGAGGATTATATAGGAATTATATTGACACCTCTTAAGTGTTATGGGGGTAACACTTGTGTAGTTAAGAAACAGTCCTCTGAGATAGTTAATTGCTAACACTACATAAAAGTCAAAAAACAACAACACTGGTTGGTGTTAGGCAGTGTAAAATTTAACTATAAGAAGAGTCAAATTTACACTAACTTAGTGTAAAGGTACCAACACTTGAAAAAGTGTTAAATTAACACTCTGAGGTGTGGACCCATATAGACACTTTAAAAGTGCTAAGATCAACCTTTACAGTGTTAATTTGGGTATGCTGATTTTACTGTGTACATGCGCGCGTTCGTCATACCTTTAAGTACTGGATGTCTTTGACTGTGCCGAGCTCAGGCAGCCCAGCAGTCAGCATGAGAGCAAACAGAGTGATGAACAGGTTGCCGTTCTTCCTTAAGATTAGATAGGCGTCTTCACAGTACTGACGGAAACTACGAGAAAAGAACACAGAAAATGACTACCACGTCATTCAGCTTTCAATGGCAGCATCCCCGGTAAACACAATATGCACTCCTATTGAGTGGATTTCTTGTACGGTTCTTTGATGCCTCTGGAAACCAGAAATCAATGCAGTTCAAAAACTGATGCCTACTGACATAAAGATCTGCACCTGTTTGGTTTAGGTGTGGAAGGTTACATCATTATTATTATTTTTTTTTTTTTGAGTGACTTACAGTGCTTAAAATGATACTAAGTGAAAAAGCTAATTTGAACATGAATAGCATCACGAATAGCATTACTACTGTAATTGTAATATCTGTTTATTTTATGCTGAAGTAAGGTATAAAAACCAGTCAGAACCACCTCGAGTGTCCGGGTGATTATGATAAAGATGTTTGTTTTCTCACTTTGGCTGTGAGTGAACTAAATGAGGTTCCCCACACACACCGCACAGTCGCTGACAAACACTTCCTTTATGTGTCAAGTCAACCAACCAGTGACTCAGTGAAACCTGACTTTGTTTCAGTAAATGATCATTAAAAGTGCAGACTCCTCTGGGTTTATTGAAACCTGGCTGACCTTTCTGACATAAGCTGACTTTCATAAAATAATTGATATTTACATAGATTAGATATACATGTACTTTAATAAGAAGGCCCAGAGGCACTGAAGGAAGCTGTTGAAGCATCTGACACAGAGGAACATTTCCACCAGCCCATTTCCTCTTTCACTAAATAATTTGTGTTGACGTCTCCAGCCTAATGTGGCACACTGTGTTCTTTTTGTTGGACCCACATATACCACATTATGTGACGCAGAAGTGCCCCCGACTGTACTCCTCTCTCTTTTTTTTCTACTTTTTTTTTTAACAGATAACAGCTCATGCCAACGTGTTAGGCAGGATGAACACATCTGGGCTGCTCTTCACCAACACACTGCAGTGCAGCTGGATGAATAAATTGTTGTTGTTGTTGAGTATATTGTACATTATAAATTCAGCATTCAGCCAGTGCAATTCAATATTAAATGTCTCCAGCAACTGTGATTAAAATGATGTTGTTTCCAGCCAGACTTCTATTTGCCATCTATTTGGTGTAAACTCATTAATTAACACTGCAAACCACAGCCTGGAAGAACTGCCCACTGCCCCAAATGTCCTCGCTTGGGATGCGTTAAATGGAGAGGACAAATTCTTTGCATGCGTGTTCATGTGTAGAACATGTGCAGATGCTTCTTTGAGGATTGGTGAAACATCTTTAAGAAACTCTACCAAGTCCAGTTGCCTTTTCTCTTTCAGCTTTTAAAAGTCAGCTGCATGAACACTTGATGTTTGTCACCCTTGTTTCCAGATGTTTACGCTGTTGATGCAATGTTATGAATGTAGGCAATCGTCACGCTGACGCTGGGTATTTCCACTCTCACATCAGATGATTCCATCACAAACCTCAACTTAGTAAACAATGTACAGCTTGGCAGTTGATGAAAGCTTTGCATGCCACACTTAAAGCACTGCACCAATGTGCACTTATCTGATGTGTTTTCATCACACGTTCACGTTTTCTCCACAAACGATAAGTCAGCACAATCTCTGACTTGATAAACATTGTGTTAAAGATTCAAACTGCACATTAAATTGGTGTACTGCAGTGCAAAGTTGTTTGAAAGCACTGACACACTAACGTTTCTATCAAAACAACAGCATGAATACATATTAACTTTATCAATAAACCTGATTTGCCAGATCAGACACACGTTCTCATTCAATTCAATGACAAGGTGTGTCCAAACTTTTGACTGGTAGTGTAGTGCTGCTGAATTTGCCTTCTAATAGTATTTATGTGGAATCAGCAGCCACATAAATGCCCTGCTTTAGGACAACAGAGGTGCCTAATTTATATTCTTTATATATCACATAAAACAGTTCATAGAGGAGATGGTTTCCTCAGCCTAGAGACATATGTGCATGTGTGCACGTACGCATGACACTGCTGACGTCTGAGTGAAGATGAGAGAGCTCAACAACTGTGCATGAGTCAGTCTTCCCCTCTCTAAAGTAACATTCTGCTAAAATTTTCCCAGCAGACATTTTGACTTGCCACAGCAAGAAAATCACAGATGGAATAATTAGCATAAATGATGGCTGAGGTCCCATTGTTGTGGCAGTAATCCAGAGAATCTCTATTTACAACAGCAGGACCTCCCCAAGGCGCAACTTGGCATTTCCTGCTCAAACATGTCAAATTGTCTGCTGTGAAACAGGTTCATCCAACTGAATTCAAACTGCGCACATTTCTCTTCAGTGACATTTGCTGAGAAGAGGAACTCATCAATGCCTGAGTCTCTACTGCCCACTGATGGTGGGATAGGGAACTGCAGGACAATCTCTAATTCATTGATCTCATCTCATTCATCTGATGTCAATACTATTGTCTGACAACACAACAGCATTTCATTCATCCTTTTATTCATTCTGCTTTACTTTACTGTAAAATGTTTAACTGCATTGTAAGTCAAGCAAACGTTTGCGTCCTGTGAAAATAAAGCACACCTTGCAATTTCTGACAGATGAACTAGAAGCTAGGGGAATTCCTGGTGCAAGGTCAATCTGATGTAGTGCTGTAACAGTAATAGCAGTGGCAACCCTATCATTAAAAAGACAATAAACAGTTTACTTGGGAATTGCACTAAAAGAGAGTGGTAAGGGCTGAAGATAATTCAAAAACAGCACAAACCTGCCAAACTTCTCTGTGTATCCCGTCTTGCCCTGCTGGATGACATGGATGAAGTCGTGTGTGAGGATAAATGGTACGCGCTCCCTCTTGATGCCGAACTTCGATTTGAAGTTGCCCAGGATGTGGCCAAAGTCTATGTGGAAGAGCTAACAGACAACAGGGCCAATGAGAGAGCGCCGGAGAAACAAGAACATCTGAACAGAGTCTGGATGATTCCTGCAGTGTTTGTCTAACCTGCCCGGTGCTGCGGACCATGATGTTGTCACTGTGGCGGTCTCCAATGCCCAGGACGTAAGTAGCTACACAGTAGCCTGCACATGACAGAGTGAACTCCTCGATGGCCCGTTCAAGAGCATCGCTGAAGACACACACCATACACACCTCAACAACTGGCATGTGCACATATACCTTCAGAGTAAACAGTGGCTGTGGGTCTTAAGGGTTTAACTCAAACATCAGACACCATCTTACCCAGAGTTTCTCTCTTTGAGCCAGTTGAGTAAAGCATCCTTGTTGAACGCTGCAGCCGCTGCAACGTTGCTGCTTGTCAGCTGGATGTTTGCAATCGTGTCTGCAGATGACACAACCTCAATCAACCCTGTCCGGTCGCCAGTTGCTAAGCAACCATATGGTACAATTCTGCAAGAGACAGAGAAGAAACAAACTTTACGTAATTGGTCTGAACATTATGAATATATCCACCCTGGAGAATTTTATGGGTAAATCTAAAAGAAAATCACCAAAACAGCACACATAGCGATGTCTATTAATGCAGGTATGTAGATCCAGTTCCAGTGTAATTCAGAGATTAAAATATTAAGTAGGAGTTCACTCATATAAAATGTGAAATGACCTTGTCACAGTAGCACAGGATTAGGTAAGAAATGTATACAAAAAAACAATTAAATTAATTGTATGAATAAATAAAATTACTAAGATAGTAAACGTTGAAAGTGCAAAAAAGCAGATTATTGTGCAAAAAGAATCTGCAAAAAGGACCAATCAGGTCTCAAAGAGAATTGTTAACTCAGGCTGGTGTTGTACAGCCTCGTGGACCTGCGGTAGCGTTCCTTCTTGCAGCGTGGATGCAGCAGTCTGCAGTCTTAGCTCCCCTCTGTCTGATGCAGTGGGTGAGAGGGGTTGTCCATGATTGATGTCAGCTTGGCCAAAACCCTCCTCCTCCATGGAGTCCAGAGAGCAGTCCAGGACAGAGCCGGCCCATCTGACCAGCTTGTTGAGTCTCTTCTTGTCCCTCCCCCAGCAGACCGCTGCGTACTGGATGGCAGAAGCCACCACAGAGTCACAGAAAGTCTGGAGCAGTGACCTGCGCACTCCAAAGAACCTCAGTCTTTTCAGCAGGTGAAGACAACTTTGAATCTTCTTGCACAGAGCGTTTGCGTTTGTGTCCAGTCCAGTTTATTGTTTAGGTGAACACCCCGACAGAGAGCAGTGAGGGGGGAGAGAGGTGTGCTGTTGTTTGTGACAGAGATGGTCTCAGGGGAAGGGGGTAGGACGTGGCTTAGCGATGCCGTCTGTTCTGGGCTCTGGTGGGAGGGCGTGTTCTTGCCGTGTCCAGAGAGGGTTTTTAGGCCTGTCCAGACCTCTCTAGTGTTGTTTCCCTGAAGGCGCTCCTCCAGCTTCCTCCTGTAGCTGTCCTTACCCCTCCTTATGTCTCTCTTCAGCTCCTTCTGCACCCTCTTCAGCTCCTCTTTGTTTCCAGTTTTAATAACTCTCTTCTTTTCTTTCAACACGATCTTAAATTCTGGGGTCACCCAGGTTTTGTTGCTGGAGAAACATTGTACCTTCTTCATAGGTACAGAAACTGATGTAGTCAGTGATGCAGGTCACAGACTGTCGATGTCGATAGAATATACTGTTCAAAGTGAACTGAGACAGGGCAAATGGAACGAACCATCATTTTCCTCTTTATTCCCCTATTGCCATTTCTTTGCTTCCACCAGATGGCAGTGGGCCTTTGGTTTGTCATATGCAGAACTATGTGGTCTGCACAAAGCCTCCTTGGAACAGTTCTTCTCTTTTATAATATAGTTACTTAATGCCCCCAAGTTATCTAACTGCCTTTACACAATGCTCAAAGCAGAGTTAGCTTCTAGATTTCATTTGGTGGTTAATGGAGACCAAACGCCTCAAAGGCACTTCCTTAACTTACAGTGTGTCGAGTTTAAGAAAGAAAAAAAAAAAAAAAAAAAAAAAAAATCACACAGTTGACAAGGTTGTATGCGGTAAAATATACTGTATCGTATAGGTTTCAGTACATTGTGCCTGCTTTTCTTCCCCGTGTTTGAACTCTGAACCCATGTCCTTGTAATCTGAAGCACCATCTACAAGCTCAAGTCTCAAAACAACTCCCTCCAGGGCTCAGATCCAGATGTGTCAGTGTATGATGGGAGAAGAGGGGGTTTGCCAAAGTGCAAAGGTGTGGATTAAATTAAGCTGCAACAGACATATTGTATCTGAATGCAGCGTTTCTGTGCATGGATGGGGGCGTCCAGGGTGTATAAGGGTTGGAGGTTAAACTAACACGGGGATAATTAAGTGTCTACCTTCCTTCTGTTGCAGCCCACCAGTGCTTCCCCTCCCCACAAAGTCTGTTCATTTAACACCCATACCACCCCCACACACACACACACACGGATGCACAAAAACACTCACCTGAGGTCCAGGTGGGCCTCTTTCCAAAGAAGATCCATTAGCCTTAAAATCTGGAGGGTCAACATGTCTTGCCTCAGGTCTAGGAAATGGAAAAGAGTGGGGATGAATAGGGGAACTATTTACTTACAGGACAGAAAATGTAGTATTTTATTCCCTTGTCTGCATGGCCCCATCTACCCCTTCTTTCTTTAAAATCCTCTGATTCTCTGATTCCTACCGTCTCCATTCTTGAAGATGATTCCCAACGTGTCTCCGTTCAGCAGCTTGTTGTTGTAAACAATCCAGAGTGGCTTCATCTTAGAGTCCATGTACCGACACTTCTCTACACTGATGGCAAGATGAGAGAGAAGAGAAGTTTACACCTGATATTGAGCTTCCTATCAGAGAGATTCTCACACACTTCTGTATGAACAGCAGTGCTGTCTTACTTGATGCCCGACAGGAGAACGTTGGGGTTGAGAGGTGAGTGCAGGTCCGACAGAGTCTCTGAGTAGCCGCTCTGTCTTAGAGTGGTCATCATGGCCTCCTTGGTCAGCATTGCATCCTTGGTTTTACTCCGGGTGCTTTTAATGGTTCCCAGTTTTATAAGCTCGTTGACCGACTTAAGTTTATTCAGGGCCTCCACCTGTCAAGAGTCAAGAGTAGGAATAAAACAGAACAAAAAGTTCAAAAGCTGCCACAATACTTCAATATATATTTTACTATTTGTTTGATTTGTTTTATTAGGTCTCTAATTGTTCTACTTAAACGGATGATGTCAGCATTGTGATCCCAGGCCAGTGTGTATGCGCTTCAAAACAGGAAAGTGTTGAGATAAGTGACAATGAAGTAGCAGGAAGCGTCTGAAGGAGTGACTGTCAAAGCCAATGCTGTAGAGGGCAAAGGTTTGAAGGCAGGATGGGTGACACTGCTGTTGTTGTGATGGGCCTAACATACTATAAATCTAACTCTAACCGGGTTAACAATAGAGCAGGCTAATAAATAGCCCCATTTAGTAGATGGATTAACCACTGAATTCATTAAATTGCACATAATGTTTTTCTGAGATCTGTCACAAGTTTCAGACATGAGACAAGTTTCAAGAATTGCTAAAGAAATTCAGGACTTTTAAAAAACATTCCAGTGCCTTTGAAAATAATGTGGGATATAAAACCTTCAGACACCTTGATTTTTTTCTGGAGTTTATTTGTTTCAATAAATATTACAAAAGATGTGTGTGGCTTGCCTGCTTCTTTAGAACCTCAATATGAGGGATGCTGCCTCGACAATAAGCTTCCAGGATGAGGGCAAACTGGACCGAAACAGCTGGCATGTGGATCTCTGACCTGCAGAGGGCAGCAGAGAGGAGACACAGACAGATAAGAAACCTCTCAAACATTGCCCTTATGTTTAAATGCTTAACTGCTTCATTCAGTGCGTTTACATGCATGTGAAAAAAACAAATTATTGCCTTAAACGGGCTCTGGCTGGTTAACGTAAGTGCATGTAAACATGTTACTCTGACTAAAATCCGAGTTCTCTTTATCTGATGAAGACACCCAGATAATGTAATTGGAATTCGGTTTTCTCCGCCATGTATAATCGGACTACAATCGTATAATACGTGTGCGCATGCTTAATAACCACTGTACTGGCGCGTGACCCCGGAACAAAAACATCGGAGAAAGTCGATCGCAGAAGAAGACGGTAAACAGAGCTATTAGAAGAACGGCCTGTGGGATAGCGCATATTTTACCTGCACCAGAAGTAGCACGCACAGGAGATTAAAAGAGCTGTACTATTATCCGTCTGGTTGTTGTTTTTTATTCTGGTTTGCCGCATGAACAACTCTTGTTTTTATCTATGCTTGAAATAGGTCAACCAGAAAATGGACCGCATTAATGTGGTATTATCCCACTGCAAAGACACATATCGCCACCTAGTGTGGAGGAAGAGGAAATGTCCCCGTCAGTTATTCGATTTTCTCCGTTTTATGTAAACTAGGACAATGACTGTAGCATAGATCGATTAAGCTCTGCACGTAAACGCACTGACTGATTCAAGCGCCCACACAAACCGTAGGTGCCAGAAGAGGAAGTGTCCAATCTTGCGGTTCCACTGAGCGCGCTCCAGCAGGAAGTGGGTGAGGGCACAGTCATAGTAAGGCTCATAACGCAACACCTGCACCAACTGTAGCAGGTACTGCGACAGTTCCTCATCACTGATGACGGGAGAGAACAAACAAAAGAGAGGAAGAATGAAAGAACCTTTTCTGAAAGGCTGTTTTCTAGCTGCAATTTATATCCGATTCATTTGATTACTCGACATAAAGAGCCAACAGGCAGCATGACTGACTGTCATACATACTGAACTGAAAGAAGCAAGAGCAATATTATCTATATATTATCCGCTCAATTTTAGTGGATAATGACATGAATAAAAAAAATATAAGTCTAAGAAAAACAGAATGATCCACTGCATTTGATTAAAGTGAATGTTAATTTACCTCATATCACTCAGACACCTCACTGCGTACTCTCTGACATACTGGTCAGGATAGTTAAAGTCCAGAAGCTCCAGAGCGTCTCTGGGGCTCAGTTTGGGCCAAATCTGAAGCAATGCCTGGAGCTGAGACACAAACACAGACTCGGACTGATACGGACGCTTTATCAGTTTTACATACTGTACATGCAGTCCCTGTGTAGCTCAGTGAATGAAATGTTTATTTAAAAAACTTGGGACAGTAGAAACAGTAATGACAGTGATGATTATGTAAACCAATTAAAGTTCATTGTGTGCACCACTGACACACAACCTTTATTGTGTTGCTAGACTGTATTACAAGTGTTTGTTTAAGTGCTGTGCCTGCTCTCTCTTGTTAATTACTAGTCTAATTTTAGACACTGATTATGTAAAATGTGCAACTGAGGGTAGTTTCCTGTCCTGTTTTTATCTCACCTGTGCCATGTCCTCATGTTTGCTCCACTTGACGGAGAGTAGCAGCTTGGGCAGCGACTGAGGGAAATTTTCACGACAGTCGTAGCGTAGTGTCCAGATCAAATCCTTCTCGTTTTCACACAGCTGAGAGAGTGGGTCGCGCTCCATGATCTCCTTCAGCTCTATGTGGAACTTTTTACCCCCACGACCCTGAGAGGAATGATGAGGGAAGAGCGGTCAGTTGGGGGGGTGACAAAAACAAAATGAAGAAGACATTTCATCAATTTTACATACTGTACATGCAGTCCTCGAATGAGACTGAGTGAGTGAGACTAAGTGAGAGGAGCAGCAGTGACTGAAAAGTACCACAAGAGGGCAGGAGTGCATCAAAGTGTAGTCATTAATCCATACCAAGGACATCATATATATTATTCTTCACATATCTGTTAAAACAAGTTGTGTGAACAGAGACACACAAGCTTTAATGAGCCAAAAATGCAAATATAACCTGTGTTGTGATACACAAAGAATCTTTATAGACAATTAATGATAGCAAAGTTATATATGGAGTCGTAAAGTAATACAAGAGGTGACGCACACAGTAAAAAACAAAACAAAACAAAAACAAACACGCACACTAACTTTCGGAAAGTGATAATCCGCAGATTTACACATTAAAAGGGCTGTGTTCAAGCATGCCCTCCACATAACACAGGGTTACGTAACCGGCTGTAACACGCCCAGGAATAGGTTTTTATTTGAGGGGCAGTGAGACAGGAAAACATACATCTATCGGAGCCTCTGGTTTAGAAGCGGGTTTGAATATTTTTGCTGCTAGCCACTGCCAAAGGAATAATGACTGGGTTTCCAAGGAAACTAGCAATAGGTGCTACTCTGAGAGGGTATATTGATAGTGTCTGATAGGAGAGCGCAAGATCTGCTGAGAAATTCGTTACAGGCCACAACTAACAGCTACGCCTTTCACGTATGCTGAATATAAAAAAAAAACAACAAAAAACACACTGATCGTGTTCACACAGTTGGGTCCTATCGCGTATGAACTCACTATGGATCCGCAGTCACTTGCTCTGGCGATCTCCGCAGCTTTTTCCAGTATCTGAAAAAAAAAAAAAAAGTAAGTGAGAGCTGTATGAGTGAAAACACCCTGACACATCACTGCTAGCTAGACTGCATTAAGCAGGCAGTGCACGCTCTGATCCTCTCATGCTAAGAGCTGCTTCTTCATCATGATCACTAGGTACCATTATGGCGAGCACTAAGCCACTATGGTGACAAATTCAATAACAACCGTGTCTTTAACATGTATCCCCTCCAGGTGTTATGTTCAGATGAATAGCGTGAGCCTGCCAGCTTTAACATGTCTGCGCACATGACCGGAGAAATGATTTGTATAAATATTTATGCTTATGCTACAACTATTGGCTTAATGGCATGTCCAAAGAGGCAGATGGGTATGTTTCTGTGAGCTGCACTAAGTACAACGATTGACTGCTGTCTGACCTTGTCAAAAGGAGGGAAGATGATGGGATGTGATGAGTACTCTGGGAAGTGGATGTGCAGTGCTGTGGCATTCTCAGTGTATGGGTTGGTCTGGATAGTTCCTATAGGATTCAGCATCTCTTCAAGCTCGTCTGTGATCGACATAGCAAAGGTCATTAGTCAGCAGAACAAACGGCAGAACATCCACTCAACTGACATGAATTGAACTGAAAGTATTAGTGTAACTATGTGCGCGTTTACCAGGAAAGGAGGACCAGCAGTGCAGAACGATATCTCCGGTCTTCAGCTGGCCTTTGTAGTCAAACACCATGGTGTTGACCCAAGCTATAGGGTAGTGCTGTATCACACAAGTAATTATTAGTTATTTGGAAACTGAAAAAGGATACCGTTTCATTTCTGGCCCTTGTTTGACTCAGTACAAACTGAAAACAGTGCAGGTGTCACTTACCACCTTCCCTGCTTTGCGGATGGTCTGGTACTTGTTTATGTGAGCATTTTTGGTGGATTTCTGCTTCTTGACTTTATCCATGACAGCGTAGATAGCAAAGCAGAGGCGGGTCATGCGCGGCAGATCACAGACAGAGATGTCAAACTCCAGCGTGCTGTCTTTCCACGTGTGATCCGAGCGCCCGCTACTTTCGCTGCTTACCGCTGGCTTGCACAGCAGCTCAGTGCCGTGAAAGAGCCCTGCCCTCACCTGGACCTGTGTGGACGGGAGAGGTCGATATGTGTAATTGTAAAACATAATTTTTTTTAATCTATTATTATTTTTATGTATTATTACAACCAGAGAAATTAGCTCTACAGAACTGAATTTAGTCCTAGACAGCATGTGACTATATTTAGTGGTATGTAAAACTGCACAGGAACCTGCCACACGTGTGTTTGCAGCAGGTTTTATCTGTGCAGAGACGTACGATCGGAAACCTAAAGAACTGGTTTCAAGACAGAAATGAAACAAGCGTTTACCTTTGCAGTCTCTTCTGCGTTCACCTTGCTGCCTTTCAGGAGGACTATCTTAAAAGGGCTAGACACATCCCACACACAAGTCTGTACCTGCTGCAGAGGGAAAGTGAGAAGAGAAAGAGAGACTTGCTATGACTAAGCTCAATTAGCATAAAGTACTGTAAAAATATGTACTCCAAATAGCTGCCTCTTCAACCCTGTCACTTCACAACACACACACACAAACAATATGGGAGGTCAGCCAGGTCATTCTGATGTCAAGCCAAGTGGATTTGCGAGGGTCAGCAGTCAGCAGAACAAACAGAATCACATGACACCCACAAACTATGGACATGACTAACAAGCACACTTCCTGCTGTTTGCCTCCTCTCTCTTTGTGTGTGGATGTCTGCTTCAGTGTGTTTACATGCACGTGTGAGCGTGATGTTGTGTGTAATGCATCTCTTCTCAGATAAGGGACTTTATTCCTGCCCGCCTCCATTATTGCAGGCAGAAAGAGGAGCTCCGTGTACCGAACCACCTCATGCACACCTCGTCCTCCTATTCCGTTCTCTTGCTTTGTTTTCGCCAATTAACAGTCAGCATTACAGCAGAGCATCCAATAACAAGTTCCTTTGATGAAAATAAATCTCACTTCCTGTCAGAGATAGCCACCCTTTTACAGCAAGCTCATTATTGTCTGACCAGCATTTGTTCTCGTCTACTTCCTGCCTTACACTGCTTATCATAGCAGACGCCAAGAAACCATATACGGTCACTTCAGCATGCGTTTTAAATTGCGTCCCTGTGCCTCTCAGTGAGGTTTAGAGGCATGTGGTTTTCATTTAGCCAATCAGAGAACATCAAGTACACACTCTCAGGTCAAATTGGGGTCGGATGTGGTGTGCTAGGTCCACCTCTGCATGAACGCTGAGTGCAACTGCTTTATGAGGTACCACGAAGAACTGGCCTGATGTGGTCTAATGTGATAACGCTGTCAAGTGCCAGAATAAGATCCAATGTTCTAATAGTCTAAATGCATGTTTACATTTGGTAACCACTTAAAGGCAAGAAACCATATGTGGTAAAGTCATTAATCTTCACGAAAATTAGTAAAAAAAAAAAAAGTCTTCTTATGCCCTACAATAACACTCCAGGGTTGAAATTTAGAATTTCATAGTATTTCAATGAGTAAGAGGTTAAAGCACTTTTCAAAAACAGTTACCAGACCAATATATCATATAGGATAAATAATAATAATAAAAAAAAAACATACGAAAAATGCCACATCAACAAATCACGTTCTGAATGGGATTTCTGACGAGCCCTCTTTTTTTATGTGTTAGGGTTAGGGTTAGGGCTAACCCTAACCCTAACCCTGACCATGGAATAAAACTATGCAGTATGTAATGCAGAGTAGGTCTCATTCATTGTTAACATTTTCCAATCACTTCTAAGATTAGTCAAGACACTATCAACCTGACTGACAAAACAAGATATTGATTCTTAAAATCAGGAAAAGTAGCTTGTCTGAAGAAGGCCGCAACGTTCAGCCACAACATTAAAACCACCGATAGGTGAAGTGAATGACACTGACTATCTTGTGACAGTTCAGTGTTCTGCTGGGAACCTGGATGTTACTCAGACATGTACCACCCACCTAGACCACACCAGACACCCCCAGCAGGATGCAGCCTGAACAGCCACATGCACAAAAACGGTTTAGGAACAACTAAACAAAACATGACCTGACCTGGCCTCAAAATTCACTAAATCCCAAACTGATCAAGTATCTGTGGGATGATCCACAGAGGCCCCTCCCCTCAACCAATATTACCCAAAGGCCCCCACTAACAACATCCTGTTACCAGACACCACAGGACACCCTCAGAAGACACATGTCCATTCTCTGATGAGTCACAACTGTTTTAGAGACGAGGAACACCTCCACAATACTGGGCATAATGTTATGCTTGATCTGTGAATATCTACATCCAAAGGGTTAAATAAATGAAATTAATATATGTAAATAAATTAGATGTTCTAGACTTGTTAATGCCATCAAATGGAGAGTTGCGCTTTTGAAAAACATTCAGTGTCGTTAATTGTCCACATTTGTTTCTTACTTTAATGATCCACGAGGGAAATTACTTTGTCACCGTAGCTTTCTTGCACATAAAAGAAAACACTCGTTAAAAAAACAAGAAAAACAAAATAAGATTAAAGTAAAATAAATAAAACTACTACCAATTATTTATTCTTTTCCATAAATTATATTAAATAGCCAATGTGACACTTTGTAATTCCTCGAATTTCATCACTCAGGGAGTAAGTATGTGGTCTGATCAATGAAATGTGGAAGTGAGATGAAACTGCTGGTTGGTTTTTACTGTAAATCAACCAACATTAAATCACAAGATAGGAAGAGTAAAAAAAGCACACTTATATAGAACTTGGTAATGTTTTACGGTATGACGTGACTCACACTTCTAATATTGATCAACTTTCCAAACCACACATCACCAGGCAGGACATCGGCCGCATTGAATCAGGCAATTAAAACCCCCAGGAAACTCACTAATGAAGACTAATTAATGTCATCCTGACATTTGACATGTGGACGCACGCATTGAGCGGTTGCTGTGCACATGGAGGCAGCAGCAAGGAGGCGGCGCTGTTTTCTGACAACGTGGCAGATTTTGGCAGGCCACAGTGGGCTTGGTCCAAGGCACTTAGAACATTGCCTCATAAAACACAGGTGGCAGCTGCCAAGTTCATGTTTACTCAGTCAACCTCCACACCTGCCTCGTTCCGTGCAGGTGAATCAATTTCACTGTGGAGCTTTTGCTATTTTGGTGCAACAAGAACACAAGTCAGTAAACACCTGCGGATATTAAGAGATTGTTATCTAGTGTACATACGTGCAATTTCTTACGTGCATCAGCAACCTCAGTTTATTCCTCGACACCTGTCATATATGCAAGTGTAAATTAAATGTATTATCAACAATGGTATGCGATATAAAAAAAAAGCCTTTGACTTCACTGTATTCAGTGAAGATTAAGAACAGCTGGATGACGTGCCCATGTATGGATGTGCTGGCAAAGCACTGTCCCTTTGAAAGCAAGTGTAGATGTAGCACAGACAAAAGCATTCAAACACAAAGCCGTGCGTGATGCTGGACTAACCGTGGGAACCCTTCTCTTGGGAGGTAGTGGTAAGGGTGGGTTGGAGGACTTGCGGCTAACCACGGCGCCAATGGTAGAGATTTCCTTTTCAAACATGGCCTTCACAGCACTGGTGCGGACCACGGTCAGGTGCGGAGGCTCCATGGTCTGCAGGCATGAGCGGATGTACTGCACACAAGACAGGACGGGAACGGGTGTTTGAAGGCAGAGAAAACAAGTCAATCATAATAACTGACATGTGACTGGTAAAGCTGGACTGATGCAGCCATCACGCCTGTTAAATCTGTAGACAAATGAAACCATAACTTCAGAGTATCAGACTCATAACAAAGGCCACTATCATCAAATATGTATGAATGAGACATATCTATCTATCTATCTATCTATCTATCTATCTATCTATCTATCTATCTATCTATCTATCTATCTATCTATCTATCTATCTATCTATCTATTCATCTATCTATCCATCCATCCATCTGAATAAACTGACCGAGGAACTTTGTTCCAGGTGCATGCAGCTGAAACTACTGACACATAAACATGCATACTGTAAACATTCAATACACCTCCACACCTCCCACTAAAAACATTGTTGTTGAGTCATCAGCAGAGTGGTTCGATCCTGTTTACAGTTAAACTTTTCCAAGTTCGACCTGCTGACATCTTTTCCTGGCACTGCCAAACAAACTTTGAGTTATTATTGTCACAGTAATAGTGCTGCATGACTTTGCTCGCCACCCTGTAGACGGTCTTATACAACAACAATAAAAATATTTTAAGATAAGTATATCTGCTATATCTGGTCCTGGACATTACATTAACACGAAGAGTGACACAGCAGGCACCACAGACACCACCTCCACATGCGACGCATAGCCACTGACCTTATACCGAATCAGGGGTTGGTCTCCGCAGAGGAACTCCAGGCAGTGGCTGACCCTCAGCAAATACGGACCCCTCCTCGCCTCCTCCTCGGGCCCGTGGGTGGTCAGCCACTTCCTCATGGCCAGCTCTGTCAGCTCGGTGGCGGTGCAAGATGACGGCACCATCAGACTCACGGAGTCCTGCGTGACGAGAGGAGTGTTTACTAGTGGTCAAAGTTGAACCTCATGGAAAAAATAGCGCAATAACAAGTGTTAAAAATGAGGATGAACGCTATCACCGGAGGCCTTGCAGATTTATCCCTCTTCTTATACTGAAGTGAACTGGTAGCTCTTTTTAGAAATGTACATATTTATATATACATGGAAGATAAGACAAACATCTAGGTGAGATAAGCCGAGGCACAAGAAAGAACATGCAATTCTAAATAAGATGGACATGAACAGACATGACTTCATACAGCTCAAGAAAACTGTATCTGTATATTAACAGACACGTAGTGACTTAGTTCATATAGAGTACAAGTGATCACTTGTACGTGATGTGCCTTCTTGGCTGAATGAACTCACTCATGTGGCCGTGCACTAATATGAGTTTAAATACATGTGAGGCCTCAGTATCACACATCATCACAGCCACTCTGCTTCATGCTATTTATATCACAGCTCTGACCTGATACCTGAGGTGGAATTATGATTTCCTGGAGGATTTATAATAATGTCATCTATTTATATTTAACAACAAAAAATTGTCATGACCGCATAGTGACAGAACTAAAAAAAAAAATTACATCACATACAGACACAATCCAGAAAGTGCTTTGCAACCGTGCAACCTCTCTAAAACGTATTTTAATTTTAAAATCAGAAACCCCCTAAGCTGTAAAGATGTCACTGACACGCCGAGCCTCGGATATATTTACTTTTGAACAATAAACCACACCACCATATTTCCTGTCTATAATGTGGCTTATTGTGTCTGACCCCCCCCAATAAGACTTCCTGTCTGTGTCCACCTGAGAACAGTGGCACAGATGGCCCCTGTCTTTGTGTATGTGCACGATGTTGATCAAGGCTGATACACAAGAGTCTGGAGGGACACGACCATCTGCTTTATTATCAAATATTGTTATTTTTGAAACAGAGGGAACGAGAATGACAGACACGGGAGGACACAGTCAAGTGAGTACAGAAGGAGAAAGATCATTTTAATCAGTCCTTGGAGATGCCAACGAATGTGTGCGCGTGTGTGTTAGAATGGCACAATTTCACTGATGGTTTTTGACCCACTTAATGTTGTCACATGTCTCGCTAGTCGGTCTCGTCACGTGACTTTTGTGGAGTTGCCAACTGTGAGCAGAGAAAGAGGGTGAACTACAGTACATGTGAACGCGCTGGTGGAGTCACATGGACACTTTTCCCACTCAAACAGGGTGGTTTTGTCTTCTGCACAAGCACCATTAAGTCACACTGTTGAATAACATTTAACATAGCCTAACGTCGTCGCACAACAATGCACCTATTGTGTTTGACGAAATCATTTTTAAGATTCATTGTGTTTGACTGAATTGTTTGCACATTGCAAACATTAATACACTCGGTAATGAGCGCTGCAAACCCCCAGGGAAATAAATGCAAACGTTTAATAAGGGACACATATTGGTTCTCGCTGGATATTTGTGTTTTACGTATTCCTTTCCTGTATTTTTCAAATATCCTCTCCAATATATTTTTTGGGGATGCAGAGATATTAGAAGTATTAAGTTCAGCATCATTTAATGTATATCCCGTACACTTAGTCCACTAATTGAACAAACTACTCCTTAAAGCACTGGGTTACAGACCCTCACCTGTGACAAGTCGAAGTGGATGGTGACTTTAAGGTCCGCCGGCCGGTCGTTGACTCCATCCGTGATGGCCGTTCCTGCCGTGGGCTCCAGCTGAGGGGAGAAGCAGGCCTGCAGCCACTCCGTGAATGTCATCATCTGCACTTGTTGCATCCTTTCTTCACTCATACGAAACATCTTACAGCGAAAGTCCTTCACCTCCTGGTCATTTATGGCATCGAGT
The DNA here is from genome assembly GCF_022458985.1 of Mugil cephalus. Lineage (NCBI taxonomy): Eukaryota > Metazoa > Chordata > Actinopteri > Mugiliformes > Mugilidae > Mugil > Mugil cephalus. The sequence continues at coordinate 20,091,296 of NC_061778.1, read as the reverse complement.
TCATGGAGACCTAGAGGTTGTCACAGCAGAGAACAGGGTGGCTGACCAGGGATGGACTGCGATAAATTTCATGAAGCGCAAACAAGTGTCAAGTAGGACAATGATGAATAAACAAAACAAACGTCTGTGGGACACTTGACGCCGGACACTAGTTATGAATATCAAAAGGATGACAAATAGTCTCTTGTGTGGTTAAAGCAGAGCCTCCTAATGCTCACACTTGTATGAAATGCATGAGGTTTGATGCATTTTCATCAAAAGGGTGCTGCACATTATTCTCTTGGTAACGAAAGCACGTTGACATTTACAGCCATTTAACATTCATGTGACCCTCGACATTCAACGAGGAGCTCAGGACCACGTTAGAGTGTGTGAGTGTGTGGGCCTGTTTACGTGACTGAGTTTCTGTTGTGAAAAAAAAAAAAAACATGACTGGCCCTGTGAGAGGGTAACAGCTTGTTATAGTGCGCTGCACGGGACAGGGGGTGTATGCGTCATTGACTTTTCAAACATGCCTGTGGGGTCCCTTTGGAAGCACCACTTTACTCTGACAAAAGCCTTTAAAAGATCAGGTCAGACCGAAGAGGAGCCAGGGCGGGAGAATATCAATACTGTCTGAGTGTCACTCAATAAGACTGAGAGGCTCTTTATGACCGTCTCCTTCTGCAGAGTTAAGCAACGAATTTCTATAATCTTGGATATTTTGATCAGGAGAACATTATTGATTAACTCCTGTCCTGAAAAGGATCAGTGAGGTATGGAGTGTGTCACTGGGCAAAAGGTGGTTTACACCCAGGACAGGGTTAACTCAGCCAGACAAACAACCACTCGCACTCACATCCACGACCAATTTAGAACGAGGAAGAAACCGGCATGTGTTTGGACTGTGGGAGGAAGCCAGAGCACCCGGCTACACGGGCACAGGGACAACATGTGCAAACGCTGCACAGAAAGGCAAGTTTTAACCCAGAGTGTTTATGTACTTTTTAGTCACTGCATGTCAAGATTCAATTTAAAAAAATGTATGTATGAATGTATGTTTAACAGTGATCTTCAAACGATTTTCTCGACTAGTTGTTTTATTGGTTCAAAAATACTGAAAAATCACATCTAGTAAAGAAACTCATATGGCAAGAAGGAAAATGTTTGGCGCAGTTTTCTGACTAATTATTGAATCAATGAATTCATTTTTCCTCTCTCATAAGGCATTAGGCCGGGATCAGAGCTTCAACAGATGTCTGACGACTTCAGAGGACTAAACTTTGATACTTCAGTTATCAATCTCCTCTGCTCCTCTAAAAGGCCTAATCTTCATCAGAGATAATGAGAAGTGACGTGTGATGGAAGACACGTCAGGAACACTTCGAGTCCATCATCACGCTTTCACATCAGCCAGCTGGGCCACTGATAGGAGGCAGCTGCACATGAGCCGTGGGTCTGACGGCTGCAGTGAATGTGCTGAGTAGGAGAGCTGCTTAGCATACTGGAAGAGGTGATAAAGGCTTGTTGTGTGTAGGGAGTGATTTACTGTCCCACTTACCAACTCTTAAGTGCTTTCCTTTATTGGGAATGTCGAACAGGGACAGTAATTGAATCAATCAGAGAGGGAGTAATGCGTGTGAGAGCTACCACTTTTAACCGAGTGGGGGGCCTCAAAAGCGACGCCGTCTTACCCTTGCCGATGAGCACGCCGATTTTGGAGTCCAGCAGCCGTTCTGCTCGGCCGCAGTTGCGCGTCACGAGCTTGAGGACCGGCAGGAAAGGCCGCACGTCACACAGCCGGCGAGTTTCGTCCTCCAGTTCCTCGTGCACGGCCGCCTGGTTGACACACTCGAACATGTGGCTCTCCATTTCGCCGAGGGCAGGAAACAGTGGGAAGGTCTGAGCCTGCTTCCATAAGAGCTGGAAGGGAGGGAAGCAAATGGGCATCACTGAAAGCACTTCTGCCCCACAAAGCCACAGAGTGTGTTTTTATTGCCTCCATTTTGACCAAATTGATAAAATGCTTCTTAGAATACGTGCGGCTGGAATAAACAACATCTTTGTTTTTGGCTTGATGGGCATGTCTACGGAAGATCTTCTGGCTTTAGAATGGGTTTGTCGAACAATTAATACGTTTCAAGGTTCTTGTAATATGAACATGAATTTAAGTCTTGAAATGATGTGTGTAGACAAGAGAATCATTATACTGGCAAAATGTGTGTTTCATGATCAGAAACAAACATGACTCATGACAACATGACACAACTCCTGGATGACGTAATCAGGATGTGAATACTACGTCCACCAGCGCAGACATGATTCATGTCCCTGTGCCCCCTCCATATAATCACAGGGTTACGTGTAAAGTACTGTCTGATGGCACAGAGCTACACTGCAGTACACTCATTATACACACATTTGCTGTCACAGCATAGCTTCTAAATAAGCTGATCATACTTCTCCACATTGTTTTTCAAATTCCTCCTATACACATTTATGAAAAAAAATGTTGGAAAGTTGGAAATATTTTCCAAATGACAACCTTCAAGACACCCAAAACTTTTTTTTTTTTTTAACATTTTAAAAATAAAGTCTAGACCATGAATTTTGAATGAATGAAACACAGTCTTTATTGTGCTCTTCCTGGCTGATCCTTAATAAAAAGCTCCGTTATGAAGCAGTCTGGAGAGCTGCAAAGGTCAAAGACGTATTTTACGAAAAAAAAATTCATCACATGTCCTGTTTTTATTTTTATTTAGAAGGAAAGTATGGGAAGCATCTTGCTCCCTGTGCTGTGCAGCTTCTGCTACTTTCTGTGTGTCAACTTCTATTATATAACCTGTGAAAAGTAGGGGTTGAACAACTTCAGATTTTTTTTTTTAAAGTCCACCATTATTTGGTGAAAATCACTAATAAAAACTAATGCCACTAATAAAAACGCAGTTGACTTCACAGTTTTCTGACGCTAGGCAACAATGATATATTGATCTTGATAGATATCGTAGCGTCTCACACGTTTTCTAAAACTTGAACACTGCTACTGTCGGCTGTTGCCCAGGGCAACACTATAAACACCACAGTCTGACACTTCTGACATGCGGTTCTCACTCAGCAAACTCTCAGATCTACTATAACAACTAGAAACACGCTCTACAACAACAGCAACAATGTCAATTGATAGGACACAACACCACGTGGTGAGAAAAGACAAAAAAAAAAATCTGAAACGTTTATTCCTGTTTTTCATGTACCTCAGCTAAAGCTCTAATGACTGTAGAGGTGTGCAGCCTCCTTCTCTCTGTTACCGTAGGGCGCGTTTAGCAAAGTTGTTAATTGACTCTTGTCGAGAGGATTTGGACCGTTCCTCTGTTAGCTTTAGCCTTTCACATGAGCGTGCAATGCAGCAGTACTTTTGTTGTATTTCAGGAATGACTTACACATTCTGCATGTCACGCTGGAATGGGCTTCATCTTTAGTGACGTATTCCCACACACTTGATGAACCGCTGCTAGTTTGCTGCAACGACCCACTGGGGTCCTCACCTGTCTGCACTAGTGCAACCACTAGCGAAAAGTATTAATTTGTATAAAGACCAAATGGATATCAGACAGAAGTGAAATCTGCCTGTATCTCTGGTCATGTTATCATGATTTTCTGAAAACAGAAATTGATTTATTCATCTGCTCCTCAGAAAAAAACTCCCTAGGCTTTAATTTATAGTGCCCGTCTGAGGAAAACATGTTCAACATCTTAGTGTGTGCATGTGTAGGACGTAGTAACTAGAAAAATAAAGATGCTGCGCACGGTAATGAAATTCAAACATACAGCCCACTACTGACACTAACAAATACTAGAGTTGATGAGGGCTGGGCGCTTATATTTTCCAGTTGTCATATAGTCATTACCGGGAATGGGCTATCCAGTCGTATTACAAATGCTTGTGCTGCATGTCATATATCCTCCCCCTACAGATACACATCCACCCAAACACACCATCTGTACAGTTTTAACTGCAAAGATTCAGATTAACACACACTTTGTAGTATGTTGTTAAAAATGCAGTTAATTTTCTTGCGTTTTAAAACCTTCATTAAATCAATCTTCCACTCACGCGTGACGTCATGAGATATTAGAGTGCTTACAGGAATACATACTTGAAAACGAAAAACACCCAAGCAGCCACAACAATCACCCCTGTCATTGCAGACTGTGTGTGTGTGTGTGTGTGTGTGTGTGTGTGTGTGTGTGTGTGTGTGTGTGTGTGTGTGTGTGTGTGTGGACCCGTGAGTGTCGGCGGCTGCTTCTGCTTTTTCTTAGTATGACAACAGGTCTATGTAAGAATAATAATAGAACAAGCTAAGTAATTCATTTATGTGTGTTAAAGCATCTTAAAATAGATATTACATTTGGTCTGTCATAAAAACTGCTGAAATATATAGCCGATATATATATATATATATATATATATATATATATATATATATATATATATATATATATATATATATATATATATATCTGTTAGACGCCATCAACCCAGCACCACGTACCAGTTTGATGTGTTGAATTGTAGCTTCGCGCGGAACATCCATCTGGATGTAGATACCAGTGGGCAGCAGAAAATCCACGGTAACCTGGTCCGGAGCATGTCTGGCCAGGGGCGAGTGGGCCACCCATATGTCCAGGAGGTCTGTCATGGCAGGAGGCATGGCAAAGGGCAGCTAACACTACCTCAACCATAAGGACCTGGAGCGACGAAGGAGAGAAAGCACAAACAAACCGTACAGTTAGTCGGACGTGTTATCTTGCGTTTCGTGAACCATTTGTTCTCATGTTATTCTCAAGATTCAAGCGTACAGCGGGGGGTTGGGTGTTGAAAACGGACACATTTTTTGAGTATAAAAGATTTACACGAGTTAATTATTGGCTAAGCACAGATATAATCAAATGACAGACTTACTTTATAACTAGTCGAAACTCAGCAATGCGCCATTTAAGAATAACGTCAATAATTTATTGCCATTTCAGCAACTTATACTATGATTGTGCTGTTGTTTTTGCCCTCATATATTCATTAACAACACATGATTCAGTGTCACCGTGTCCCTCTGAGTGCAGCACTGTGCTGAGTCCAGTGGGAGGCTGCTGGCTTTAATTTGGATAAGGGCCAGTGCTCAGAGGAATGCCCACTAAGCAAACAGAACAAAAGTTCAGCCTGTCTTCCCCTCATCTGACAATCTGGCCCCACTGGTACAAAAAAACAAATACAATGAATCTACTCACACTTAGAATTGCATGTGCAAACATGCAAACAACACGATTAAATACAGTAAAAGTAGGAGGAGGTTTTCCTGCCATAGGCCTAAAAACAAAAACAAAAACAACCCACAACCCTTGTTTCTGCCGGCCACTGACAAATGCAAAAATGTTGAGCTCATAGTATACAGCGAAAATATGCAGTTGGAGGCACAAATCAAATGCTGACATGAGGACAAAAACACATGAACGCTGCATGTTAACTGCACAAAGTTCCATTGAGGAGCAGTAAGTGGCTTCCCAGATGCTTGAGTAAAACAGTCCACAGCCTGGTTTCCATCTGGGCCCATTCCTCAACCACAGCTGCACCGTACACCACTTCCACCTGCATTTCTCTCATTATCTAGTCCTCAAGTGGCCTAGTACATTAACTCTTTCACGAGGCCACTGGTCCATCTCCATTTTGCCTTGTTGCGCGCATTAGAAATGACAGCGCTGATTGCCTCCATTGGTCTTTCCCCTCGAAGTTAAGTGCTCGAGCAGCCAGGAGACGAGCTGCTGTTTCACCACAGGCCTGAGTATTGTGTAATATCTGAGGTGCATTTGGAGCCACGGTTTCAGCCACTTAACATTATCAACCATGCAAATGGAAACTGAATTTATCGCCCATGTGGGCAACGATGGAGTGGAGTGAGAGGAGTAACTGGGGGGAACAGCCTGCCTGATCTTAAGCAGAGCGGCGGTTTGTTGTTGGACTTCTGTGGTAGTCCCAGGTTGTCCATAAGGAACATCATGTCCAAGGATAAGAGGATGAATGACTTTGTGACTTTGTGATCGCATCATCAGATCTGTGGTTGTATGTCTTGGACACTCTGGTGAAGAGAGGTGCAGTGTGTTGTCAACTGGACAGGTTGGGGACATGGGATCTGAGACGGCCATGTTGAAATCATCCATCCACAGAAGCTTGTGGGACGAGTCCAGATAGCGATGGAGAAGGACTTCCTCCGGCCTCAAAGAAGTTCTGGAAAACCGCACGGCGGCTTAGGAAGACAAGCGGGCGAAAATGGATGTATGGATGGAACGAGGAACGACCGATACAAACAGATCCACACACAGACACATGTGCAGTTTCAGGTGGCAACAACAACACAAACAGCTATTCAAATTAACAATCACAGTGCAGACAGTGGTGAATTTATGTCACAAAGGTGCACGGTTACACACATGAAAGGCAACCTGACACCACGTCTGTCTGAAACACTGACAGCTCTGTGTCACCGGGGGTAGATTTCCAAGTACATGTGTTAGCACGTCTGTGCATATAAACACTTTTCTCAATAATTATGGGCTTCGAGAATGACGTTTTCACAGTAGACAGCTTGAACACTGTCTCACCCTAGACACCGCTCTTTCCCTCTGTCTCTATATTTCACAAACACACACACACACACACACTGTATGTACACATATGAGTGGGGTTATTGAGGATGTGGTGGCAGACAGCCAGAGGTCTGCTGCCAGGTCAGGTTTCAGCGGGAGGATCAGAGGAGAACAAGTGGGTTTGCAGGATCCCGAAGAAAAGAGAGAGTTTCATGTAGCGGCGAACAGAAGTGCCTGAAGGGACATGTCCAGTTAGTCAACATCAGGTGAATTAAACAATGTATCACTATGAAGACTTCGTCCCCATGTTCCCCGGGCACACTTTGATGATGGTTTTCATTTGACAGTCCAGAAATATGATCACACCAACATGAGCTCCGACTGTTTTCTGTGCAATCTAAGGTCGGGATTATATAACGTTTAGAAAATCAACTCCAATTCAAAACGTAACGTAACATTTTTTGCCTAATTTTTTCTTCAAGCTGCCGATTAATTATTGTCCCACGTGACTCCCCTTTAACAGACTTGAAAGAGCTGAACAGTCTGGGATGAAAAGAGACATGGGACATCAGAGAGAAGCAAACCACACAAACCTGTTTGGTTATATGAAAATGCTTCTCACCGTCAACGAGAACCCAGAATGATACAGCCTCTGACATGCAGTTCAGCAGCCACTAAAATCATACCATAGATAATAAAGACAAAGTGAATCTTTGCTTCCTCTGAACCGGTGACATGTTGTGATGGCTTTCATGCCCAGATGCATTTAACAGTAACACTGGTGTTACTCAGCACTCTCTCTAAAGCTCTTTCTGTCTGACAGTAAGAGGCCTGTGAGGCTTTCTACAATGGGCTGAGTGTGTCCACACGTCTCTGTGTGTAAGCGATTGAAAAAAAAAAAAGGGCTGGAATAAATGGCGCGTGTGTGTGTGTAAAAGGTTATGCCTGGTGATTAAGGGTCCTGTGACACATTTTCTTCCACCCTGCGCTAAAAATAAAATTCATAAAGAGGATTTCAGACTTCTTCACCTCTCCACTACAACCTCTGTACTCTCATAAATGACTATGGAGGCAAAGATAGAAGCAATGTTGACACTGAGTCAGCGTTTCCACTTAAAGGGAAGCAGACTGTGTATGTATGTGTGTTTGTGTATAAAAAGGCCTCACCTAGCTTAGCATTTATATTGTTTCTATTTGGCCATAAACAGTCCATAAAGGACTATTTATAATTTATAAACTTAATTCAAAGGACGGGTTAGTTTTTACATTCACAATTGATACAACTACACCGGTAGGTTAGTGGCACCACTACACTGGTTGTTTTCAGTTTCTGCCGCTAACCACAAAATTAAACTGAATGAAACTCCCTAACAAAGACAAATGGTACAGTAGCTCACCCACACAATCTTCACACCAAACCCTTTCATTTCAAGAGTCAAGGTGACGCTGAAACTCATCCATCCCAGCAACAGCAGGCAATTCTTGTTATGTTTACGGCTGCCTCAGGTAGAGCACACAGAGCAATGTACCCGTCTGAGTGGTAGACATGAATGAACAGTGTTTGCAACTTTATGCACAATACACTAACTGTGTAAGCTGGCTGAAAAAAGTTTGTGTTGAGAGAGAGAGAGAGAGAGCGAGGGAGAGGAGGAGGGGGGGTTAAGTCCAAGAGTATGAGTTTGTGTGGCTGGTGAGTGGATAAGCGGTCAGCTGGGGTGTGTATCTGTGTACAGTGGTCGGAGTGTCCATGGATGTGAGTCACTAGAGCTTACTGTATTTAGGACTGGACGTAGCTGGTGCCTGCAGACGGTAAACACACTCAACCGTCAGTTTAGCCCTGGCACGCCGTGCCTGGGTCATTCGGGTTTGTACAAAGTCTGAGCGCAGAGAGTTATTCTTTGAGTCAGTAATCGCTATCACCTGAATCCACTGAGAGGAGGAATCTTAAATATTTATCGCTTCTATTTTTCCATATTTCCTTTATTTTGTAATGAACACTCTTTTATGCTTTAATTTCACAGCTTTGCTCCTCATTATATAAAACTGAATCTGAATCGGAAGTGAATGCAGAAAATGTGCCTGGAAACAATAAAATACTTTCACACTGGCTAAGTAACAGAATGCAGAGACTGAGAGGAAATGTGAATGTATTTTTGGCAGCTGTAAGGTTTGTATGTGTGAACCGGCCACATCCGGGCAGCTGACAGTGTACCATCACACTAACCACCTCCAGTGACACAGTGGCATTCACCCACTTCTCAGACAGGAAGCAGTGACACAAGACAGGAAGTGAGTGACAAACATCAACCAGAAAAAACGTCCCAAACAGTCATTCATAAAAACGTGATAATGCTGAATCAGAGGCAGGCCTGTTATTGCTGAGGAATTATTTCCAGACGCCATTCGCTCTGTTGTAGTCGAGCTTAACAGTGCCTTGTATGCATGAGTTCACTTATGTTCAAATGGAAATATTTTTCAACATACTTCTATAGGGCTTCAAGTACCTCAAATTCAAATAATGTATTCGAACTGATAGTAAAGGGAATTTTATATTTAGTGTGACTCCGTACAGAGACGTGGTAGGCAGAAAAAAAAACAGAAGCTGGAGGAATAGATCAGGTGTGATGTAATATACATCATATCTTCATTGCCAACATGTTCTCTTGTACTGTAAAACTCATAATTATGACATCATGACGTCTCTGTTGTGTCATTTTGCGTTGAACCTCTCACTGCATTACAATGAAGATAGTTATTCCCTTGTGATCAGTGTGACAGTAGCTGCATCACCACTCACCCATTGTGACACTAACCATACTCGAGCCATAACGGCATGAAAACATCACATATAATGAAAGCTATGTCCTCCTCAGTAGGCTTGTCTGAAAATCTCTTTCAAAACTCAAACTACCTGTATCCGCGACGTCACCTGGAGCCACTGACGGTTAGATTGCGACCGCGTCTGTGTCGAGTCTGAATGACAGCCGTGGCCTGACATGCACTACTTGGCTTCTGTTTGTGCGTCTGCAGGACTGGGTCGTCAACCGAGTGGAGAGGATGGAGCGGGACAAGCAAATGGAGGTCAAGAGACAGAGAGCAACAGCTACAGAAGCTTTCTTGCGCACCACAGATTGCTTTTAGAGTAATGCACGATCCCGCCAACAACACTCGCTAATGGCTATAATGATGCACTATGCGTCTGTGTGCACACTGCAACTGTGAATATGGTGTCCGTGCAGAAATGCAAGTTGCGACTGCGCTTTCAGTTTGCGTGAATAACCTGTGACATGACATGAATGGCATGAAACATACATGGTTTGAAAGATGGAACTAGACCGCGCATGATGGTCACATGTTACTGTAAACAAAATGCTATTTATAACTTCATTCAACACAAACATCGGGTTACATATGGTGCTGAAGACCATCAAACTCTTCTCAATACGACAACTAACACAAGGCCGTTGAATTCACTCAACATCCCTGTGTGGTTGTGTCTGTCACAGTAGGAGTTTCAACAATACACTGAAATGCGAGAAAAAAAAAATCACACACTCATTTACCACTTAAAAAAAAAAAAAAGACAACAAGGTGACCCTCATTATCTTGAAATCAGTTGCCTAGAAACGGTGTTCCCTTGAATTAAACCGCTTGAACACCAATGATATTATGTATTAACCTCTTATGTTGAAAACACGCGGTCACAAGTTCCACTATAGTAGATGAGTCTGAACTTGCCCAGAGCACACCATTCACACTCAACTGTGTCATGGATGAGTAAACTCTGCAGTCATTCCAATTTTATTTACTTCTTGTCATGCACAGCTAGCTACAACTAATGCCACCAAATACAACCACCAGTACAGAATCAGTACATATTACTGACTGCTGAAATCTATAAAGTTGCATTTAATTATTTACTCCCTAAAAAAGTGATTCCAGGGTTAAAAACCCTTATACAAACAAATGGGATCCAACAATGTGATATTCACGCATCAGATCTAAAAGCCAATCTTTTGACGAGTGATGAATCAGTAACGTGGAGGTGTTTTTTAACTGATGAGTAAAGGACGGCAAAGGATGAAGGGGGCAAAAGAAGAGTGCAAGGCTGTAAGAGATGACAACATCATCATTGCATTAGCGGCAACGTGGCTCGTTTCTCATCAAGGGTGTTAGTGTAGTCAAATGTTGTAAAGTGCAAGCCACAAGCCCAATGATCAGCCCAATTATTCGTTAATTACATACAAGTATGTTAATTGTTATGTAGATGAACATATAATGAAGGTAGGTTCAAATGTGCAGAGAAGCAGTCAGGCAGCACTGCGCACGTCTGCGGAAAGAGGGCGTGGGGGACGAGCCAAGAGGACAGGATCTAAAACAGGGGACGGAGGACGGAAGAAATGACACAGTGTTCAAGACGGGATGCAGATGAATGATTGATGAACAACGGTTGTGAAAATCAAGAAGACATTTTCAAAACACACTGAAGAAAAGTGAGGCAGAACGAAAAACAGAGACAGTGATCTGTCACAGACGATGACAGAAAAAAAAAAAAAGATAAGAGAAAGAGAAATGGAAATGCAAAATGTGATACAATGTGTGACTGTAGTGGGTGGACCCAACTGGGCTGGCTGTCCACAATAAGCCTCTGTTTTTGGCAAGTGTGTGTGCATGTCTGTATGTGTACGTGCATGCCACCAAGGACGGTCCCGTGCCCTGCACAAACACTACCCTTGTGTTGCCCTTTCCCTGCCAGCTTGGCCTCACAGACCAACACACTCACTGAGAAGTAAAAACAGAAGGAGGCGGGGGAGGGGGGGCAACTTAGTCACATGGTCCTGGTCGTATTTTGCTATGTGGGATCTGTAGCTTCGGGCGGCCCTTACTCATACCTCCAGGATCCACACCCCCACACGGTCAACTGGGTCAGAGTCTCAACATGCGTAAATAAGCTCCTTGTTAGTTGAAGCAGTACTCCTTAAACTCAGTACTGCAGTAAATACACGCCGGTTTTCCTAACAGACATGAAAGCAGCGCGACCAAACATAGCTGCTGTTTAGCGTACGTTCACTGAAAAGCTGAAGCCCATGCAAACTTTTATCACAGGTTGATGATCACGATTATTCAAAACCAGTTCTGATACACACACACTACACTGCACACAAAAATGGAGTGTTGTAGGAAATAAAACACACATGCAAAGTCTGCCATCCCAATCTGATTCTGTGAAACAGGAAATGGAGACACTGAATGCAGACATAGCCACTCAGAAATGCCCAGTGCGCTACTCTCTGTCTGCACTTGGCAGCAAGTGAAACAGACAAGTTTCCTGGGCCATTTCTAGAAAAACAAATCCTTATCTTCTGCAGCTGAACTTGAGGTCATCAAAGCAAAATGTCTATTTTGAATAATAAGCAGCAACTTCCTTGTTTGCCTCTTTAAAGGGAGTATTTGAATAACTGGAGGCCTAAGCTCCACCTTCCTCTGCCTCAGCATCCAATGATCCCCGGTTGTGTGCGGACAGCTGCGCTGTGAGGGCGACATGAAGATTAGCCTTTGTTCCATTTGACACAACAGGTTGTATTTTTGAAAAAGGCAGAGTAATCTTTCCTTGGAAAGTCTAACAAAGAGGAAACAATGAACGGCTAGCATTAGGGAGGGGCCTTTTTCTTTAACTTGAGGTCATTTTCATTTTTTTTTTTCCCCTCCACTGGAGACAACATTACCATTTTTTATGACCACATCTTACAGTAGTAAGTGAAAATGAAATCTGATACCACCGGTTAATATAGCTTGCTTATTACATCAACAGACCCACATTACATTTAGCTATAGATAGTACTTATCTTTCTATCTATACTACTACTTTTAATTTTAGAAATGTATTACTTGAACAGTAACTTTGGGACTCCTGAGGCCCAAGGTGACGTCTTCAAACTACACTGAAGAAGCTGCAGTTAGATTTGTTGACAGGACCAGTCATTACAAGTAGTTTGCACCACTTCTTGAGGAAGGCAGAGGCTTTACCTCCAGGACACGTTGCTACTTTTTTATTTTTTTTAACTTGTCTTTGATAGGTTGATAGGTGATCATTTGTTAAGTTTTGGAGCCACTGCTGGAAGCCATAATGTGTAACGCCGCTGTTATGGATTTAATGATTTTGGATAGAAGTGTACGCCGCAGAGTAGTTTTGTTGTTGTGAGATCTTGGTCGTCCAAAACAGTTCGTGTTAACGTAAGTGATAACTATCTGCTGAATGTAAGCAGAGGATTCGACTCAGGAAAACAAACCGTACGTAGGACTTACTGAAGAGTTGGGAGCTGGTGTTGTAGCCAAATGCTTTGGTTTGCTCCAGGGAGACTGGTTTTGTGGTTTCTAATCTGATCTGGTGTGTAAATGAGAACCAAATGGGTCCTCTGTCAGTGCACACATTTACAGCCTTACCTACAAAGTGTTTATGTATGGATTTGAGTTAGGGGAGTGTGACACCTTGAAGATGCCGGTTGTTTTAAAGCCACTTGACGGCTTCTATGAACTGTGTGTTATAGTCAGAGCCGCTATAAAATCTGCCTGTCTACGCAAACAGGACAAATCAATTCTCAATAATTAATGTTCTGTTGATCTTACAACATATTCCATCTCACACTGGGTTCTCGTCTCATGTGTCTCTCTCCAAGGACCACTAAAACTCCCCCAAGCCTGCCTGGGGAGGCTAATTATGTCAACCGTAGTTATATAAGAGGAAATATATGATTGATCATTTAAAATAGAATCTGTATTTGGAAAAACTATTCTGCACAAAAACAACATTACAATAATTTACTGTGAAAACAGAGTGGTCTGATAGAGCCACATGTTAACAATGGTTAAGGCAGAGCAAAGCGAGGGGTTGTTTAAGGTGAATGACAGAAGAACAGCTCACTGCAACACGACTCTTCAAAAGCAGGAAGTTTGAAAATAGATTTATAGAAAATCCCAGCCAGTCACAAACAGCCACAAAGCCTTCACAAGACGGCAGCCGCTGATTATATCGGGAAACGGTGGAAAGAAACAGACAAAAATAAGACAGAGATGCTGTGAATGCGGAGGGGACGGCTCCCACACACACTGCCGATTTTTCAGCGCTGGTCTCCCAGCATCTTGCCAAACCACCATTTATCTCCCTCATAAACAAAGAGCCACACATTGGCACTGAATGACACAAACACACACGAGCCTGGAAACGGGAGACATTGCTCGACTCCGGCTATCATTATGCCGTAGAGGTGACTGGGTTGTTGGGAACACTTTGCTGCTGTAAATGACGCGCTGACGCCCGCCCCCTTCAGTTTATGCAACCGCCCCTCTTTCTGTTTAACTATTAATATAATACAAAAGCCAAAGTTAGCCACAAGAACCAGTGCCAGGTATGAAGTGTTATCTTTGCCATCTACAGAGAAAAGGCAATCCTTTTATAACCGTAGACAGAAAACAGTAGAACGCTGCATGCAAGGCCGCTGCCTTTTTTTTTTTTTTTTTTTTTTCCTGTTGCAGCGCATGTTTTTCTCCAGCTGAAAACACAGACGACGTCTAATTATACGCCACCTCTGGTAGCAAGGTCAGTGCCATAAAGATGATGCCAACCAAGCACACTAAGAATGAGGCCAAGGGCAGGGCTTCCTAGGATTGTGTGAGCGAAAGAGTTATGGCAGACTGCTTGATCGCCAACACTCAGAGCAGAGCAGGACACTTGAGGTCATTTCTGCGAAAAATGGAAAGCCGCTAATTTCTTCGCCATTAATACTCGGTATCCTTTGTGGTGACAATACCGCAGTGTTGGTGTTAAGATCGTCAAACAGAGAACATAGCATGAGTAATTTGATCGAGCTATTTTTTCCACATTTGAGTAGGAGTGCAGGAAGCAGGGAAAACAGAGCGCAGGTGGGAGGCATCTGCACCGATTACTGGTGGTTATTGGCCACCGGCACTGAGTGACAGCACGTAATAACGGTAGCGTTCTCAAAGATGTCTAAGCTGCACCTGCATTACCTGCATTTATAAAGAATCTCGCCCGAAAGGATGAGGAAGTTAGCTCAGCGCCTACCCCCAATGACACACACATGACTAAAACTGTTAATCGACACCTCTTTAAGCATGCGCCAACAAATGTGCGTCATTTTCACCCACTGGAGTTCAGAGTGTCGCCACAGTTTCCCACAGTTCAAGTTCACTGCATGTTTCATCAAGCTGCTTCAAAAACCGCTTCGGCCCGACGTTCTTACACTGCGCATTAATGGGGCATAAGGGCATGTGGCGAGTGAGGAAAGGAAAAAGGTAAACAAGGGCTGAACTGACTAATTGGATCACTAATGCTGAGCGTTCCACATTTTACCGCGCCATCCATCAGATCAACATGAAACAGGGACTGCAGACCGGCTCACCCGGGTCAATATTTCCTACATTAAGGACTCGCTGTTATGTAAACAGTTTAAAGTCTGGTTGTAGATGTCACAATGCATGATGAGGAAATGACTCAACTACATTTATTTTACTGCGGTGGCTAGAGTCGAGAGACGCAACAAGAAATCAAGGAATGTTGATCATTTACACGCGGTTGTGCAGTGTTGATCGTTGACACACGGTGCGCCGTCCAGACTAGTCGTACAGTACGGAGGACACGGCACATCGGAAACAAGGCAGTGAGAGTTTACTGGGATGGTGTAACACTGATCTCTGACATGAAAGTAAAGTATGCTGGCTGACATCCACACATTCCTGTCAGGACGAGGCCCACTCTCCCAGATTCCAAGTGAGTCAGCGCTCCAGTTCTCCTCTCCCAGTTTCACACCGGAACACACACGCACGCGAACACACGCACACACACACACACACACACGCTGGACAGCTTCATAGGTAAAGTAGGTCAAGATGATTACAAGATACAGCATGCTAACGCACATACTGAGGACTTACCTGCTGTTTCCTGAAATCTCTTATTTCCTGTGCCTCTGCTGCTCACTGGGGGCGTCTGGGCAGCTTCTGGGACACTGCATCTGTTGAACGAGAGGACAAAACTGACTGTTAGGGGAGGGGTGAGACAAAAATGGGGTTGAAAGTTGAAGAGCAGGTTTGAGAGACAATGGATGAAAGTTAATAAAGTGGTCTTTTTTTGTTTTTTTTTTTTTTTTAAATACAGAGAAGAGAAACTGTCTATAGGTGAGAAACAATGACCGACTGGAGTCAGGTTAGCTCCATGGCCCCAGCATTCGAGGTAAGACAACAGAGGGTACAAAGAGCTCAAAATTAAACCCTGCTATTGACTAGGGATGTGTGTATCGATCCACAAATATTGACACGTTCGATCTAGATGTGCGTTTTTTTAGAATCTATCTTCACATCAAAATATCGATCCCAAGTCCGCTTTCACAAGAAATATTAATACATTTGTGTCAACAGTCTGTAATCAGTTCCAATAAAGGAAAATCCGTAGTCAATATTTATGCAGGATACAGGTTTTCCTTCTGGATTCCTCTCTGCTCAACACTGATATGTGGACACACACACACACACAACAGCAGCCCTGTCCTGTCAGTCACAACATGACAGGAGAGAATGAATGAAGCTGCAGCGTGGCAGACATAGAAAGAAGCATCACCTGGAGTTATTTCACTTCAGCCAACGCAGAAGAAGTAACACGTGACCGGTGTCGAAAGGTAATGTGGCAACGCCGCAAATCTGAACAAACACTTGAAAATGAACCACACAGAAGAGCATGACGAGGTAGAGCCGAGGCGATTAGAGGAGGGGGGGATGCCCCCACACCTGAGAAAGACCTCTATGATGGAAACCCTTCAGAGAGATGGGCAACATCCAGGAATATATAGAGAAAACACATCACAGAGCCCATCACAGGTATAAACACAGAGATCATGTCAACGTGCACTTGTTTCTTAACAAAAACATATGAAATGATAAAGAATGTAGAATGAGACCACAAAGAATATACATATACAGATACAGAAGTAGGCGTCTAAAAGTATCGGTATTGGTTTATGGATATTAGCCTCGATATTACTACTGACCCCTTTTCTTACAATCTACTCACTCTGACTCCTTTTTCTGTGACACCTAATCATTCCTCGTGCTCAAAGACACAGTGATGATAACTTAAAAAATCACTGAGAAGGCACACAGCCAGAGAATGGATTTGGTGGAATTCATTTTCCAAGAGTGGAAACTTAAACAGTCAAGTAAAGGACAACAAGCAGGTGTGTTTGAAGAAACACTTCATTTGAACAACAGAAGTGGATAACAAAGATGATTTTTTCATTCTTCCCAGTTTTAGTAAAAGAAAAAATCATTGCACATAATGATTTGAGCTTTTTTGTAGTGGCTCAAAGTACTTGAAAAACACATTTATCATTGAGTGGAAGCACAAGGTTTCACGACGAAAATTTGAATTACTCAGATAATATAGTTTAAGTCACATCTACAGCGAAAAGTCGTTGAATCATTTAACACTCAAAATAAAAAGGCTTGTTGAGACAGTCCTGAGTGGTTAACGAAATTCTAGCTGTCCATGTATTCTCTCAATGGCCGGCTTTATGTTCGAATATGGGCGATTATTGACTGTGAATGTAGAAACTGAATGTAAAAGAGGCCAAATCGGGTGTAACTTGAAATGTTCAGATTAAACAGGAAGTGCAGGACATGAGCTCTGTATGTGGCGTATAGACGGAGAGGCCTGAGGCTGTCCGTAGGCCTCTCCGTCAGCTCAAAGAGCTGCGACTACGGAAAGCAAGATGTGAACCGAGTGATATGGAAAACAAATATACTGCAGGCAAAAATACACAGTGAGGACATACAGAACAAGCCGAGGACACGCAATGCACACGCTCTGATTGAGGCCAGTAAACTTCCTGTTTTTCCCCAGTGGTTAAGATGCTCTATCTTGTTTACCAGGGTGTAACGCAGAGAGGTTCACAAGAATAACCGCGGGGAGTGTGTGTCAGTCAGAGATGTATAAGCGTAAGAATATTTATAAGTTAATAACAGGACAGATAACGAATTCATAGAGAGAAAAATGACTCTTGCTTTGCAAAGAATCGGCTATAGAGGCAAATTTTTGTGTACAAGCGTGACAGTGGAACTTGGTGACCAATTCCAGGAAATGTGCCGTTTAACATGATAAAATCTCAGGCAAGAGACAGTCAATGTTTAACTCCCCAACTGGATTCGACTCAAAGCATCACATGATTCACAGCGAGTGTGTCTGTTACAGTGATTTTTGGAGAAATTTCTGGAACAAGACAGACAGAGGATTCACTATAGAGAGGTTCAGCTATGACGTTTTTGCTGGAGGGTCACCCCCCCGGGCCCCGTCTCAACGCTCTGGAAATGACTGTACTGTAATGTCAGTGGGTTTTTAGTTTGTTTTTAGGCTGGTGACAAAAATAACGCCTTTAATCGCGGACTCCAAAAATGATCTGTGGCTAAAAGGGTTTCTTCGAGCTGTGAGGTTATTTCTCAAAAGTGTGTTCTTCAGGAACAAGAAGACACAGACACCCAGATATTTTTCTCTTCAAGCCTTCATTTCCCTTAACGACCTATCATCTTTAAGTGCGAAGAACACATTATTAGAGCTAGGTCACATTAGGGGTTGAACGACATTGGATTTTTTGAAGTTGGCTAATAAATGGTGAAATTCGGGTCATCACACATAAGAACACAACAGAAAGTAATGGTTTGCAACAATGAAATCTATATTCCTGGCCTGCATACATCCTGTAGGGGCCTCACAAAAAGAACTTATGGAGGCTTGTCTGCAAGGTAACTCAAGCATGAAGATGGTGGCTCTGGGCCATAGCCCGCCTCAACACAATAAACACCATCAGCCTGACACTTCTAATATGCAGCAGAAAAACAAAACAATACAAAAGCATGGGTGTGCATTGCAGCATTACTTTTGTTGTAGTTTAGGACTGACTGGCACACTGGCTTCATCTTTAATGAAGTATTTCCATACACTTGATGAGCCGTTGCTAGTTTGCTGCAATGATCCACTGGACTCCTCATTGGTCAGTTGTCAGTGTTATTGTTGTCACGTTAGCGGCTAAATAGTCGACTTCATGTTTAAAGGGTCACGGCGCAACAAGTCGACTAGTCGGTACAACCCTCAGTCAACATAAAGAAAATGATTTATTAGTGCTGTCAAACGATTAAATTCTTTAATCAGATTAATCACTGGGTTGCCGTGGATTCATTTCGATTAATCACGATTAAATATCATACATTTTTAATCTATATTAATCATGTTTCATATCATGTTGCATAAGCAAACAGACAAAACTAACAGACACAGACAGAGTGCTGTATCTCCCACGTTTTGTTTTTAGAAAAAAAATATTCAACCTTAAAAGGCATCTTGTTTGGGAAAGTCTTCAAACGGTTACCAAAGACGCATTTACTGTGGGTAAAGAAGTGACTGCTACTTAAGTGAGCAACAGCGTAATGGCTAGGCTGGCCACGGAAGACAACAACATTAGTATAAGAAACTAAGCCACTCACTCAGCGAGAAGTTATTTCTGCGGGAAACGGCACAGGGAAAACAATTTCCAGCACAATGCACACAGCAGTGGTTGGTGACGTTGGCCTTACGTTTAATGTGCATCTAGTGCGGTCACTTGCGCAAAAGGAATCCACTGCACACACGCTCCAGTTTGTCCTGGACGCACTGACCAAGCATGCACGATATTTTCTCATCTTCAGAACCGCCCCGCAAATTATTGCATCTCTTATCAGTGTGCAACTTACTTGGATAGGGCTTTCTCTCTCCCCATAACCACACACACACACACACACACACACACACACACACACACACACACACACACACACACACACACACACCCTTCCTCTCCTCCACCCATCCCCTGGTACGGGAATGTGAGGAATGCACAATCCTAAAATGACTGGGGGCTTCGTCAACAGCCAAGTCTCTCCTGTCCCTCACCTTGAGGCTCTGCCAAACACTCAGACACGCACCTCATCTGCCTATATGCCCTTTGTCGCACAATGAATGGGTCATGTGTGTCATTCACGGAGCATGTTTTCACCTCCTGCTGTTCTCATAAATATCCCTAATTTCCTTACATCCCTCAGGCCACAAATGCTAATCAAAGATCCTATTGTAAGCAGGTGTCTTTTGGTAGCCTTCGGGGTTGCATAAGAATACAAATGTCCCAGAGGGCACTCCCCTTCTCACACCACCATTGTCTCCTGACTGTACCTCACAATGAGGCAACCTCAGAGCCTACACATAAATACAGTCTATCATGTCAACAAACAGCTAAAAATACCTGAGAACTGTGCAAGGAAAGAAAAACTTTTTTTCTTTGTTTCTACCACGGGTATGAATGGAAAATAAAACTTTGAGACATTAACTACAACTTTTTTTTTTAAGACAATGAGCCCCATCACGCAAAAGTAGCGCAAGAGGAATTCACTAGAGCACACATTTCATGCACTCCACAAACCAAGTGTAGTCAGTGGCGCTATTACATTTGACTATGCGTCATCACTGCCCTACCATAAACAAAAGGCCACTGTCTGTTCATTTCTAAAAACAATTCACACCCATTCATTAGCACAGTGGGATGTTTATAAATCTCCGTCACAGAAAAACATGGGAAACTCACACACACATGATACTACGGTTATCAGAGTCTGAAGTACTTTACTTAGAAGTCTTTCAGTCAATGCATGACTCCTGTCTGAGTCCACCCACGGCCTTTACGCACTTCTTCCCCCATTTCCCTTTTAGCTACTTGCTTCAATCTCTATTTATAGTCCGCTATTGTGAAGCTGCCCTTAGGTGGGTGGAGAGCAAGTGTATCTATGTGGATTCTCAAAAGTTTCTCTCAGACACTGTAAATCAGTTACCTTCCGACAGTGTGACAGAGCAAAGTCTACCTCAGCCTGGGGTAGCGCAGCGGATCACTCACAAGTTTATTAATTACAACGCAGGCAGACGCAGAACGACCTCTAACTAAAAGCAGACAGTTTTACAGGACAGAGGAGACGACAGAGGTGAAAACGAGACCGAGGGGGACATAACGTCTTGACACTGTACTAAACCAAGCACACACAGAGAACAGGAAGTTAGAAGACGTCGCCTTGTGGTAAAATATAGTTCAACCCTAAAGAGATCACGTTTCTCAAAATGGACTTTTGTGCATACGGTCTATTCTGGAAATCATCCAAAAGATTAGCGAGTATTTCACCAACTCCATATGTTCTCTGTGGCCCACTACACACCACCCCGGCCACGTTCATTTAACGTGTAATAGGCTTAAAGCTTGGCAGTTTTCCGCAACTTCTTCATACATTTGTGAAGGAATGTAGAAGTAACGTCAAGCGGCAAGTGGAGGCGCCTCGGCGCGCCCCGCGTGCTGAGCCATACGCACGCATGCGAAAGACATCACAAGGCTCGACTCATGCTCACAACAGAGTTTGTGTGGGACAGAGCGTGCGTGTGTCATCAGCTGTTGCAGAAAGGGACCCGCGCGGTGAGAAAGTGTTGCCATAGCGATGCGAGGCTGAGGTTCTGAACTCTCGGGTTACAGAGCCGAGGCTCGAGCCCCCGAGGGATGTCATAACCTGACGCTATCTGTGCATCGCGGGGCGGCTGCTGCGGTTAACGCACCGAACTGTCTGCTAGGAGACGACCAGCAGCCGCAGACGTGCGCTTGTTTACCTGTTTATTACAGGTGGTACGATATTATGTCATCGTAACGTGGATTGAATAATTAAAAACAGTGTTTTGTGCCAATTTATCACCACGTCAGAAGGTCTTTTTCCCACTCACTGCGTGTTTGGCTGAAGTAAAACAACTGGCAGGCTCGATTTAGAATTTTTTTTTTTGCTTATTTATGTGCACTTAGTCTCAAAGTCAGTGTGTTGTAGTCAGGGAACTGTAACACTGAGAAACATCATCTTCAACATCATAAAGGAAAGAAAAAACAAAAACATATGCCACCTCATATCAAAAAGTCAATAGTATACCGGTGTTCCAGCTATAGATAGCAACATGAAATGTGATAACAGACACTTGAGTTTACTGCACTGACGTTGCCCTCATTAGATGTTCTACTGACTATGAAAATAAACAGTCTCAGAATCCGGTGCTTAAATGAAGATTTATTCTGCCGTCAGACTGGACTGTATTTCAGCTCCACCACCACAGCTGTGAAGACTTTTTCCAGGTTGAGATTAAGTTAGCTGACTGCTAGCTTAGGCGTCCCCGTGTTTTCATATGGGCCGCGTCTAGCCAGGAATGTGTTCCACAGCTTATCTCAGATTAGCTTTCCATCCACGCTAAACCAAATGTCATCATGCTTGTTTTTGCAGGGGAGTTCGGAAATTGCACTGGTTATAAAAAAAAGGTTATGCATTAAGCACTGATAACTTAGAAACAGTTGTTTGTCCAATGTGAGCGCTTGCTTTTGTGCATAATTAAACTACATCACAGGGTTGTTCTACTTCTTGTAATGAATTGTTTCATTGGACATTTTCAGTGTTTGACATGCTTCTCTGGTATCTGATCATTTGTAATGCTGATAAGCTGAATGTCTTACTGTCACAATGTCCTCAACTCTTTTGCACGGTCTGACAAACAACCTTTTACGCAAGAAGATAGCAATTCAGAACCGTTTTGCCAGCATACATACTCGGTCTGTTTTTCTGCTGCAAAATGAGGAAAGTTTTCAAGTCGAACATGTCACACCCTCACACAAGTGTGACACCAGCACAGAGCGGCTTGAAACACGTCTCACGTCGGTTGAGTCTGCACTTCCACCACACAAAACCGACTGAAGATGCTATGATGTTTTAGTGGGGTTTTTCTCAAATTTCCACCCAAAAGTGACTTGAGAAAGTGGAAGCTTGTATGCCTGTAGATTCACAGGTTTAATTTGAGATCGCAGAGCGAAAGGAGGCGCGTCACACCCGCCACAGACTTTTGGTATCGGTCCAATTAGATACACGCGAAGGTGTTTCCAAACACATCTGAAGATGACTACACCTAGATGCACACAGGGTTTGTATGTAAGATATTTTACTGTACATCCTCCAGCAATGCTCCCCAACTCTCTCAGGCTGTATTCACGGCATTCTTTAGCAAGTCTCGGCCTGCTGCGCAGAAAAGCAGAGAATCACAGGAGGCCACTCTCACCTCAGAGTCAGTCACATTCCTGTATGTGGCAATCTCCATTTCCAAGTATAATTCGATGATAAGCAGCACAGTTACATTTGATTTAGATTCCTAACTGAACATCCTCTTCTCTCGAACAGCGGCTTGAACAGCAGAAGATGAATTGCGCTAAGATAATGCAACTATGATCCTAAAAGCTAGCGGACTAATTGTAAAAAAAACAAAGAGCACACGCCTATTCACACAAACACAAAAGAAAAATAGACCTTTACTGTCTACCTCTCATACTGCTCTTTGAGAGGATGTTATGTAAGCCTTACGCTGTAAGAAGGGGTGATTAGATTAAAAGTATAACAGCAGGAAATGTGAATGAGAGAATGAGATGGGGAGAGAGAGAGAGAGAGAGAGACAGAGGGAGAGGGAGAACGGGGTTGGCACAAATGATAAGGGACAATTGCAGCACAGGCAGGTGTATTAATCCACACAAAGATGCTGACAAGAGAACGTTAAATTAAATCTGCAAAAGTGGGTCCCATAAAAAGAAATGCACAGACTTCACATGAACGCGTTTTTCTAACACGCTCACTGAAAAACAGCGTTTCATCCGAGGCTACTTCACGGCTCATCCCCTGAGTGCTAAATAACGCTGCCAGTTAGGCCTAATGTATAAAAAGTGGTGAAAGACAGCAGGCAATCACGGACAAAGTGGATCTCAAAACGCCCTCGGCAGGCAAACATCAGCTGCATTTGCTCAACGCACAGAGAGCCTGTCAAACACAAACTGAACACAAACAGCTGTAGTAATTATTCTCAAATCTGTAGATCAAATCTCTTGGACTGAAAACTCAAAAACATTAACAGAGGACTGCTGCTATTATTTTACCGAGATATTAATCTTTCACGGTAGTATAGTCCCTATTGCATGCCTCATATATGAGTATTATGGCCGTGTGGTGGAAGAGAGGCTAAAGAGGCTGAAGTGTTGACTTTCCCACACTGTTCACCCAGTAAGGATGAGAACACCCTGGTAGTGATTGTTTCACTTGAAATCCAACTTTTTTCGGACTAGAGCCAAAACAATGAAAAATATATCATTGTTACAGAGTGCCCTGCATCTCTGGCTTAACCGCGCTGCCGTATACAGTTACACCCTGAAGTTCTGACGTGCTCATCTAAGAGCTGAAGAGCCGCTGAGGCCGAGCATGCTGATAATGATAGAAAACGTATTGTTGTTCTGATTAGTGACACTAGAAACCCTGCTGCTTTGTAACGTCAGCCTGGTGATATCAGCCACAAGGACCGAACACTTTGAATTTCACCGTCACTGAGACATACTTTCGGTCCAACTGCAGTCCACCTTTCTCTGTCTCTACTTCACAACTAAATATGACATATTGTTAATCATGTTCATGTCTAGGTAGCTCAATCCAAATCCATGTCAGAAATCAGAAAGTGACCACTCTTTGCGAGACAAATTTGTACAGTCACTGACATATGAAGCAGGCATCACCACAGTTAAAAAACTTCTCGTCTTTCTCTGAAACACTTGTTTAGAATTCTGCGTTCATTTGTGCCCAGCTTCTCAGAGAGGCCTGCTTTGGGACTAAATCTGGCTTGGAGTAAATAGCTGCATTGTTGGCTGATGTCTGTAGAGTGACGTCAGTTAGCCTTATCAGTGTTTTCTAACTTTACCTCAGTGGGGACCTGACAGCAGATCCTGCCCAGCCGAGGGCAGCCAGGACCAGTGCCTGATCAAAATAACATGAAATGCATGAAACGGGACAGAACTATTCCCCAAAGTGGTAGAAAAACTGAAGAGGCAGAAAATATTGGCCAACTCTATTGGGAAATGTTGCTTTCTGTAATATGTTGTTTGGCCCTCAGGTTATCCCTCTTCAGAGATTAAAGTGCCTCGGGTTATGTTGGGAGTGATTGCTATGAATAAAGTCCACTATCATGGAGTTATGTGTAATATTATATCATTGCTCTATAGTCATGTAAGTGATTACATTTTCTGGAAATCAAAGGCAAAATGGCTCATAGCTAAACAAATCACATGCAATTTCAGTTGTTGGCTAATCTGGAATATTACATTTTATAAACCAGTTTGCATCCAAAACTACCATAAAGCACAGGTGTGAGTTGCAACATTAGTGTGCAATGAAAATAATAGATGGTCTGAGGAGAATCTTTGAGGCAAGACGGTTGTTATGGATGCAGCTCCGCTCACAACATTAAGAACACTAAAATGCTGACCAGCTCTACAACCACAAACTGAGCCCAAATTAAACTTTAATTCCCATTGTTTATTCAGTGGTATTACTATGAATGATCAACAGGGAGAGCGGGTGCAAGAAAACAAAGCGTAAAGACATTAAACAACTGTTGTTTCATTAAAACAAATAAAAAGACATATTAGATCAGATCTTATACTGTTTTACCAGAAATGCCAAAATCTGAATTCAACCTACAAACATACTGTCAACGTCTAAAGTTAAACTGATTAGTTGGGACAAACACTGCGTCTGAACAAATTAAAACGAAGGGTTTTTATGAAACCTCTTCACTCCAACAAAACCAGGAGAAAATCACATAGCCTGACCGCCAAACAGCATATCGAGAACTGAGCCTTTTGGTACAGTTCACAATGAAACACAGACGCAAGACTAATATGATTATGACAGAAAAGCTGACTACACAAATCACTCTTCAAAGTTTCACATCCTCTTTATTTGGCCCTGCTGTCCATTTCTCAACCATATAACAGACAAAGCTGTCGTCAGTGGAGTAGTGTCACAAGGGTCACTTCGACCACTTTTATAGATTAGTGTTTCCTAAAGTTAGAAGCAGGATCAATGGCTTAAAAAAAGATCCGGTAAATAGTACTTGTATGTTAAAAAAAAACAAGAACGTTTCAGTCTTTTTTTGCCCAAAACTAACATCTTTCCCAAGCAACAGGAGAATTACAACCAGGCCCTTGAGGCACCAGGCTCACTTCAGTTAGACTCTGGTATGATCACAGCTACCTCTGTAGCAGATCAACAAACACACTCTGGTTGGAGATCTCATGAGCCTGGTGTTGCCTTGTTTATTGGCACAACAATGCAGACAAAGAAACGAATCACTGACACGAAAACAATGTTTTCTGGAAAGACTTTAAAGAAAACTTGAAAAATTTGATTTTTTTTTTTTTTTTACACCACAGCTGACAACACATGGTTTGATCAGCTTTAAGGCAACATTAGATATAATCGTTTTATACAGACGTGCTATTTTAGGAGTGTCGAGAAATGTGGGTACTCTGGATTAGCTCGCATTCTTAAGTTGTGTCAACATTTTTATGGCTGACCTAAGCAACAATAACTGTGACACTCACTCGTCAAAACTGTTGAGCGGAGTTCGGCGTGACGTCCTAGCGCTAAAAAATCAATCAAATAATTGGAAAAGAACGCGCGGAGACTCACCTTTACTCGCTCTCTGGCGTGAGGTCGCTGAAGAACACACGA
Source organism: Mugil cephalus (assembly GCF_022458985.1). Lineage (NCBI taxonomy): Eukaryota > Metazoa > Chordata > Actinopteri > Mugiliformes > Mugilidae > Mugil > Mugil cephalus. The sequence continues at coordinate 20,064,983 of NC_061778.1, read as the reverse complement.
AACAGCTGAAAGTTAATGTCGCTGCTACGTCTCAGCAGGCGCACGCAGAAGTGTCGGATACAAAGAGCCAGCGTGACGAGCACTGCGCAGATACTGAGTCTCTCCAAGAAGGTGGATCTCACAGGTGGACAGTACCGCGGTACGCTTCCTGTTTGTTTCAGAAGGTGAATCACCGCCGATGTGCTTCCCTCCGTTCCCCTCACCACTATAAAGCCACAGCGCCTACGAGAAGAACAGGACATCCGGTAAAAAATCCTCGACAATAAAACCTCTCGCTGACATAAAGGGCTAATACCGGAGGAAATGTTTCCTGGGTAATGGGAAAACGCGGTTAGAGGCTACATTAGGAACTACAAAGAGAGGACACTATCTACAGTGAACGCTTGGAATATGGGGCATGGCCTATAGGCTAGATATGAACTGATAGTATCTCCAGATAGCTCTTCTTGGAACCGGTCCACTGAAGCTGAACAGCCAGGAGTAGGCTAGGCTTTTTCTTGGGTTTCGTTGGGGTTTTATGCTTATTTAAATACATATCAAAACACTGACGGGTAAAAATTTGTAGGACTCCAGCTTAAGATAGCCAACTCCCCACAGACTAGTTTTTCTTTTATGTATCAACACAACATGGGTCAGATCTTGTTTTTTTTTTTTTGTTTTGTTTTTTTTATGTGATGGCATCTCATTTTACCTGAAGGCATAGCTTATAAGAAACAATGATGTGTATGTATGTATGTATGTATGTATGTATGTATTTGTGTGTGTGTGTGTGTGTGTGTGTGTGTGTGTGAGAGAGAGAGAGAGAGAGAGAGAGAGAGAGAGAGAGAACATACACTGTTTACATATATACATTTCCCGGTGTTATGACTGTTTGTCTGAACCAGAGACCTATGAGGGTATGCAGATTTACTAAGGTAGATCCAGTTAACACAAGTACAGCAGTCAATTCAAAGCACGAGCTATAAGTTTTACTGTTTTGCTTGTGTGCAGGGTTTTCACGTAGGCCTATACAAGCTGGGGGCGACTCCCCAAAATAAAAAATAAAAATAAAAATAAGCACACTTGAGCAAAATGTGCTTTTCTCAAAGTGACGTTGTAGGGCTTTTATTATGAAGGCCACGTCTTCTTTGAGGTGGGATTGTTCTGTCTGTGCCTCATTTGACGCACTTCTCCGGTTGAAGCATGACGAATAGCCGGCTTTCCTCCAGGAATTTCATATCTCCATCAGAGATTCTAGGAAATAACTTCACTCGGATTACTATGTTTTTCAACACTCTTCTTAAGAAAGATACACGCATACGTTGTCAGGAAACTCATCATTTAAACAGCAGCCGACTAATAGCTTAGTATAAGAAGCTATACAACCCGTTATTGATTGTAGGGCAGCTCATATAGCGTAATTTATTTTTTGCTATGCCCCCTTTAGATTGGTATTAAGTATTTCTCCTTAGGTCCATATAAACTCTACAGCAGGCTTTGACGGTAAATTGTGATGTTTGCTGCCATCTAGTGACCAAATGGGTTATTACTTATTTATATGGGATTACTGTGCATAATTCACATGCGAGAGTAACAGACTACGTTTGTTTGTTTTGACAAAAGTGTGAGTCTAGAACTTAAAATCGTGTTCGCATAATTATAGATATACAGGGTTCACCCGTTCCATAGTGAAATGCCTAACAAGAGATGCCGACACAGTCTGATATCCGGGCCTCAGAGCTGCTCCACCAAAGCAGTTCATGGAGTTCAGCTGCAGGAGAGATTAGCTTCTGCATTGGAAATGTGCAGCATTATTACTGATTTGACTTCGGGAAAAAGGCTAAAAAGTACTCCAGATATATTTTGTTTGTAACCACACAAAATATGTTTCCCTCAACATACTGAAATCGACAGTAGCCTAGTAGTAGTAGGTAGCTTAGTATATACTATATGTATTTTTATATATTTTTTTAGGGTATCATAATAAGGTTGTTAATAAGTGGGCTGTATTAACAGTGTTCCAGTAAGCTGTGGCAGTGAGAGCTTGTGACTACATGGTTATTGTTCTCACATAATAACCAATAAACATGTGAGTTGATCTTTCGGCATCTGTTACATATCTTCAATTAAATATCCTGCTGTATTCAGGGACTTGTGTTGGCTGTGTTTTTTAGTATTTTAATGCTGTATGTGCTTAGGACAACACATTGTGTGGTTTGGGTTCATTTAAACAACGCGAGTCATCTATTAATGTAATAGCAAGTTCTATTCCACAAGAGGGCAGCAAAGACCTACACAGTATATTTACATAAACAGTCAGCGTCAAGGAAGATCCGGTGATTAGATTTTCATTGTAAACGTACTTACGTTAACGCTACTTCTATAGAATAAACTGTTAAAATAAAAAGCTAAACTACTAGTTAAGTTATTCAGATGCTGCTCATTTATATTGGTATATTACCATGCCGACCTACAATAGGCCTAAAGTTTCACAGGATTATCAGGTTAGATCATGATCAGAACCATACTACGAATTATCACTGGTTATGTGCACTTAAGCAATATCCTTGAACAATTTTCCTGGACCTCATCAGAGAGGTAGAAGTTAGTAATGTGCCATGTGTTTGACCTACCTGTGGGCGGGGTTAAAGGCTCTGCCTTAAAGTCCCCCTCATAATGTTCTCATTGTCTGAAATTTGCTAAACTTAAGCTGGGCTCAAAGGGAGCAGCCTATGTAGTATAGCTCTGGGTCCACCATGCTTCCATTACTGCTCCTTTTATTCAATTAAATGTACCCTAACTCAGTCCAAACCCACACTGTGCATAATCTCATCACAGACGATAAGCATGTAATAAAAAGCATATTTAACTTGAAAGGGTACCTTATGCGAATGCGTATAATTATGGATATCAAAATATAATCATTTGTTTAATTGTGAGGCCTTGCCAAGATGTCGACTATGTAATTGCTTGAAAGATATATAGCTGAAGTTGGACTGCAGTGTTGGAGATGTGACCCGGGATTGTGTTTGGCATGTTCATTATGGCAGGACCAGGGTCAGACCTTTAGCCAACTTCCTGTTTTCCATGTGTATATTTTATCCTAAAGAGAGATACAATGTTATTTTAAAGAAATTCACCTTTATAATGTAGCATTATAATACACATTTAATGGTGAATATTACATAACAGCTTAAAACCGACTGATTCCCTCATATGAATTCAAGTGTGTCATTAAGTCATATCTATCTCTCCTGAAATTTGATTCCTAATAGGGATATTATGAAATGTAGGAAACCCTGAGAGTATAAATTTGAAGGCAGTTTGGAATTGTTTTGCTTTATGTAAGCTTGGTGTTTGGTATTCATATCCGAATGACGTGTATTTCTATTACTGATAGAGGGTTCGTGTATAACCGGCTTTCAGTGCTTATATGTCTCACAGCATCCCCTGAGTCTGACCAAGAAGCTGTTGTGCTTTATTATACAGCCTACATTATCAGAAGAACAGGTGCTGGCCCTTAATGATCCCAGTGGGAATTTGGTTTCATCTTTGATAAATTGGTATGTTAACAGGAGAAGAGTTATCCTAATAGCTTCTTGTTGCCAACCCTGCGGAAGTTTTTAGAGGGGCGAGAAAGAAAGGGGCTTTAAAAATAGGCTCCATCAGTGCACGATGGGAAAAGACCTGCCATTTAAATCCCGACAAAGCAATTTGCAGCTCATAATCAAGAGAACGGAAACATTTTATCGCGTTTCCCTTTGCAGTATAAGTTGGCCACTTCCGCCTCTCCGCAGCAGAAATTAACATGCTAGCCCGTTGGCGCATAAACAGTTATTGCTTAGAAGTGGTATCGCATTACTAAAAACCTGTTTGTTTGGTCAAGATTTACTAATTATCTGGTTGAACTGTGTTTCCCGCATCTAAATCGTTTAGTTTAGATTAGATGGCAGTATAGTCCAAAGAAAAATTAATAAATAAAATAAACTACCTTAGTTTTAGAAAGTCTCCAAAGTTTATCTATCCTATTTTAATATAGTATATATATATATATATGCCATCATTTAGACTAATATATATTGGCAGACACTTTTTATTAAGATCTCCCCACCTCTCCTCTGAAGATCCGTCATATTGTTCATGGCTCTGTGACATCTGAGTGTCCCGGTGGTGGCTGCAGGGTATAGAGAGGTCAGTGCGTGATGTGTTTTTCTCTGTGAAGAATGACAGTCCATCTTTTCCTTGAATAGATGGCACTCGCGCGTATTTATAGATATGGTATTTCTAGACGTTTGATGAACCTTTGTTGACCAGAGATTCAGGGAACAAACGCGCTGTTCCTATTTAGAAACTGTAGCCGTGTATCAACACACAATATTGCCATTATTTTCGACTTATTAAAGAATTATTACATGTAATCCATTGTTTCGCGGGACTGTCATTAAGATACGGATCAGCAGTTGTTGAAAACATCACGTAGATCGCCTGGGCAAGTTGGAGATTCACCAGGGGACGCGTTCAGAAAATAAACAGTTCTAAATTAAGTAACGCCATAGAAATAGCGCAGATACGCAGGAGACACATTGGAACTTGTAGTATTCCTGCTCCTTCCAGAGAATATGAAAAAAACAACAAAAAAAAAAAACTCTTGCCGATTTGAACAATCGCCGGATTTTCTGCGAATCAAATCTCTGCATATTTTCCTGTTTGGAGCAGATGTATACCAAACAGTGGTGACCCCTACTCTCCTTTTCAATGGGTTTGGGGTGATGTGCGCAGCGTCTAAGTAGAAACTGTTGCTCTTCAATCTCAAACATTAACGAGAATGCCAAGAATTCAATTGTGTGCAGGCATTGGGAAACCTGCAACCTGCGCGTGACATGACCGGCCGGGTCGCATCGCCGAAGCCCTGTGGAGCATGCAAACTGTCATCCTCACAGCGAGCTCAGGTACGCTCCTGCATGTCTATATGTGTGTGTGTGCGTTTATGGCGAAGAAGAAGCGAGGGTCAAATGCGTTGCTTCTACAATGAGTTGACCTCATTCGTCTTGTTGATTATAATCTGTCATCTCTGAGAGCACAACAAAGGATACAATCATGGTTATTCAGAAAGCGCTATGCGGAAAAGACGCGTGGAAACAAACCGCACACTGCGCAAAACCCTTTCACGTCACGGACAAATAATCGAGGATTTATAGAAACATGCGTTCAACGCCTACGGACGTGCACATTTATCACTATGCTGCAAATCAACTCACACGATTAGGCTATGCATGATCTTTATAATTGTTATTATGTACAACGGAATAGTGAAACCAGGAAGTTGGATAAATAATTTAATATTATGGATTTGATATACGTTTTTTTTATCAGGTAGTAGTATGAATACGCACTAATATACAGTTAATATATATGTGCTATAGAACTATATAAATATCCAGGCTGACTGATCATTCTAAAAGAAGTCTATATTACAGCAGGCTTGTGTCGGCTGGCCTTGTGTGCCTCAGCCCCTGAGACATCCTGTATGCAGGCCCATTGTTCCCAGTCGCCTGGCTGAACTGACAACCTTTCCGCGCAAATGCACACCTGCCGCGCTCGACTCGACGTGTTTGTCCTTCACAAATATTTTTGTGCATTTACGGTATTTACAGAGAAGAAGTCAGGACTGCACATTTGAACACAAGAGGCACGTGCGTCTGCAAACGCGTTTACTGCGCGCGCTCTATGTGCCGTAGAGGCTGAGAGAACTTTAGCGACCGACGCGGGACAAAACAAGATAAAGTGTAAAATCTGCCATCGCGGGGTTTACAGGCTGTGTCTGCCGGCTGTGTGATACTAAGACGGCATGTGCCAACAATAAATCCCACTTGTCCGACGCTGCAATCGACAGCGCTTCTTTTTCTCTTTGCCGCACAAATAACTAAACGGGATAAATAAATATCCTGTAAAGCTACTGTATTGGCAGGTGCAACTTTAAAAATCGTATATTTTTTTAATGTCTCTCAGTCTATAGTTGTGTAAAGGCTCGTTACACTCCTGGAATCATTATGTCTTGTAAAGCACTTGTATTTATTATTTTTTGGAAGTTATGTTTAGAATACACTTGCCGTTCAAACACGGCCTTATCTCCTTATTGTTTACAAAACATTAATGTGAGGAAGCTGAGAATGTACACAGCTACATTTCAGGCTTGCCCCTGCACACAGGCGAATGGAGAAGTGTAGGTGTGACTCCCGAGACCGTGGCTGTTGATTAGCCCCGATGATTTGGCGTCGTCATGATGTGTTTCACACAGGCAGGTGGCTGCTGTGGACCATTTTATCAGCGCCAAGAAGAGGACGCCATGTTTACAGTAGGGTCCATTATTAAGCCCGTCCGCACTTTCAGTTTCATCTGTCTGATAATGGCTGCATTAAGAATTTGTCCGCATGTGATGAACTGCAGATGTTCTCCCATTGAGTGCTTAATGCACTTCTTTTAACGTTTAAATAAATAATAAATATCCAGTGAAAGCCTGTCAACAAAAGATCATGTGCCTCATCCGCATGTTTGACCACAAAGACACATTATCTGGACTTTATCAACAACGAGTAACCCATGAGGAAACTGCCGAGTCTATTTCACTTTGAAGAATTGCAAACATTTTATTTTTCAACAAAGTTTTATGTGACGTTTTTATTATTATTATTATTATTATTATTATTATTATTATTACAATCTAACGAGTATTAAGCGATTTTAGTGAGTCAAGCAAACAAAACAAGAAGACCTGATAAAAAAAGGCAGATAATAATTAAAACTAAGATTTAAATATTTGAATATGAACTCATTTTCCTATGGTTAAATTTACATATTGTAACATAACTTAAATTTCGCTTAGTCTTTCTTTTAGAGTTTCAAATCATCATAATTTTCAGAATTTGAATGTGTACCTTGGGGCGTTTAAAACACAATTTATTGTGAAAAGTGGTCAAGAAGGTACAACTTCAAGTAACGGATCTGGTACTTCTGCACAACAATAAATGAACCCCTGGTCATGTATCTTGTGGATTTAACATTATAAACTGTGATTGTTTTTAGGTAAATAAAGTTGTAAATATTTATGCAAATGGATTAATCAATATACTCTGTAATCGCTACGAATGGGGCCTCAGTTCGCTGACTCACTGATGTTCCTTACAGTATAAAACACATCCAACATTGTGGATTTTATGTTTTATTTTTTGTGCACTCGGATGATGAGCCTGTGTTTGACAATTGTTGCGGGGAAGACTGGGTAGATTGAGGTGAACGCGTGGAAAATCAAAAATTAGGAGATAGATGGGCTCGTTGTGTCTGAAGGGTGATCCCGTAACCTAATTTATAACGAGCTGTTGGATATGAAGCTGACATTCTGTAATTGGCCCGCTTTTAAAACAATAATGCGTAGCTATAACAGCCGTAATGTGTTGCCAAAACAGCAATAACTTTTAGTAATGATACACGCCTTGAATGTGAATGACAGCGGCACCAGTATTCCGATGAGCTGGGATAACGCACTAGTGATAATAGAGGGACAAGGTTGAGATCAGTCGCGTATTGAGTTCACTCAACATGTCTGTTTTTATCAAGAAGCTGTAAGATCCTTCGGACCCCAGAAAATAGTTCAACAGTCTAAAAGCCACTGGTCTGAATGCTTCAATTTAGTCCACCAGAAACTTTGTAAGAATCAAAGGATTCAGTTCACGCCTATTTGTGATGAAGGGTACACGGTTTTTATGACAGCATGCGATTATCAGTATAGTATAGTATATGTGTTTCATTATACTTCCTCTCTTTGTTGACTAACTTCCTAAATACATATGTTAAATATGTACGATAACTGTGTCAGAAGGAAAATCCCTAGTGCAGAATTTTAAACTGGCAACTCTTATTATTATTATTATTATTATTATTATTATTATTATTATTATTAGAGTAGTAGTAGTAGCAGTTGTTGTTCTTGTTGTGGTAATGGTTGCCCTACTGTCATGTACAAAAGAAAAATTAAATTAATTATTCGTGATTCATCAGAAAATTTGTTTTATACTGATTTTTTATTTAGTTTAACTTTTTTTGTGCTTGTAATTGAATTGTAAAATAAGAAGACTGTCATAGCCTCCAGTCAACGCCACAGATAAATGATGAAATATTAAGAAAAACATATCACAGTGACCTTAACGGAACAAGGAATACAGAGCTGGGAGAGTATTACATAAATGTTTTTGTTGAGCAGTTGTCAAGTAAATTACTCTAAGATAATTTCCTGAAGATATTCTATAGCCTGCGCAAACCAGTCGGAAATTTTCAACTTTGTAAATTCTACTACTTACTGTTCTGATACTGAATATTAATACTGCTGCTAATATCTAAATAGCAATATTTGAACAATTTTAATGAATGTAAATACATTAAACTAATGATGCACAACTGCATACATGTATACTACACTTTCAACGTGTCTGAATATCAGCCATTTTACGCGTTAGGTAGCTAATAGCGCCTAACTTCATCCAAGCCTGAACTACACTTTATAAGGACTATTTTCTCTTTTAAACAAGCTGCAGACTTGCTTATTGCTGATCGCTTATCTGCTGCAAACAGTGGTTACTATCACAGTCTACAGCATAAAACAGATTACTTCATGACCACTGTATTATTTTAAGAAATACAAGTTTATTAAGAAATTCACAAACCTAGAAAAGAGAGGAAAGTGCTAAGTAGAATGAAACATGGCCTCGACATGAATGAGACATAGCTAATCACATTTATAAAAAAATAATAATTAGAAAGATTAACAAAACCTGGCACTGGCTGGCGTCATATCGGAATTTACAACATACATACATATGTAATCAAGAAATATGAAAGCCCTGAATTGTATTTTGGCAGTCTGGTGGATCATTACGCACACTTTTGTAACCTAACAAAGGTCCCAACCATGACAGGGGTTGAAGTTTCACCGTGCATGCCTTACTCAAGGCCAAAATGAACTCAGATTCAATTACATATTAAAGCACTGCCTTAACTATAGCTCTTATGTCCACGTTTCATTCTGCAAGACTGTAGATACGCCGTGCGTAAAGTTGGGATACATTTTTACGCATACCAAAAATACAGGAGCATGGTCGGCAACGTCTATCCCCCTGAAAAAAATCCACAATTCATAATTATGACTAGGATACCGAGTTATGACCATCAGTCCAGATTTAATACAGACGAACGAAACGGCTCCGAGAAGTTGTACTACCTGGTGTGTCCTTTTTACTTCCCGTGTTTAAAACTGTAATATCTTCTCAATAAAAGCTCTTGTGTATCTCCCCATCGGTATTTATGGATGTCAGCTGGACCCAAATAGCTCGTCACAATGGTCTCTTCAAAAATACTGTTGGTTCTGTTTTGAAATCACAGGAATTAATGCTCAATCTTAGAGTCTTCTCTTTTACACAGACCATTTGGTAAACTTCAAATATCAATCCTCGTGTGTAACGCCGAGTGTTTGGTCTCGTGTTCCCAGTAAGAGCAGTGCATCATGGAGAGCTCCGCGGGCTGCCGGGAACAAGCGAATTGAAGGCCTGCACCGTTGCCGGAGGAAACTGGAGGCGGTGCGGCGGTGGCCGGGCTCAGTTGCTGGGCATGGTGCGGGTGCGCTGGATGGTGATGATGGCTCATGCCGTTGTAAGAGTTTACCATGCTGGGGAGCGCCATGCTCTGCACCCGGGAGTAGGGATTATATGACGAGGGAGCTGACAGTCCCTTCACGTTCACTGGACTCACGTTGCCACTTGTCATCTGACAGGACGTGTAGGACATCGGTGTCGGTGGCTGGCCTAACGACCAGGAGTTGTTCATGAAGCTAGACTGCAGGTACTTCGGCGGGGACAGGTAGCCATAGCCGTCTCCTCCGAACAAGGATTTCCCTGGCTGGAAGTGCGTTGGCGGAGGTCTGAAAGGCCGCTTCATCCTGCGGCGTCTCCTGTAGTTCCCCTTCTCAAACATGTCCTCGCAGGCTGGATCGAGTGTCCAGTAATTCCCCTTTCTCTCACCGCCGCCCTCCCGCGGAACCTTGATGAAGCATTCATTGAGACTCAGGTTGTGCCTGATGCTGTTCTGCCAGCCCTTTTTGTTTTTCTCATAGAAGGGAAATTTGCTGATTATATACTGGTATATACCAGAAAGAGTGAGGCGCTTCTCTGTGCTCTCCCGGATAGCCATAGCAATGAGAGCAACGTAGGAGTACGGTGGTTTCTGGGACGGGTCCGGCTTCTCGGGGACTTTGTCCTGGACCGGCTCCTCTTTTGGTCGCTCTTTCTCCTTGGTCGTGTTGGTGTCATGGATCATTAAGGCCATTGCGTCATCCTCCGGGTTTTGGTAAGTGGCCATCATCGCGCACTGCAAAACAAAATAAACAAGTCCACTCCAAACGTTGAGAAAAACTTTTTAGGACCTCGACTGTCGAAATGGTGTGTTCCACAACCTCAGGATGCACCAGGGGTCGAAAGCTGTCTCTCCAAACTGCATACAGAGAGGTATCAATTTTGCGGCTCCGTAGCTGAAATGCACCAGAGCTTCGTGTCTCTTCTACTGGGATTTCTCTAAACTGGTTTCTGATGGAGGCGCAACTCGAGTTGTGGTTGTGAGCCAGTAAGCCCAGCCCTTCTCTTTCTCTAGGGCCACTGACAGGCTGCTTTTGCTCCAATGCTCTCCACGGAGCGACGTAGTGCTTTGTGATTTGCGCGTATTTGAGTTCCGCCTCCAGTAGTTGCAGTCAATGAAAAAACAATCAGTTCTTCTGTTGACATGTGTATTTATTAGACCAAAATAGAACAATATGGATATTTAATATTTGCACTTAGTATGGAGAAAAATATATAGTGTTGGAAGAGTACAGAAAATCTGCATCATTTAAAGAAATTGCAGGAATTCGCATAGAATACGCTCAGGCATAAAAGCTTTATTGACATTTGTTTGCGTTGCTGTTTGGATTAGAAAGCATGCAAGCTTAACCATATATAAAGAAGGAAGCAAAAATGGCTTGACATGTTTTAATGCACAATACAGTAACCACAAAACGAAGTACTGAGGACAAATTAATTTCTTTTTAAACATTTCACATGTTTGAATGTATTTGTTACTCCGGGGCGTGTTTAATAATATCATTTTGACGCGAGCTTTTAACTGCAGACAAACGGTTTGAACAAAATTCGTTCCAAACGACTTAAGTCAATTGCCAGATATTTAACGAAGCTTTGCCAAACAGATACTCTCGCATCCTCACCAGAGACACATTTGCAAACGGCTGCTCCAAAACCTTGGTTAGCTGGTGCTGCTTAATTAGCTCACATAGGAGAGGGAAGTGCAGGGGGAGGTATACATTTCCCTGGCCACCCATGAGGGTCCCCTCGGCTTTCTCTGGGAGTGTATTTCCGTACTCTTGGAGACTGTGCAGGTGGAACAGCATTGGCATGTGTGTCATCACCCTGCAGCCAGACTGTAGCCTGGCTGCAGCAGCTGAACCGCGGTGAGAGCCAACCATCTCTCAACGTGCAATTACCACGGCCTCGCATACTCAAGCGTTAAAACGCCATGTTATTTCTTTCCCCAATGTCTTTTTCACATGTTTAAGACGGAGAACATTTCCCGATAATCTCAACACCACCGTAATGCCTTCGCTTTGAATGGCCTTGGTTAAAACGTGACACTGTTCAACATTTTAATTGATACATCTATCAAGAAAACACGAGGAATCTAGTTAGTCGTATCAAAAAGTGGCGATCAATAAAATTACATCAGTTACTTTTGCATTATAAATGTAAAATAATATAATAAGTTATGTTACATATAAAAGAAATGACAGCTTATTTAGACTTGTTGCATTAATCCCGAGTTGCACTGTGAACAAAAAAAACAACAACAACAGCAACAAAACAATATGGATTCCCTTTTTAAAGTTGTCTATTAATATACACTTTTTAATTAAATGCCTTGGGGATACTCTTTATGAAACACTCAAGTCAACAGTAACATGTCAAGTGGTTTGCAAGTTTGTGCAAATTAACTAGAAACCACACAATTGCACCCTTTGTATGACCCGCAATTTATTTAGGTTTACCTCGTGATTTCGGGAGTTGTTTAGTCTTCTTTTATTGTTGCAGAGAAAATCTGTGGTCTTCTCGTCTTCCCTCGTTCTGCTCTCAAACAAAAATAAAGAGAGTCGGGATCACCCAACGAAATCCCGAGGGACGAAGAAGTAATTTTTGTTTAAAATTAAAATATTTGTCGTTTTTATCACTATTTTAAAATGTTTATTTTCTCAAATATTTATAAATATATATTATTATAAAAAAGGAAAATTAAATGCCGCAAGTAGTCATCTTCTACGCTAATCAATTACTTTCTTCTAAATTATATGACATGGCTGTTTAGTGTTGTTATTATGTGCAAACAGTCCATTAACCCCTTCAAAAGGCTCCGGTGGCCCCCCGTGCATCAGCCCCTAAAACATTGTAGCAAGTAGCCTAAGGAGGCTAAAATGCTAAATATGCTACATTAACACTAATGTAGCCAGAAACGTTCCCCAGAAATGCCAGTAGGAATTTGTATAACTATTTAAGTGCATTTATTGCAGGCTGTGTTATCTGGCCGATGTATCAGATATTTTAAAATGGCTACAACATTCCTGTTCTGATGAACTACCACCAGACAACTAGCTTAACACATGCACCTGGAGAAACGTCAGCCAGGTAAGCACCAGAATTACTAGCATACTAGTATATATATATGTGTGTGTGTATAGTTTTTTTTTCTTTTTTCTTTTTTTTAAGTTTCGTTTCGCTATAGATGTATTTCGCTATATTTCAAACGCTCAAGCGTTTGGTGTCACAGTTTTATTATTGTTATTTCCCCTCCTCCGCTAGCTACCTGCAGCTAACCTTCCCAGGTTTGAACCGCTGCATGCATGCGCGTCTTGTCACAAGGCTGTAAACAAAACAAGGACCCTGAAACTTGAACTGGTTGTAGGCCTCAGCAAGGCGACGAGGAATGTTAATTTGATTGTACTCCATAGCCTGTTTTGTTAGGCAAGTTGGAAAGACAATCAAAAACAAATAGCCTATATTGAAATGAATTTAAAATAGTTAACAGTAAAACTGGTCCTAGCCGTAATGTCTGTTGAAAGGAGGCCAAGCATCGGACGGCGCCAAATCATTCAGTGTGGGCTGATTTTAATAATAAAATAAAAAATAAATAGAAAGAAAAGCTCTGTATCCTAACTTTATTTTTGTCTCTCATTTTTTTATATATATATTTAATTTTTTCAATCAAGTCTGCACTGACATATTTGCAGCAACAGCCGATTTTAAATTAAACTAGTTGCCCATTTTGCCTTTATTTAATATTAACATTAATACTATAAGATAGCATCACAGGAAAATAATTGTTAGTGTAATGGACCTTCAAGCAATCATTACGTGAGTGGCGTGCAGCCCAGCCACTGGGAAGGCTATCACAGACAGAGAAGAGTCCCTGTTTTCTTCTTAGATAAATATACATCCTCTAAAAGTCTTCTCAAGTTATCGCTTGATCCCAAACATCTCTCGGATAAACGGTCTATAAAAATAGCACACAGTCAGTCAGTCGGTCAGACACTAACAAACGTCCACAACTAGACTACTGAAATATGTCTGACACTGAAATTTAAATTCATGCCACACAAAATTTAGGCCATGTTTATGTAGCCGTCCTTATGCCTGGATGGCATACACAAACTGTAGATGTAATACTGGAAGAAAGAAAAATGACAAACATTCAAACTAATAATTTATAAATATCTATTGAGTCTATTCGGCGTTGGCCTCATGTTTAGTAAACGTATAGCATTATACATAGCGGGCGTATTTAAGACAGACTAACAGCTATTCTCTGATGTGTTATTCGTCGCTGTATTTTATTTGACATAGGCTACAGACAAGACACGCTTCAGTCTTTTTTATATGGAGTGTGCGTGTGGTGGACCCACAATAAACGGAGGGGCCATCATTGTAACGGGACGTAATGTAATTTGAAAGAGTGGAATTCCTGTTCTCGCTCACTTCCTGCCCTCGCGGGTCGGGGACTAGGATGTTTATGATTGCGCGTGCGGGTGGAATGCGTTGAACGGAACCAGCGGGTCAGGTCGGGACCGGTCAGCCTCTGGTAACAGGCAAGACCAAGGAAACGTATTATTATTATTATTATTATTATTATTATTATTATTATTATTATTATTATAGTAGCAATGCAAAAGTCATATAATTAAATGGTGCTGTTAATAGCAAAATTCTCATGCGTATAATAATTCGTATTTATCATTATTATTATTATTACACTTGACGTAGTTACAATAGTTCATTCAGTAATTTAATTATTATATTTATTTTTAACATGGAGCAGGAATTTAAACCCCGAATCCGAAGTTTTTTACTACATTGACTGACTTCAGTATTGATGTGTGTACACTGGCATTGGGTAATTCTTAAAGGGGAAACTTTGTCCTCATATAATGTCACAAGGAAACACACTTTATTCTGTCTAGAGTTTACCCTCAATATTTGTTTCGAGCAATGGCAAATTAATTGTCATCAATCTTTTCCCATAAATGGGTAATCATCTTAATGTTATTTCTTCAGTATTTATTATACTGAGAGGAAAGTATTGGAAAAACAAAACAAAAAGTGCTTTTTCTACTGTATTTTTTTATTTTTGCCCTTTTATTTATTTATTTTTTTAAATATAGGGGTGCAATGAAGTTTAAATGGCTGAAGACATCCAGGTGAAATATTCTGGCTTACGTGAGATTTCGTTTGTATGTTTAAATCTTACAACATAATTCATCGTCTTATCTTAGACTCGAGGTCCTCGTGCCCGTCATGGTGCATCTGCACTGGACTGGCTGCAGGGAGAGATGTCTCTCACTGCTTGTCCAAGTTTGATCATACCGGGTTGCTTTCTGGTTCATTAGCATCTGGCTCGCCTGCATTATTAAACATCAACATCACATTGTTTCTCTTCAATGGAATCCTTATGAGGTGCAGGGAAGAGATGGGAGAATTGGGGGATGGCGGGACAGAGGGAGGAGGTGAAGAGGAAAGAGAAGGATGTACCCCCAGCCCTCATGCAGCGTCTCCAACATGGCTCTTGTTCCTCTCTGAAAAAAGAGAGTGAGATAGAGCAAATAAACACTGACCACCAGATTCTCCACACCTCCTTTACATCCTCGCCCGCATGGATTAAGGTTCGCGAAGGGATGTAAAGAATACCCTTTTTTTTTTGAGGTATTGAGTGTATATGCGTGTTCTCCAGTATGTGAACAAAAATAATGTCTTATTGAAGGGGACGCTCAGCTGGTGGTGTGTGGGGGTCACTTCCTTACTTTGTACAGTCCATCCCCTCTCCTTCAAACATTCAGATCATTGTGTGGAGAGTACACATCCCATCTCCACCTATCTCCTTCCACGACTGCTCATTAGATCCAGTGGGATTTTTTAGTTGACAAATGTGTTTACACGTAAAAAAAGGGGTTTATTATCACATTAAATATTGTGTATCAGCACAGGGGGTCTGGTTGAAGGAGTTAATGGGAACGTGGTTGCAGCAGGGTACGTTGGGCTCACCTAGAGCAAGTTTTTGTTGGATGCATCTGGAATACAGCCATGCGTGTGGGTATTTCATCAAATGAAAAAAATCCTCGATGGTTCTGTGGCAACCCATAAAACTGAAAGATGAAGGTGGGAAGAAAGAAGGCACATAGATGGAGGTGCAGAGAGAGGTGAAAACAGAGGAGAAAGCAGAGGAGAGTCTCATTGTATTCTTGCTAACCTTCACTGAGAGGTGAAGTGCTGCTGCCTCCTGCCAACAAGCTTCTCTTTGAAGTATTGTTGAACTTCTGCCAGGGCTTAAATGATTCACAGGAACAGAAGTATGTGTATGCTCTATGCCTGTTCTAGATGAGGGAGAACGTCTGAGTCAACAGGCATTCTTAGGTCCTTTGGGTTTGTGCACATATTCCACATTATATTTATGTGAGAGGTAAATAGAAGGAGATAAGGGGAGATGAAAGTGTAAAATGAGGTGGGCTGGGCAATGACAGTGATCATGAAATCTCTGTCTGGATGGGAATAAAAGAACAGCAACAATCCAAACTCGCACAAAGCCAACATTTCCTCCTCACAATGCGAACCTTCTCACCCCTCATACTCCCCCTTCTAAATCCCCAAGTAACCTCAAACCCATTTCCACATCTTCATCCCGGCCGGGGATTAGATTTCAGCCCAAATCAAAACAAGTCACTTCGTTAGAGGTAATTACACAGGTAGCCTACCTCGCTGGGCAAACAAACATGGCCGCCAGCTGACACCCCGAAGACAGATCAAAGCGCGGGCCTGACAAGAAACAGGAGGAGACATTCAAACGCCTCCTTGTTAACCACTCACATTCTCTCATTTTCTCTTCCATGCGCACCCATAGCTGTATGAACATGTTTATGCGAATTTCTCTCACCCACTTGCTTTATATAGACAGAGGATTCTGCAGTTGAAAGATGGCGAGGATTCAGAGGTAAGCAGAATGACCTTTACAGTTGAGCTGCGTGTGAGAACAGTGAGCGGTAATGGTGCAGAACAGAAGAGGTATACGGAATATACTGTGCTGGTGGCACCCTACTTTGGTGGTCTGTGTGTTAGTCTGGCAAAGAACAACACTGGACATGGTGAATGCGTTACCTGTCAACGTGACAAGTCATTAAAATGGCCACTTTCATTCCTTGTTCCACATACTACCCAGCTTTTTCACTTTCAGGAATCCTTAAAAACAATATAGCCCAGGACAGTTGCTCTTGACCAAAGCTAATGTGTAGCATTTTGTTTTAAATCGCCAATTCAGGCCCATTTTTGAATATAAAAGCTACAAGCACTACACAAATGTGTCCATTAACATATACACCTAATACTGTTTTGTTTTTTGTTTTTTTCCTGCAGACTGTCTATGAACAACAGTGTTGTTAGGGCAACCCAGCAAGGTTATTCTTCCTTTCCTCAACATGCCAGCTTACCTGTGTACAATAGAGCGGAGTCTATGTGGGCTGCAGTGAATAAGGTAAGAGATGTTATCTAATCTCTACATGGAAAGACAGCAAAGGGAAGGCAGGCAGTCTCCACTGAGCACCAGCTGTCCATTCTTTCTCCCTGTTTCCTCTCTCATCACCCTTTTTGTATTGTTCTTGTGTTTCTTCGTTATCTCTCCATTCTCTTGATTATTCATCAAACATAGATTTGGCTTGGGGTCTTTGCTGTGCTACTTTGCTAATGACAATCTTAACTGATTGGTGGAACAGACTCTGCCGCATGTGCTGTCGGTCAGCCTGAAAAGAAGAAAGGCATCACACCATGAACTGAAATGAAAAAGAATTCAGTATTACAGACACATTGATGCAATTTAAAATATGTTTTAAGATCTGTCATTTCAGTTTTTTAATGAATTATGATTTGGTGTTGTAAAAGAAAAAAAGAGGGGGGGGAAATTACAATCATTTAGCATGTGGCCATAATTCCCTTTCATCATATATTGCAATATTGTCAATGCTAAGAGACGATCTTTGAGGGCACTGCTACTGAACAGATCCAATAAATAGCGCATGACGATGAGATCTTGAAACCACACACACCACTAAAACACACTGTACTGGGCCAACAGAGTGTCATTCACGGCAGGATCTGCTTTCATAGAGAACACCACAAGAACCTCTCCAGTTCCAGCTCTCCTGCCTCTGTTCTGACCACAGTAACAAACAGGAAAACCAGGGAAGGGGACGCACACACAAACACACACACACACACACACACACACACACACACCAACAGAGAAAATCAGTCACTTTTAGAAAAAACACGCACGCACACTCACAACCAGCGGATTATGTGGCTGTGGTAACCTTGGCAATGGTTGAAGAGTGGGCTCACCGAGAAGAGACGATGGGAGTTTAGGGTTACAGTTTCCAACTGGACACGGCAGAATGCACTCTGGCTCATATTAGGGACATCACAATTGCACAATTATAACAACAAAATAAAGAAATAT
Source organism: Mugil cephalus (assembly GCF_022458985.1). Lineage (NCBI taxonomy): Eukaryota > Metazoa > Chordata > Actinopteri > Mugiliformes > Mugilidae > Mugil > Mugil cephalus. Next base: position 20,046,872 of record NC_061778.1, on the reverse strand, counting down.
TCATCGTGTATGCAGCTATTTAGAACACAGCATTTGGTTTATTCTCTGTTGTGGCACAACTGGATATTTCTATTTAAGAAGATGGTTGGATTAACTGAGCAGCCCATGAAAATTGCTAGCTCGTGAGGAAGGCAGGAAAAGAGAAAATGCACATGCATGTTTTTCTCTAAGCTAAGATGTTCAGAATATTTTAGAGGAAAACATATTAGATCCCTTACGTTACTGGTTGCAGATAATTTACAGAATATTTTCTAACACTATATATTATAAATACTGTAATACTCACTTGTGGTGAAGTAATATATTAGTGTGTTGAAGTGGTTAATTCCTTCAGTGATAGTGACTGAAAAACATGATTGCATCTGTTCACAGAACCCTAAATCGTAACGCTAATGGAAAGTATTACTGTAATAAAGAATTTCATTTCATGTGTTTGGAGGGCAACAGGTGGCTGTCAGAATCTCAGATCATGCAATGTGACATCCATCACAGTTGGATTGGGAGCGTCGGAGGAAAAGAGGAGGATTAGAAATGTCCCAGAGAGAGCAGAGCAGGGCGAGGGCAGAATAGGGGGGATAAAAGGAGGGCGAGAGCGCTTCCTTTGGTGCGTTTTCCCCCGAGGGCAGAGAAGAGGAGAGGGGCTGCTCCCCCTGACAGATCTGAAGATGTCCTGTTTTGCTTTTCCTCTGCTCTCCCTCTTCCTGCAGGAAGCAACATCACGCTGGGCACCAAAGGTTTGGCAAGCTCTGGCCATTAAGATCTGGTACTGATGTGCGCTGTCCGCACATATAATGGAACAATAATGGACAGAAATACAGATGTGCAAAAAGTCAAATGTAATTGACGTGAGACGCTGAAGCCGGAGCAGAAGCAGCTGAGCCACTGTATTCATGTCTTTGGATAGGATAGTTACGTTTTATAACGTGCCACGCCAAGATCCAACATTCACGGGTAAATGTGCAGCTACGACTTTATCGAATTAAGTTTATTAGTATGTGCTGGACTGACATCATATATTTTGTGTTCATTTGGTGACGGTCCTGATGTGAACTATTTCCACAAACAATCTGGGGAACAATCTAAGGAGTTTCTCAGCATGTGAAAGTCAAGGAAAATCTAATTTAATATTGTTCTTCAGTGTGATACTTTCAAAATCCACAATACAGTCAAAACTAAAGCTAAGATGTTGAAAGTGTGTTTGTTTGTTGAGACAATTACAGAAAAAGTTTCAGGACCAGTGTCTAGTGTACTGTACATGTGTAGCGGAAGCACATTTTTGAATCAGTGAGCACTTCATAAAACACATAATACTGTCTGTAATCAGTGTTGAGTATGTGCAATAGTGTGCAACAAACACGTTGAAACATTGCATGAGCTCAAATGTGACTTTAATCGGAAAGTTGTAGAGAATTTAAATGTTTTGAATCAACATTAACTTGTAGGTAGTGAGCAATAGAGTGTATTTTGGGTGTTAGGTGAAATATGTAGAAGTTATGAAAGTAAGATCGGTAGAGCTAGATGGGGAGATACTTAAATGTAAGAGTATGATCAGAATAAAAGAAAAAAGTCAAAACTGAGCAATTATACTTAAATATTACAATGATAAAATCCCACTGGTTTCTTGGCCGGAACTTTAATATCTTTTATCATAATTGGATGCGAGAAATTTGATAGCAGAGAAGTTACACAATAGGAGAGATGGGAAATAAATAAATCATACTTTGCATAAAGGACAAAGCTGCATGAATTTAACCTAACATTTGTAGATATTAATCAAGCTTAGATGAGGGTCCAAAACAATTCTAAGAAAATTTAATTCTTGAAGTATTTAAAGTTTTAAGGTGAGCACTGTACGGAGCTGAGGTGTTAAAGCTTACAACTGACAATCTGAAAGTAAAAAATTGAAGTGTAGGTGGACAAGTACCTACTAAGAGTGAAAACGTGCAAGCTAATGAAATATTTTGGCATAATGTTGGAATTTAGCAGATGATATTTTACATTTGTACTCGTCTCACTCGTCTCATGTTCGTGCTCTGAAATGATGGTGCGTTTAATGCAGTTCATGTACCACACACGTTCATACAGATGTCTCAATCATTCATAAAATTTGCAGACTTAAAATCACGCACACACTCTGAGGCCCATTTTGTTCTCATGTCCATCAGCGCTTTTGTAATTCACACTGACATCACCGTACACACACCCAGTGTGTAGACGCTGTGGCTTCAGCTCTCCCAGGACTCACTCAGAGTTTCTGTCCAGAGCCGGGCGACTATTTCTCTTCACACAAAACACAGGCCACATTTCTCTTTCTCCTCCTCAACGCTCCTCGTGGCCATTGATTCACGCTGGCCGCCTCTGTACATGTGTTTTCCTCTCATTCTTAGTGTGAGACCTTATCTCTGGATCTGATAAGGCTTCGGTCCTGGTCTTAAACCTTCAGCAGATCTGTCCAAACACATGAGCTCATGTCAGAGCGCCGCTGCTGCCTGTTAACTCCATGAGCTAATATAGAGTCCATGTGTTCGCCGTTCACACTGCGTGGAGGTGTGGTGGGCTGTTTTTGCCTCTGGCTTAAGTTTCTCATCATTTTCTCATCCTATTATTTCCTATTTGCCATCCCACCACTTACTTTAATAGCTGCGCCATTTCTTTATGCCCTTTCTCTTTTTTTTCTTTCTCGCTGTCTTTGCATATGTCTCTTCATCTGCTACATGGCTGTAACAGCTTGAATTTGATCATGTTAACATTATCAGACGTGAGGATCTCAAACACGGGGCGTCGTCAAGACAACAAAGCTGAAGCCACACAGGCAGAGCTGGGCTCGACCTGCATGCTGGTCTCTTTAGTAATGTGTATAAGATTTCTCGTATTGGATTGGGTGAGCAAAAGGGTGTGAAAGTATATGTGCGTATTTCAAAGTTTGGTACAAAGAGAACAATGACTGAGTATGTGATATTCTTTTATTTTTTTGTGCGAGTTCACGTGTGTGGCGGTTTGGGGACTGGCTTGTGTCTGTGTGTGTATATTACATCCCTGCGGGGAGGGGAGGGGGTGCGTTAGGAGGGGACTAAGGTTACCCCCTGATAGAGGCAGCGAGGGGTCATCCCGCGGCGGGACACTTCTCAGAGGCGACCCCGACGCCCCTTGTGGCCCCCCGAGCAGACGGGACTTCTGAGGAGAGAAGAGGAAGGACCAGAGGAGAGACCCCCGGAGAAAAGGACCCCCGGTCTGCCCCTAGACCCCGGACCCCAGCCCCGTCAGGGCCCGACTCGGGCCCAATGTGTTCCCAATCAGGAGAAACACAAACAATACTTTTATTAAAGAAAGGAGGCCGCTCGGGTCGCCGCACACACACACACACAAGGAGAGAGAAACACACACAGACGCACACACACATCGTGTTTCTACCCGTTAAATATAAATGGCAGCAAAATTTATATTTTATTACCACAAAGATTAAGAAACTACTCGAACCATCACGCCTGACGCCAAATCTGGCCTTCCCTGTCCTCCTCCGCCCGCTCTCTCCTCCATTCTTCTTGGTCTCTATCCGGGAAAACAAACGGAGGGATTAGGGATTTGTGGAGGGGTAATGGGAGCCAGGTGGAGGAGTGTGACTGTGGGGGTCTCCTGCCAGATTAGAGGGGGGGTGGACAGAAAGCCCCAATCCCTCACACTCCTTCCTATAGGCAGCTAATGTTTCTTTTGAAGAAATAATCCCGTTTGGCCATCTAATAGCACTTGGCAATTATGAGCCTTTGCAGGGCATGTATGGTATTACAAGGTCTGGCTACCAGCGATGGAGGGTGGAAAGAGTTTGAGAAATAAAAGCAGCGTAACTGTGGAGGTATATCAGAATATGTAAATCAGTGTTATTTTATTTAACAATAAAGAACCTTAAATGAGCACATACAACACAAGATTGTATAGGATTGGATACAGTGGTTACAGTTTTTGTCCCCCATTGCTCTGAAACACTCGTTTGATCCTTACCGTGTGACTATGAGGTATACCGTTCCTTGAGAAAGCACTGGAAACCCGCACCCCCCCAGCATTACTCATGGCAAATATTGATTTGATTTAATCATATATATATATATATATGTATATGGGTCTAATCTTGCTATTATGGTTCTTATTGTGTATTGTGAAGCTAATATTTTTTAAACGAATCTTTGTGTTATGTTGAAAACTGCTTATGATTGATCACATTCTTCAGTCCACATTGTATGTGGCTTATTCAATATAGCAGCTTAGTACACTATAAGAAAGGAGATTAAGTTACAGTAAGGAGTTGGAGAGACTTTCACATTGATGATGAAATTACTTATACCCTGGATGTTATTAAGTATAATAAATCTGCTTGATTTATGACAGGAGCCAAACTCCTTATGCTAGTGAATCACCTAGTCAGATTACGAATTTTGAAGAGGGCGACATTTTTCTTTGTGTTCACTTAACCGTTAAGAGAATTAAACAATTTATACAACTCACTGGACTATAGGAAAAAAAAGCTTCATGCCAATCAGATGGGATGAAAAATCCATGTTGATAGAAATACTGTAACAGTATACTTGCTGCACACCCACAAAAAGATCTGTTCACATAAGGATGTCAGCTATGCTCCAATTATCTAAAGCTGCTGTCAATTAAGCTTCAAAAAGCAACAATGTAATGCTTCACCAAAGATTTCCTCTAATATTTTGTTACATCCTCTCAGCTGCTGTGAGCAGCTCCTCCTGCTCCTTTGTGAATTGTGGGACAATAGTATGCATCAACATTACACTCGGCCCGTCAAGTGTTTTTCAGTGTGCTTGCTGGACTGTTTGAGTGCTGAGTGCAAGATTTTGTCGATTTTCAAGTGACATGCTGCAAAAACCTGCTCAGAGTTACTGGATAGGTCACGTCACAGTTTGGCCTACAAACGTTGCCCCCTTGTGGACCACTGTAGAGGATAAACGGGTTCACAGGCAGCTTGTCTCTCTGACTGATCCCTTCCTTATAATCTGTTTTGTTTGTTAAGTGGATTCGATTTTCCAAACAGCTCCCGCCTGTTCAGAAAGGCAATAAAAAGACAGATAGCTTAACAAGCTGAGAGGAGGTTAGGTTATATTAGAAATTACAGTGTTCATTTTCAGTTTAGATGCAGAGGTGGACGATGGCCGGGTCTTTAGTGAGACATTTGGACCTGAGAAAGGTCAACGCGCAGGCACAGTTATGCATCTGTTGCCACTTCAGCACCCCCCATCCTTAAATCTCAAGTAAGCCGGATGGAAAGGAAGAATTAACCCGTATGCAGAGGGAGTTGAATTAGGAGTCAGACGTTTCACACCTTCTCTGCTTCGCTCACACACAGGCACACACGCACACACAAAACGCCAGCATTCGAGTGAGCTCAAGCGTAACAGCCAGCAGACGATGGAGAAGTGTGTATGTGTGTGTTCGTTTGTGGGGGGACTCATCGTGTAACACCACCTTATCGGCTTCTGCCTTCCCCATCAGCTGTCTGTTCTGTTTGTGTCTGTCACACAGAGAGGGGACTCCCTCCTATCAGACAAATCAGGCCGTAGCAGGGTGTACAGTAATCATGTACTTTTCTATGATTCAGAATCTGTCTAGACAAATAACACAAAAGGCATAAGGTTTTGGGGCAGTGGAGGGACTGGATGTTTTGGCCCTTTGCTCGGCTTCCTTTGGGGCCCAGACGTACAAGATATGATATGAAATTGGAGTCAAGTTAGGAAAAGCTTCACCGTGCACAGCTTACTTGTGATCACCAACTGCAGGTTCCAAAAAATAAGTCTGATCATCATTACAAGTCCGACTAGTTTGAGCTAGACCCACATCAGGTACGTTGAAGTTGAAAAGTTCATCGTCACGTCAGTTGATTACACGGAGCTCAGACATGAGTCGAGCTAAACGACTCATTTTGTTGCTGTTGTTGTTGTAAAAATATATTAATGACTGAGAAGGAAGGAAAACACTTCTCCTGTCCTTTGTATTCCTCCCGACTCCCTCCACTCCGCTTGCTTTCGTCGAGGGCTCAGACTGTTCAGTGGTCGAGCGCCGGTGTGTTACACATCAAAGAGCAGCACACGCACACGGAGGAACACGGCTGAAATAAAAGGCCTGCACAAAAACAAACACCGCCCTTTGTTCTGAGGGCCGAGGCCCGTATCGCCCATGATTAGAGAAAAGAGCGAGGGAAGAGGAGAGCGCGGACGATGTAATGAGTGGCCATATTTGCTTCATCGGATTCTTTAAGGGGGGGGGGGGGGTGTCGGTTACAGTGAATGAACCGGAGGGTGTCAGTCAGCAGAGCCCCAGCCGCCAGGAAATGTCACTGTGGTGGGGCTGTGACGGTGGCACGACATAGCTAATCGCTAATTGCTGATTAGCGCTTCCGTGTGCAGAGATAGCTGCTGGAGATGAAGTGTGGCTGCTTGTGTAAGAAGGCCTTCACAAATAATAGTATTAAAAAAAAAAAAAGAAAAAAAAAGTAGTTTTTAAGAAATCCAACTAAAAAAGTCATTAGAACAGAGGCCTGTTTGTGGTTCTTTTGCTGCTTCCTCTTTGAGTTTTTATTTCTTTTCCGAATAAATCTGTGTACATGCAAACATGAATATAGGGACAATTTAATAGTTTCAGTCCTATTTTGAAATTTGTAAATTTCTGAATTCATGAATAATATCTGCAGTCTGTGATTGGTTCAGGATTACATTTTGAGTTTTGATGAACTAAAAGGTTGTAATTCTCTAGCAGTACAGTCAACCCCAAAAAACAGCAGTGTGAATATGTGTGTGAAGATACAGTCCTGCTGAAATGTAAACTTAGAAAGGAGATAGTATTATCCATAATTACAGTAGGTGAAAATGCAATTTTAGAAAATCTTGTAACAATCATATGTTGTATGTATCGCTATTCTATATGGTCAAAATGAGTATCTTGAAGCTGTAGCCTCAGGTAAGAATTGAGGAAAAAAAGGAGGTAAACAACTGCTACAGACATCTGGAAAAACCAGATAAAGAGCTGAGACTAGATTAAAAGTTTCATATTGCAATAGGATGAGACCTTAGCTTGGTTTATGCAGCTGTAATAGATCCCAGCAGAGCCTACAGTACGTGGTTGCTTAAACTACGGCCTCTGAGTTGCACGACTATCAAACCATTCTGCACTTGTAAATAGTGATGAGTCGGCGGCTCTAAGAGTCGGCTCTTGGAGATTAAAGACAAACGGAATTGGTCAAGATGTATGGTGGCGTCTGTGGGTCGTCAGAGGGTTACACACATGGTACACACAGAGCACAGTAATGTATGAACGTGAAGCAGGGAGACAGAGAACTTGCTGAGACAGAAACTATATGCATCAGAAAGGGGAAGGAAAATGAGTGAAAGAATACGGGTGTAAATTCTGGAGACATTTAAATGTGCTTGATAGCACAAAGGCAGAGTGTACACTTAAGTTAAAATTTCATGTCAAGAAGGCTCCACAAATAACTTGCACGTGAACTGTCCATGTTTGTTTTTGTATTTTATACATTATTGTAATAATATACATATTTTTTGTGGGTGGCAGTGATGTGATGGTCATTGGTGATTCTAAATTGGCCGTAGGTGTGAGTGTGAATGGTTGTCTGTGTTAGCCCTGTGGCAGCAGGAGAGCGATGAGTGGATGAGAATATATTTTTTGTAGCAGTTCAGTGATGATTTATATGAAGCCATTTAAATAATAAACAACTGCTACAATGTAATTAGTAATTAATTTTACCCTATACACATTTTCACAATTTCTAAGTAAGTAAGTAATAAATTCATTTAAATATGAATATCCAGTTGGGAGCCAAACCAAAAGAACTAACTCTCTAAAAAGAGCCAGTATTCCCATCACTACTCGTAAGACCACCGAGAGACAAAGATGACTAAATAGGTTTTTTCATGTCGGCATCACCTACGGGAAGGTGCACGTTATCCATACATCATACGGCAGATGGATAAATCTCACTTTGGGTCCAGAACAAGTGGCAACCATCTGGGCTGAAAAATGTCAATGCACAACTAAAGTTCCTTCAATGGCCACGTGAGACTGGCACCAAAAGTGAGTCAGTCCTGAAAGACCTCCCTGTTCCAGCAGAAATAAACAAGTTTACAGTAGTGATGTGTCGGTCGTGAACGAGCCGACCCTGAGAGTCAGCTCTTTGAAGCGAACGACCAGAGAGCCAATTCATGTTTTTTTCCCCCATTAAAGCTGAACGTGATTGGTCAAGATGCATGGTGTCGTGCGTGTCCACACTGAGTGGGAGGAAGGGAGGGGTTACACACATGCGACACGCAGAGCACAGTAGTATGGGAACATGAGGCAAAGAGACAGACAACGTTGCTGAGACCGAAAGTATGAGTTAGGAAGGGTAAGTAGGGAAAGAAAACCCCACGAGGACAAGCAGTTACAGAAGATCATTGGGGACTTATATGAAGCCATTTAAATAATAAACAACTGATATTATGTAATTAGTAAATACATTTGGTAATAAATTAATTTAAGCAACTAAAAAATCTGAGGAGTCATTTGGGAGCCGAAAGAGTCGGCTCTTTTTAGTGAGACGAACCAAAAGAACTGGCTCTCTGAAAAAGAGACAGAATTCCCATCACTAGTTTACAGCCTGGTACAGAACACATTTTGGTTTCTGTCGTGACTCACCTGTTTGCCCTTAAAGTTAAAAATGAAAGGCATGGACATTTCTAATCACAGCTCACACATTTTTGTTAATAGTCAGGCAAAGACGCCGACAGTGTTGCCAGATTAGAGATGGGTGGGCGAACAAGATCTGCGCTGGTAATGACTTTAGTGTAGATGTGAGTAGTTGTGGTGGATGGCCGCTGCAGTTTGTTGCTGTGAGATTTCTGTCCTTTGACCATGTAGCTTTTTTTATGACATGCTGCACTAGCATAAGAAACCTGGGTGGTCCAAGTACTAAACAAAACATCGATCTCATGTTTTGGGTGGTTTTACGTGCATTTTATGAAGAACGTTGGACTGGAAATTATCAACTGTATCAACACGAGATGTCGATGGCTGGTGCCACCCACAGGGAGTTCAAAACCGCTCTTCAGGAATATGGGTGATTTGTCAAAGGGTTTGTCAATGTTTATACAGCATATACTACATGATCCAGATGCTGCGTCAGCACACCTCTGCTGCCAAAGTGTCCATGAGCAAGACACTGGATTCTGTTCAGGGTCTGATCCTTGATTTCTGTCACAAGGCAATATCTGAAGTCATGATATTTTTTTTAATGTTACAAATTATGGTCCTTGGGCATGTTGGGCACACAAATAGCTGAGCAAATTCTTCCATTATCCGCAATATATTTTATCTTTTAAACAAACTAAGCAAATCTCAAACAAGTGAATTCCGACGTCTTTGATCTCTGAACAGCATGGTCCTTCCTCCACTGCAATGCTTTTACCTCCTTTGTTTCATATCTGTAGTCGGATATCAGAAACAGGCCTCATCCTATGTAGTCCTGTACTGTTTGAGCCTATCGATCTAAAAAAAAAAAAGGAAAAAAAAAAGAGCTGTATGTCTCCCTGGTCAGGGAGATTACATCCGACTGCTGTAAATCAGTCACAGGTGGATGAACTTCCTCCTTCCTATGTCTGCCTCCCAGCTAACCTCTCCTTTACCCTTCCTTTCTTTTCCTCTTTGTCAGTCACTTTTATTTTTTCCGCTTGATACACCGCTCAGTCCAGAATACCATTAAAATAAGAAAAAAGGAAAGAAGGAAAGCGTACCAGTAATGCAGCATATTTCAAACGTAAGTAATGTCCTTTTTAAACCCATTCTTTGAGAACAAAGTACTCAAGGAAACACGTCCACTGACAGTTACTTCTAAGGTGGCACGCATTTACAACACCATGACACCCATAAGAAGTCTGAGGAAGGAGAATGGACGTTTGAGTGATAGGATTTGGTGTTTGGCCATACAAAAGCTTCAGTGACACGGAACGTCTGTCTGAAGTCCTATTCATCTGACGGAAAAACCCTCTGAGGGGAAAATGCCGTCCCCTCTAAAGCTTTTTGTGCGGCTTATACATCACTCTACCTCTGCAGCTGCCTTAGGGCATTTAGGTTCAATAAAGACATAGAACCTCACAGACATTTATAACTTGCATGTGTATGTAGCACCTATCCAGTTACGGCAGATGTGCTGACAGACACTGATATAACCGAAAGAATTCAGACTTTAATAGAAAAGTTGAAATCATGATCAATCATGAGTAACATCACGGCAGTCTGGATTGAGTCATGAATGAAGTCGCGATTATGAGATGTTACGCCGAACAAATATAACATATGGGGAAAATGAGTTTAAAGCCATTTCTTAGATTTTTTTTTCAAACTCAAATTGCAGGGGCCTGATTTTATAAGACCAAGATAAAAACGTTATTGCCAGCCCTCAATAACTCGGCAGCCTTTACTGAGGCTTGTCTAGGACTTTGACAAATAGTTTTTGTGGGACTAAAGTTACCTAATGTAAAATTGATGCTGTGGTGCAACACAAATCCTCATGGTAACAAGCAATGACTTGCTTTTGGACAATTTTTAGGTCCCAGGTTTCGCCTCCTCACATATCCACGGCTGAGGTACCTTGAGCACCTAGTGCCCTAATTGCTACTACTGTGTAAACCAACGGATAGGTCAAATACAGAACAACTATTATAAATATCATTATTATATTATAAATGCTCATTAACATCCCTTTTTAATGCTGGTTAAATAGCTTTGATTTGCCAGAATTTTGTTTCTGCTGTGGTTATATGTATTCTAATAAAGTGTGTTAATAATGCATTAACATTTAACCAGATGGTTAATTACATGTATTTAGATGACTTTAGATGACAATTAGATGACAAGTCTATTTACGCGATATTATCAAATGGTTAGTAAGATATTTAAAAGCCATAATGGGATAAAAATTATTGGTAACTAGGCACAGGAAAAACGTGCTTTAAATGATTAATTCATGTAACATAGAAACTGGAAACGTGTAGTTCATTCTTTACAAACATAATACAGTTAAGTGATGTTTTGGAGACCCCCCAAATGAAGCCACAACAGTTTTTGGTCATTTAAACCATGGTTAACATGAACATACTGAATTTAAAAAAAAAAAAAAAAAAAGTTACATAGGATTTTCTAACATTGATTTCTTGAATAATTACAATACATTGTTGGTGCCACATCTTGTTCCTTGGACTGATTGTGCGTTCTGTGTATCAAATAGTAAACGCTGGCCCTTGCTCCACATTATTGTTATGTATAAAAGAACTATTTTTAAAAACACAAATATTTTCCCAAGATGTTGCTCCAGAGATAAGGCTGAACATTCCTGGGCGGTGAAGGCCATCTCCATCCTGTCCTGTGGCAGGCGCAGTAGTAGCAGTAGTGGTGGTGGTGGTATGAATGAGATTGTCACAGGCACCAGGTCAGAGAGGAACCGAATGTTCTCCAAGGGCTCCTCAAGGGTAAAGCCTTGGTTTCCTGCTGCCGTCTCTTATGATCCACACAGAATATCAGTGCTGCTTCAAACTGATCAATGTTTTGATTTGATTAGTGTTTTTTATTATTTTAAATTAGTAGACAAATGTCACTGTTATATCTCATCATGTAGAGTATGTAAATTTCAAATCCCCACAAATCACAAGAAAATAAATGCTTATGCTGACAACTCTAACACTGCTTGAATAAAAGCTGCTGTGTAATTCTGGGTGCTTGATTCACCAAGCAACACAGCTCATATTTCCTGATGTATAAATGTTGAATGAATGATTGCCAGGTTAATCCGTGCCCCTCTCTCTTTTTTTTTTTTTTAAACCACCGTAGGCGTAATACGCCGCTGCATGTTTTGACAGATGTAACACCAATATTATGACAGCACTACGCAGTGTTTAAAAGACATTTCAAGGGTAATGGGATAGACGAGATCAATTTGAATTGAGTCGGCCTTCCTGTGCGGATGAGTAGAGATGAGTTTGTTATATCATCAGGAGAAATGTATCAATCCGTGACAGATGCTTGGCGAGTGCGTGTCCTATGACACAACGCCTGGCCGGTGCATTACAGAGCGTGTTATGACAACGCTGTAAGTCCTCGATGGATGGAAAAGAGTTAATTCACAGAAACCCACACACATATATTTGCAGTTGCAGAGTCCCGGCTGTCCTTCACTTCAGCAGTCAGGTCATTTAAGAACAAACGTATGTTCAGAGATGGCAGCAGGGGATTGGGCTTTGTAACGGGAGTGGGAGTGGAGAAGGATTTAGGCTGAAGAAAAAAAAGCATTCAGCTCTGAAGGACAAAACTAGATAGTAATACCAATAACAATAAATACACAGAAAAACACAATTAGGGAGACAGGCCGGAAAAACATATCAGAGGTGTTGAGAGTCAAAGCCTAACAATGAGATAAAAATGAGAGCATGTTTGAAAACAGATAAACAGGATTTAATGTAAGTGTGTTCCCCTCTCGAGCTTCGTGTTCAATCAAGTCAAATTACACTCCCATCCTGCTGTGCTTAGGTTACGGTTGTGTGATTGCCGTGTGTGATTTTACTGTTATTTGAGGAGCTTAGAGACTTTCAGAATGTTTGCTCACCAGGGCCAGATTAACTTGCAGGGGGCCGAGGGGCAAAAATTAGATGTGGGACCCCAGGTGAGCCCCTCAAATGAGAATTGAGACAACTGACACTGAAAGTCAATTAGGTTGTGCTAATTTGGTTAAACAAATTCATTTTAGTCCACGTAGTTTGAGGATAGTTGTAATAAATGTATAATATAAACTTACAGGTTAATGTAAAAAAAAAAATATTGTGTGTGTGAAGTAGTGTGAGTGAAATCAATTCATGCAAATTTTTTGTAATTTTTTTTTTTTTTTTTTTAATGTTTTAGCTTTTCAGTCTATATGACTAGCATATTGATTGGGTTCTGATGAATAGGAAAAAATACACCCAAAAACATGAGATGGTAAACAGATCCTTTGAGAGGCTCCTTGTTTTTTTTTTTGGAGAGTACGTATTAGTCACTGAAATGATCGAATCTAAGTGACTACCGTCTCCCACAGCTGCAGCAGAAAGAAAGTCGTAAAAACCACCAGTGGCTATCGCTCATCTGTCACGTCCTGACCTCTCTCTATCTGCTCCCTCTGGATGTGTTGACACTCACCGTGTTCCTGATATCCCCCACAACTGCCGTTTTTCCCCACTGCTGCCGAGGACGCAGGCCTCATGGGAACCGTCTATCTTTGCCCGGTGTGCTATCCAGTTGTTGACAAGAACAGATACCCTCGCAATGAAAATATTTTGCTTCTCCTAGCACTGACATTGGCCTACATGGACCTACATCCCTAAACCCATCGGGAGAAACAGCTCCTGTGCAGTGTGTGGGTGGGTGGGTGGGTGCAGATGCTTGTGGGTGTCCACATTTGCTGACAGGTGCATCAGGTCAACTTATGGATTCTTGATAACCCAGCCAGTGGTGCGTGCGTTTATGACATTAAGGTGAGCTCTTGTCAGTTATGGGTGTAAAATGAGGGCGAGGGGTTAAGTTGCTGAAAGGTAGAGGTCATTATCGGTGCAATGAGTTGGACTGGAGTTCTTCTCAAATGTTATCATGATCAAATCTCTAATCAAAGTGGCTTGTAGCAAAGCAGCTAGAGCAGCAGAGCAAGAAGAAAAGGTTTCTTCACATTATCACGCAACGTGTTAGTAGCACACTTTGAACATTTCCCCCTTCTACTAAAGGAACGCAAGATGGCTAAGGTTAGCTTTAAGGGCAAGGGAATGTGATGCTTCATATAAGCTACACTGTATGCAATAGTATGTCAAAACTGCATAATACAAACCAAAAAACGTGTTACTCTGTATTTCCCTCTTGTAGAATAAAGTTTGATGTGACATGGCCCTTTAGCCATGTACACAAGGTTCTATATTCAAGTTTTAGGGATAAAATAATCAATACTGTAACTGTGGTATTAACTTGAGGTTAAGTTTTTGCTTCATGAACACCAGAAACATGCAGCAATCAACCACAACATTAAAACCACTGACATGTGAAGTAAATAACAACTCGTTCTGGATCTGTCATTCATGTGGATGTTACTTAGACATGTAGCACCTGGCACCCCCACCCCACAGCAATGACATTCCTTGATGACTGCAGGATGCAGCCTGACAGACGCACAAAGTGTCTCAGACTCAAAAAAACAGCACAACGTGTTGACCTGGCCTCCAAATTAACTAGATCTCAAACTGATCAAGTGTCTGTGGGATGTACTGGAACAAACCTGATCCACAGAGGCTCCTCCTCCAATCCTGCTATGGGTCCTAAAAGGAATACTAAAATAGTCCTTATGCACTCTGGATATTCCACTAACATTTATAGTATACACAGAAATAAATTTTAGATTGATTTCAGGTCTATATGGTGTAATAGAAACATTCAACAGGCACATCCCTGCTAAGTTTTATTGTCTTGTGTTTAAGTTGCTAAAATCCTGAAATCACATCCTTTTTTTCCCGCTCAAATATTTAGAGAGTTTCCTCCTGCAGGTAAAATGAGAACAACAATTGCTAACAACAATCTTCACTACAAACCTAAGTTCTAAAGTCACTTCCTTTTCATCCTCCCCTCCATCCTATGTGCTTCCCTGGAGAAGCTGCAATAAAAACAAATCAGCCATCTGGGACCCCCGAGGACCCGGGTGGCTAAATGTGTCTCTGGAACCGCTCGATTATTTTTACCTGACACAGGAAAGAGCCCACTCATAATAAACGCAGGGCGAGGTGGTGACAGATCTCGTTAACCCTATTATGAATGAAAGGGGGAAATCGGGACAGAGGCGCAGGGGGGTGTGAGGTGAACGTGTGCCTAGATGTCTCCCTGAGGTTCAGCCTGACCTTTAGCACAACCTAAAGGGGAACACACACAGGCAGACTGCTCCAGCAAGTATGTGTCATCTTTAACTTTGAGGTTTGCTTTAAAGATATGTTCAGTGACATATATCAACGGGCCTAAACAAATACAAAGTCTATTGAAAAATGGGCCTGACTGCATATTCTTGGGACTACAACTAGTTTAGCCTAATACTTTACCAGCCACATCAACAGTAATCTTAGCCAGGCTAAGTCACTGGCAGATGTGTAACGAGAGGCCAATCATACCTTATTCCAACAACAGGACATAGAGCATATGGTCACAATATGTGATGATGGAGCAGACAGGCCACTGGCTTGAAAGTTAAGAACCTGATGCAGCGCATTTCCAGTTATTTACAGACATTTACAAAGTCACAGTAAGTGAATAACATTAAGAGTAAAAATGTAAGTCTAAGCTCAGATTAATATGCTCTCCATACATTGTGTAGCCCCAGTGAAAAGTCACAATTTGCTGGCAAGCCCAGGACATGGACAATTATATAGTTGGCTTGTTAGGTATACAACAAAGTAATTTACTTTTGGTTAAATATTGGTTAAAGTCTAAAAGCTTGGAATCACTTACAGAAAAATGACTCAGTATGTGCACGGCAGGTGACAGAAACGGGAAGAAGCCTTACTTCAAACTGAGGACCTGTTGCTGATAACTATTATAGCTATGGCATTGCTTTGGCCATTGAAAATACAGAGATAGAACCTAACACTTGAGCCGGTGACTGATAACATAACAGGATGCTTCCCATGGGTTATCGTCACACCAAGCCATTTGTAATCATTCCAGTCTGGCTTTTGTTTTTGTTTTTCCGGCACTAGTCGGATCCCAACCTACATGTTTTCCAGCAGTTCACCACACTGAATCACTTGGTGCATAGACTGTAGAAGAGTGGACGCCATGACAGCTCCTCAAAAATGAAGCAAAAGCATGTGGACTTCTCTCTGGTGGCTGGCTGCAATATAGGATATAACCCACACCTCCATATTAGTGGAACCAAGACGGTACATGTCAGCTGTTTTTTTTTTCAAGGATGGTTTCTGTAATTTGTGATCCATTTGTTTTCTACAGTACATGTTTTAGTGAGAGAGATCACTGTGATGAGCTGTTCAGCCAATGTGTGCGCGACGACAGAGGCAGACCTGACACCATTCAAAAGGGCAAATGGGGATCCTCGTGTTTTTCATCTCCACCTCATTTGAACATTTAAAATGCTTCGTAGACCTAACTAGCATCCTCGCTCTTCTGGCTCACTCATTTGAATGACCAGTAGACTGCCATCTGCTGGTATGGACGGTAAATTCCTTTCAAGCTATGTGCTTGTCAGCTGGCCATTAGCTTTAATCTTTGTGGTGTATTTACATGCAGTGATGTGAGGTGACACTGCGGATGGCCTTCGCTGCTGCTAATTCTTAGATGTCAGTTTGGTGTTTCCTATTCCGGTACTTTTATTTTTCTTAATTATACCCCAGTCACCTAATATTTTGTAATGTGCAAGATCTTTTCTTAACATTTTGGTCAAAACTTTCAAAACAAAGGTCACATCCCTTAATTCCCATTCCCAAACTGCAAATGATTGAAAATGAAGGCCCACAGTCTTATGGGCTTATGGTTTATGGACTTGCTCACATGTAGCAAAATGTACCTAACTTTAAGTATAGCAATTGGTAAATGACTGCTGGGGAACACACTAAGCCTATGTTCTCTCAGCCCAAATCACACACGACAAAAACTGTGTAGTAGCCTGAGTTACTCTATTGGCAGTGCCCGCACCAATGGCATTTCTTGCACTTGCTGACTGATGCCTAAAAGATACACGCTGCTTAGGGGGCTTTATGTGAACACCATAAAACACCACATAGGATGCAACATGCTTTGAACTCCCCACAAAAAGTTTTGCGGGCATGTCTTGATTTGTGAAGCAAACAAGTAAGGGTCACGCAAAAAGTGAAGAATCAAGCACAATTAACAAGACAAAGGAAAACACGTCACACTGATGCCAGTGTGGACTTGGCGGGTGGCCACACTTCTAATGAGTGCCCATTAGCAAATGAACTGATTCCCTCTCTGAGACTTTCAACTAATTTCCTGAGGCCTACTGACTCCTTTGAAGAACGAGGATGCTAAGAAACCGCGTGTGCCACTGGGTCGCCAAGGTGACGGGACATCCTGGCAAGAAAAACAGGAAGCGAGGGTAAGGAGTGACTGATTGGACCCCTCCTCGTTCGCGTGCAGGCAGATAAGAAAGGCACTGAGTGGCTGGTGGCAGCCCAGCCTCTTTCCCCTCTTTCTTTTGTGGCGTGAGTGTTAACGAGCCTGTCACTTACAATAAACATGGCAATCATGAAACCACATGTGAAAACTTCACCACACAGAAAGTCACACTGCGACTTAACATGATTGACGGTTCTGAAAGGATTTCATACTGGAAAATAAACTGGAAAATATCTCCAGCCATGCAGCTTTCTCTATGTCTGTCTAAGCCAACACTGAGTGACCTCTTGTCCCCTTATGCCCCAATCCACAAGAGTGTAACCAAATGATACTAAATGTGATTCAGGATGGAGAAGGTCACTGTTAATCCAAGCGTCTCTGTTCTCTGTGGTATCTCCCTCCTCCCTCCTCTCCTCCCTACCAAGTCCTTGGGATCTATCAGACAAAACACCTGCTAGTCTGATTTTTTTTTTTTTTTTTTTAGGTTCACCCAGTTTACACAATCCAAACAATGAAAAGGCTGTACATGCAAAGTGGTTCATGAGATGAACATTTATCTTTTGTTTTATTAAACGTATTGGTGTTTAACCATTTAGTCGGGGCATAGTGTCTTTCTGCACAAACAAAATTAATTTGAACCATTCACATTTTGAATCTCTCCATCTCCTTGAGATCACTGTAACCCAGCGTGACCCTTTGCCAGAGAAACAAAGTTTTCAGGCAGATAAATGTCAAATTCTTTTTTCTCAGGGTCTTAGTCATCGGTCTCGACCCCCTCTGAAGTTGCGGTCTGATGCGTGTATAAAGGACAGTGTGTTTTGACATGTTTAATATGTTTGGTATTTCTTCCTGGAGGATGTTATACAGCATCCCCACCAGAATCAAGGATGTCTTGGGTGAAATGTGCCTTTTTTATTAATCTATGCATTGCTCAGCAAAAGCTGCACAAATCAATAACTGCTTTTGCTCCTCTAGAGCAGGGTCTGCCAATTAATAATAAATATATTAGGCCTGGGATTCACAAAGTCTGTTTTTAAGCATGAAACCAGGAAAAAATGCACTCTTGAAACAAACCCCTGTTTTAATTATGTAAATGCCAATATGTGCACCATGTTCTAGACCAGTGACAAACAACAGCCCTACATCAAGTGGCACCCAGCAGGAAACCCGGAGGCAAAGATAGCTATGCCAGCTTTTCTACAAAGGCCTGACATACCTCTGCATACCACCAGTAACATCAATAACAACAAATGCTGATTGTTAAACAGCGTGCCCGTCGGCAAAATGTCTCAGAGACAGCTATTCCACAGAGACCACTGTTGGCTGCATCTCTACAGCCACATTCCCCTCAAGAAGAGCCAAGCGACTGCAAAGACAAGAGACGAGAGGACAAATGGAGACGGATAGAAAGAAATGGATTTTCAGTTTGTTGCTTTTGAAATATTAGGTCAAATACCTCAATAATAGAACAGCACATTTATGTGGCGAAGAGTATAATTTGCTTATATTTTTGTATTATTTTAATGTCCTGGTGTATTATTATTTAGAGTTTAGTGCTGCCTTTTCCATTGTTTCTGTTGCTCTCTTTACATTTACAGTATTTGTTCCTTTAAATTAAGTATCACAATGTGGTATATACAAATGAACTTATTTGCACTGTGATTGTTGTAATTTTCCTTATAACATAATAAGACTTGTGAGTTGTAATGGTCCAAAACACATGGCCAATCAGTGAAAAAAATGACGGTCTTAGGTAACCCTCCTTAAAACTGGTAGGATGCCCATTATTATTTCACATATTATAACAATACACGGGCCAGACCTATGGCTGTCTGGCATCACCACTGTGCCAACGTATTAGCAGCTGGGTTTACATGGAGCCAAAAATTCCGATCGCAATCGGTTTAGAAGCCCAAACCGGATGAAAATGCTCCATATAAACATCTAAATCAGAATAAACAGGCCCACACACGGGTAGAATATTCCTTTTCCCAAACATATCGAAAGTCACGTAAACGGTGAAGCGTAATGGAGTCAGGCTCCGTTCTGTCTGAGCGTGCTCTCTTTTGATGCAAATGCACAGTGACGTTCGAGTGACGTTTCCTCAACTGATCTACGACTCCGTGGAGAGCTTGTTTTTAATAACAGTTCCGAAAGAACTAGACATCATTGCACGCTAAGACAAAAAAATAGAAATATCGAACTGTTTAAAAAGGCCCATCAAAAATGAACTGAAGCCAGGACAGACTGAAACATGGAATAAATTCAGAACTGCTGGAAAACCTTGAAGACCGGCTACTATAAGGCTAAACAACACAACAGCAAAAGTGGATATGACCCCACAAACTTTCCGAATCAAGCTATAATAATAAAAGTGTAAAAACTATAACTACTATGCTGATTAGGTGAGAGACCTCCATCTTTGATCACACTTTGTCACACATTTGTAAAACGGCTGTTACGATTAAATGTAGAGGTACATATAAACATCAGACTGGAATAGATCACTTCACATGCAAACAGCTGACCTAAAACCTTCAATTGTCTCCATGTAAACCCAGCTAGTGACATAACTGGCAACTATTTTCAGAATAAGACGCCCTTGAAAGCATTAATGGACATGTATTTATTATTTTGGTACAGTTTGGTACCAGATATTGAAACTGACCAAAAAAAAAACAAATACTGACAATGGTTAAGCTGATAACATGTCAAAGTTGTGTTTACAACATTTACTACTGGCACATTATGAGCAAAAAGAAAATAAAGAAAGAAGATAATTTAGATAATAACCTTTGAGACATCCTTCAAGAACAGATTCTCAGGGAAAACAAGCAACTCTGACATTGTTCCCACTGCCCGAGTATAAACCCAATGTTTACTTTGGCTCTGATTTGGACTCTACCAGTGTTGTGCACACTTCACAAGTACTAGCTCAAACTTCAGTTCACACAGTGAGGATGTGGCAAACCAGCAATAGTTGAGTCTATAGAGAAGTCTTTAAAAAAACATTTTTAAATGAGCTCTGAGCAATTATCATTCAGTAGAACCCAGCTCTCAGTCTCAGCCACAAATATACTTTATAGTACCATAGAACACCATAGAATCACGGATAGTGATTAGCCTGTGCTAATGACTTCACATAAGAATGGTGGGATGCTTCAACTTGATATGCCGCTTCAAATTAGTAGTTTGAAGAGCCTGAGGTTCGGACTTGTTCATTCAGAGCAGGTGGAGAGAACTGGCTTATGAATGTCACAAGCTGAAATATGTACGGATTCACAGAACTCCTTCAAATGTTCTTCACCAGCACCAGTAGCTGTGCTTGCTGTTAAAACACGGCACGTGAGCATTAAAATACGTTCTGTATCTTCACTCGGTTCACTGTGTTGAAATACGCAAGGATTAAAATCAAGAACAGAAGAAGGAGAGAAAAAAAAACCACAGTGAGCCCAAGTTAAACGCTTTGACTTCTGAGGTGTGAAGTTATGCTTAATCTCCATCCTCAACCCCCCACAAGTTCACCTGAGACCCTGCTGCACCTGAGAGAAAAGACGTTGGGGTGGTTGAGGGTCTGAGGGCTCGTCACAACATCGGGCTGCTCGCACATGTCCAAGGACAAAGACCCTAACACCTGTGGGTGCAGAGGTCTGGGATGAGGCGGGGGTCTGCACGGGTGGGTTGCAGGGAGGCTGAGACGGGCGTATGAACGTTACGGAGACATGCATGGTAACGGAGCTAAGTGCTTGAAGGCGTTTAAGAGGATGTGTGTGTGTGTGTGTTTGAAGCACAGCTAGAGAGGGAAACGAAGGGGAATGTGTTGAGCGGCGAATGCTCACATTCGTGAATATGTGTGTGTAGTTCTCTTCACGTGGCTGCCTTTCCATACAGTCCAGGTGTGCGTCGGGGTCTATTGTCATCCAACTGGACTTATTGGCCCCTCTTCTCCCTGTCAGCTACCTGCCCTTTGATGTGTGGGAAGTCTTTCACCCTCTTTCCGCGTGGGTCAACATTCCAGTAGCACGCATGCACATGCAAACACACACATGCACATACAAAGACACACCTGCGCGCACACGCACGGACATAGAGGCACGAAAAACACACAGACGAGAGGGAGTGATGAAGAGAAAGCGGAGAGGGGAAGGGAGGAATAACAAAAGAACAGGAGGGGAGGAAAGTACAAGTAAACACTTGCTCCGAATCAAAGAGACAGACTTAAAACGGAGATAAAGCCAAGTCTGCTCCGGAGAGAAATCCATCAGATGATCAATGGAATGACAGTATCTGGTGTTTAGTTGAAATGATTACAGCAGAACACAATAATTTAGAAAGTAACACTGTTTCTGTTGTGTCAGTTAGTCACTTCAACTAGAAAAAAATAATATTAGTGATATTAATAGAACTTGAATCATTTCAGGATTTATTAGATGACGCTATCAACAGATAAAGAGAAAAACTTTAATCACACTAGTGAAAGTAGTATGGTTTCTAATGGTGTAATCTAGCATTTTGGGCAATATAACAATTCACTTTCTTGACAATCATTAGAAATTCAAGCAATAGCAATCTCTTATTTGTCAAGACTAGGAACAAGGAAACTGTTCAGGCTCATTTAGGCTACTGCGGGACACAGACGCAGTGACCTACGCTCGTATCTTACGCCGACGTGAGACATTTACTCCTGTGTGCTCGTCAGTCTGGCTCGCTCTGTACTAGCTCAAAAACACCACCCAAACACTAGGCCACTCAGGTTCATTGTTTGTTTCCTACTTCCTGTTTCACTTTCAACAATGCCGACTGAAACTTTCTGTGAAACTTCGTAGAAATTCGGTAAAGAATATATATATATAGAATATATATATATATATATATATACAGTATATATATATATATACAGTATATATATATATATATACTTCTGCTCGATGTGTTCCATCTATATTGGTCCCAAACAATCCATTTGAAAATTGCGGAAATGGAGAAGCAGCCAGAAATACACTACCAACAAGTGGACCGCTCTTGCGGACTGCATTGCCGCAGGGCGTAGTTACACTTCTGGTTAGGTGCAGGTCAACTACAGTGTCAAATTGCCTATTAGCCAGCAATTACATATAGTGCATTTAATTCTCATTCAATTTGTGACAAAGGCCGCCTTTAAATGGGGTCATATCTACCATGTTTACAGGAAGAGTCCATATACTTCCTGTGGCATTCACAACCTTGTAACTGGAAATGTCTGATAAGGTCAGAGTTCACATGGACGCCAACGTTTTTCAGAAATGACATAAGTGCATTGTCAGTTTACATATTGCAGTTCACTTGTAGAGATGTTTCTTTTCCAAACATGTCATGAAGGCAGTTATGTTACAAGGGGCACATTGTGGTTTTGCCCACGCAAGATAGGTCCATCCTCGCTGTAGACCTCCCTCATTTGCATGTTCAGTGGGTGCACTAGTGCAACCAACGCATTCTAATATAACAGTCCTGCACTTAATCCCTCTTCATGTCTGTTATAATGTTTAGTCTATGTTGAAACATTGTGAGAAAGGGAAGTAATGTAACCGTACGATCATTATAGGGTATGTATCCTGTGGTACTGTTAAATTGAATTGAATCAAACATTATGATGTCGGCACAACACAACACAATCCATTAGCACTACAAACCACAGCCTCCAGAATGAGAACACAGTAGAATCAAGATGTCTCAGTCAATTTAAACAACTACTGAACACCATAACCTTCGTGAAGCTGAGACTTAGTGCAGGATTGTTATGTAAGACTGGACATATTTCTTAACTACTATACTGCAAACTTAAATAAAAGAAGAATAAAAAAATCAGTATTATTTGCACTAAATTAGATACTATGTGAATACTATATTGTATAAGTGTATAAGTGTTTTAATTTTAATTATTTCCTAAATGATCGTTAAGTGGGAAAGAATGTAAAGTATTATCTGGGCAACACGACTATTATACGTGAGTACAGTGTCTGCGTGATAACTCAACGCAATAACATGTTCACTTGACAAGGGTTCATGGTAGTGAGTTGTTTGTTTTCAGTGCAGAGTCGCTGTGTCCACATTCTCCACACAACCATATATTATATCATCACGCCAGTTCAGTGTTTAACCAGAGTTTTGTCTCCTGTAACAGTCCTCCCTCCTCGCATCAAGCCTGCCTGGCTGTGGTTGTTTTCCCAGCGCTCTTGATGACTAGTGCTGACAGACGACAGACTGTCAAGAGCCTCTGATCACACAAACAACTTCCCCGGCGCACTTTCACTGACTGTTACACCCCGCTTTTACATAGCCCGACTGGGACTCCAACAAGACGGAAGAAGCAGAGGGGTACCGCTGAATTTATAATTTGCTACCCAAGGGGACGTCTTTAAAGGGCATTTATTGGTGGAGAAAACATCTGTTTTATTCTGTATGGAAAGGAGAGAATGGGTTCAATTTTTCTATTTGACCTTTGAGCTTCACGGTGTCATTTTACATTTCAGGTTAATTGGTGCAAAGATGATGCTTGTGTGCTTCTGTGTGTGCCGGGGTTTGGGTCATGCCTCTGTATCTGTGTCTCCCTCTCTCAGCCAGGTGCATGGCAGCGCCGTGGAGCTTTTATCCCAAACCGATCCCTGGGAATGCAGGGAATTTCTCCCAGACGCTCCTGGTCACAGTGCCCCGGCAGCTCCCCCCGCCTCCAGACACACACACACACACACACACACACACACACACACACACACACACACACACACACACACGCACACACATCTTCCACCTCCCCCCTTTAACCCCAACACCATTGACAGACACAGCCCAAAGAGCAGACACCTGGCTTTGCACACATACACACACCCTGGGGAACTTCAGGGAAAGTCAGGGATCAGCAGAAACACTCTAGAGAAACAGGAGAAGGCAGAGGGGACCAGATGCAAGATAGTACTCAACAAGAAGGAGAGAGGTGCAGGGTAAGGGGGGTTAAAAAAGTGAGACTGAAACACAGACAAGGGGCAACAATTGAAAGATCCACGTGTCAAACTGTGAAATGTGTCTTTAAACTCTCAGATGAGCCACTTAATAGTTAAAGAATTGAGATCCCAACATGCTGCCTCCAGGACAGCTGAACATTAAGGCCAAGGTCAATGTCACATCTTGGCATTCAGTTTTAAAAAAAAAAAAAAATATATATATATATTTTTATGCATGATGTTTGCATCAGATGTTTAAATGCAGGTCAATCATAAATGTTGCAAAGAGTCAAGCCAGGGAAGAGTTAACTGACTCCCTGCCTGTCAGTGAGGGCGCGGCCTTCCTGTCAGCCAGTTAACACCACCTGAGAGCCCTGTCAGCCTCACTTCCTCTCCTTTCTACCGCCTGCCAATCAACCTGCCACACCTGTGGCATGTGTGTCGCTGCGTACGGACTCAAAGCAAATGGCAACGCCAGAAAAACAAGATGCGTTTCCCTTTCGCTTGAAGCCGTGCCACTTAAGATTGCGACACGAATCGGGCGCGCCAAACGCTCCTCACGACAAAGTGAAAACAAAACATGCAGGAGCTACAGAAACCTGGTGCGCGCCGCCCCTCCGTGGCATTTCTCCTCCTCGTCATGGCGCTGACTGGCATGTGCGATAATGTCTTGTCTCAATTTGCACGATGAACGAATGAAAATCATTTAGCTGCTGGGAAGGTGCGCTGCACATGCTCCTTTGATTCTAACGCACACAGCTCATTATCTAAACACTGCAGGGCATGGCTCTTCCCTCCTCTCCTCTTCTCTCTGTGTCTGCACCTCTGAGCCAAGGCAAACACAAGGTGTGTGTGATACACTCATATCACAGCATACACACACATCTTACCCTATTTCAATCCCCCAGATGTTCTTAAAGGTAGGTGGTGTGTGTTGGGACTGGTATAAGTCGCATCGTACGCACTGAAATAAAACAACAAAGCCTTTCATTACATTTGAGTTTCATTTTTTCCTCTTAACAAGCAGAAAATCTCCACGTTATTATACTTTATGGGAGTGAAATTGATTATCTCTCAAAGAACAGAGTGCTTATTTGGAGACTGCCTCAAAAGAATAGCATCTGTCCCTTTGTTGTCTTCAGCAACCACTTGAACTAGCACATGTAGCTGGAGGAAGTGCGCAAGACTGGCAACAAAAGAAAATGGATGAGAAGATGCAGGGGTTTAAAAAAAGGCAGTGAGTACAGCTTGTCAGCAGCGGTGTAGTAGTGCAGCTGTGTGGTGTCTCTGTCAGTCGGCCGGTCTCTGTTTCACAGAGGAATCCTCTGTGGCTCTCTAGAAGGCTGACAGCCCTCCCCGGCCCCACAACGCTGACCTGCTATTGGTTCCCTGGGGGCCCCCGGACCTCCCCCACACTCAGACAGATACAGACTCTGCACTTAAGCTCATGTGTATCAATTTGTGTGTCGGGGCCACAGCCAGTGTACATCTGTCTGTTGTTGTGTGTTGTCATGTTAAAAAAATGTCCTCATAAAAGGAATCTCTTGTGAACAGCCGCTCGAGACAACGTGTGTCTCTTCTTTGGAAGTGAGGCTGAAATCCTTAAGCAAAAAATGAGGATGGCGTAGGGAGAGGGAGGATGGAAGTGCCAGCGCTCTGACGAGGAGAACATCCTGCAGGACTCACTCACTCATCTTTATAAAGCAACAGTTTGGAATAGATAATGCAGATTGCAGATTAATGCAGATTCAAATTCACGCACCACAACACAACCGCATCCAACCAAGAAACTGTGATACAGAAAATTTAAATGGAGAAGAGATGGTTCTCTGCTTCTGAATAAAACAGTCCTGCACTGAATCCCTCTTCTTGACTGTTACAAAGTTCAACTTATGCTGAAACCATCAGAAAGGTGATAATTTTCCATTTTCAATTGTCTGATTAGTGCACCGTTGAAATTATAAAAGTGGATTTGATTAAACACCATCGTTTTTTATTTTGCTGGGCTCTGGTGGTATCCCTCCAACGATACGAACGATATCTGTCATAGGGTAGGTAAAAGGGGAACCAAGGAGGTGTGAGTTGTGGAGTATTGTCAATTCTCTGTAGGGCTTTCATGAGTTTAAGAGAGGTTTATGGTCATCACAATATATGCAAATACGTAACCATTTGGGAGATTGCTTTCTCTTTCTTATTTTTTTTTTATTCATCTTGTCTCATCTTCCACTACCAGTTACCCTCACTAGGGTCACGAGGGTTGCTGGAGCCTATCCTAGCTGTCATCGGGTGAGAGGTGGGGTACACCCTGGACAGGTGGCCAGTCTATCGCAGGGTTAGTACCAATAATGATACACTCACACCTAGGGTCAATATAGGGTCACCAATTAGAATGTCTTTGGTGGTGGGAGAAAACCCACGCAGAAATCCACCTAGAAAGGACCGTACCGGACTCAAACCTGGTCTTTCTCGCTGGGAGGCATCAGTGCTAAC
Source organism: Mugil cephalus (assembly GCF_022458985.1). Classification (NCBI taxonomy): domain Eukaryota; kingdom Metazoa; phylum Chordata; class Actinopteri; order Mugiliformes; family Mugilidae; genus Mugil; species Mugil cephalus. Next base: position 20,020,209 of record NC_061778.1, on the reverse strand, counting down.
CAACGAGCCGCTGTGCCGCCTACATTTTATTCATATACTTCCAACGTGCGGGAAGATTTCAGACCTGCTGACCATCAGTCCGTCATTTCATTGTAAGTCAACTATGTGTCAAATGCCACAGTGAGGACATATTATAGATAAATATCTAAAACAGTCTTGGAATGGCATGCGATCTACAACACGCATCACCTTGGCAATCTACTGGTTGAACGAGATCGACGTATTGGGCACCCCCACTGTAGGGTATGTAGCAGCACCGTGCCTGCGCCTTACCTTTAGTGCACCTGTGCATAGACCTACGACGCAGATTTGTCAAAGAAAAAAATCTGGTCCTAGTAGTGCTGAAAGAGCCACACTTGGCAACCTTTTAAAACGGCAGCAGGTTTCATTTTAGACTTAGACCTAGACAGACTTTAGTAACCTACAAATTAAATTATTTGGTCAAAGTAGCTCAATGGTTACAAAAAGATGAGCTGTTTTGCAGCTGGATAGAGTTGAATCAGTTTGCTGGAAAATGAGCTCTCTGTCTCTCTAGAGTTTGGTGAAGTGGATGGGACGGACTGTCCATGATGGAGAGCAGTTTATCCACTGTCCTCTTGTCCCTCACCGAGACAAACAACTCCAACTCCCTACCAATCACATGTCCAGCCTTCCGGATCAATTTGTTCAACCTAGTGATGTCTTTTTTGCTGGTACTACTCCCCCGACAAACCACAGCAAAGAACAGGGCACTCGCTACAACAGACTGGTAGAACAAAGTCTGCGATCAGTGTCCATCTCTGATACATCCTACCACTGCAGAGTCATCAGAGAGCTTCTGCAGGTTGTAGGACCGAGTGTCGACATCAGTGTCGTCCAGTTGAGGTCTTGATGAGGTGACGCTCCATGAGGTGCTCTATCCTCTGCAGAAGGCTCTTGTTTCTCTACAATGGACTATTAAATATACGTACGTATAGAGAATGCATTTTGCATATTTGTAAGAACTGAACAACGAAAAAAGCGTACTTTGGCCTATATTCGGTTTCAGCTCAAGGGAGGCACTTTAAAGTACTTTAAAGAAGTAAAAGGAAAATAATGCACAACACAGTGTGGTAAAACCCAACCATATTTGAAACGCATATGAATTGTATTACATAACAATTACATAACATTATTCATTTTGTCGTCAAGCTCAGAAAATAGAGAACAGCAGAGGTGGTCTAACATGTGGCTTCTCAGAAGTTTAATCTTAAGCCCCAGTCTGAATCCACAGACTGTCAACAAGATCATTCATCTGTTTAACCCCTAACTCTACAAACTGGCGTGTGACTCAATAACCTGCTTCTGCTAGCTCCGAGGCATCTTACACGGAGGATTTACTTGGATCACCTGGATCACCCGCCCGAGGGGGGTGGTGTTTGAATTAGAAGAGGTTTGGCAGCAGAAAAGGTATCTTGTTTAATAACTTCATGAACTTTTCATGCCAGTTTAATGCCATGTTGTAAATGCCACATCAAACCACAGGCAAAACCGCACCAGCTTATGTAGCAAAATAAAGGAAGTGAGTGCTGAGAGGGAAGACAGTAAAGAGGAAGACTTTTTGTTGACATCTGAGTGATTTGCATTGACAGGCCTCTCATAACAGAAAGCCAGAGGAGAACAGGAACCCAAAAAGCACGATGCCCTTCTCGTCTGAAAATCTGGCAGTGACAAGGAGACTTAATGTTCAGACAAGTGGAGGGAATGAAACAATACGTTCCCTCGAGTCACCCCGACGCTGTGAGCTGCGCTAATTAACATAAACAGGAACTGGGCAGATGCACGGAGAGGGATGGAGAGTGAAATTAAAGAAGGGAACACAAGGACTCTCCTCTTTGGCTCCACATCGAGCGCTTAACAATCTCTCCATCATCGTCATGTCATCACTCAATTAAAAGGTTAGGCCATGTTTATTCTTTCTATTAGCGAGATTTGGAAAACATCAACAATCACTTATTGCCAAGACTCACTGCCTCCAGGCAGAGCCACTGCTAATTGTGTTTCTTCGTGTGCGAGTGTGTAACACAGAGAGGTGGACGGACGGGTTCCCTGGAGTGTACGCACCACTTGTTTTTCCAAACTTTACATTACAGAGATTGTCACTTTAAGCTATTCCTTTTACGAGATTTCCCTGACCTTTCAATTCCCATGTTAAAATAGGATAAGGCCAAGTGTTCGCTAAAAATACCTATAACACTTGGCCTCATATTAGTGATTTGTGTTAAATGAAATTTCTAAGAAACAGTGAAACTGGAAACACATTGAACCATTAATGAATTTTAAACTCTATTGTGACTACACTCCATTTTTATGAATATGATTTAACTTTATGAACTTTATGATTTAACTTGGATATGACCTTTGTCCTGAGACAATCCCAGCCCCCACCACCCCCGGCTGTGATGGTTGCATTTACTCTATGTCTTTTAAGCTGCTCCTGTGATTTCCTGAAACAAGTTGAAACAACTGAATATTGTTTGCAATCATTTACAATCATTTATACCTTTAAGTCTTGGCTAAATGAGTTTTGATTAAGAGTCAGTCTAGGAAGCATCCAGAAAATGTTTCTGATGCTCCTGATAAAAAACAAAAACAAAACAAAAACAAAAACATAGTCTTGAAATGAAAAAAATAAAGCAGTGGAGCAACATTAGTGCAGCTTTTTGTTGTTGGAGATGCGCAGAAAGAATAGCAGGGGACTGAGGGGGCAGTCAGTAATGTTGTATTATTGCTCTCAGAAAGCTTGGAATTTGCAGAATGTTGGGGTATGTTAGGCAACTATTACGCCATACGCACCAAGTGTTTGTGGAATTAATCCCACCGCCAGAAAGTAGAGACCAAAGCACTGCATAGCAGGTTTAAATATAAAAGCGAAACCAGGAGTCAGTTAACTAATCTGCTCGTCCTACACAAGGAAACGATGAGCCTGCAACTGCCACCCTGATGACCTGCTGATTATCCCTTGATCATAATGATTAGACAGATTTAAACATCGCAGTGAGCCGTTTCAACTCTTTCTGGCCTTTATGCTAAGCTACTTACCTGCTGAATGGAGCTTCATATTAATGGACAGACATGAGGGGGATATCAGTCTCCTCATCTGACTCTTGGCAACGACGAAAATAAGACCTGTTCCCAACAGGTTGAACTACTTCTTTAATGTCTGTTCACACCTCGCAGTAACATCGGCCATACAGAATCACAAGTAAGCACAGGTATGAACGCACCCATGACACATTGACACATTGAGATTGCATCTGGCCACATTTGGAGGTGGTCTAGGTTGCATTTGTCTGCATTTCTTTGATAGTGTGAAAATAACGAGTTTTGCTTCACTCATCCAGAAAAAATATCTCTCAGAATCAACTGTATTGGTCAAGTATGTGTGGACATACAAGGAATTTGACTCTGGTCACTCTGCTCAATGCATCCAGACAAGCACTTAAATAAGCTTAAGAATAAAAGCGTAAAACAAACAAACAAACAAACAAAAAAACATTTGAAATGTCTCACTCTTAACTGCATGCTGTATGCCGACGTGTCCTATATGTCCGTCATATAGCCTATTTCTGGTTTTTAATGCACTATATTTGCACTATATAATTTATCATTTATTAATGCGCGTTGTCCCTGACAACTAAACCAATAAGCAAATGATTGCCTGAGAAGAAAAAAGCATCGTTCAACGTTTATTCTGTCCTTGTAGCTGTCAGTTCACTAAATAATGAATAAATCTAAGCAACATTTAACAAATGGAAGTACTTTATATGAGTACCCGTGCACCATATGGTATCACTGTGTGGTTAACTGCTGATGCCGCCATGTTGATGTTTAATGAATCTTCCAGGGTTGGAGTCATAATCTGAGTTTCGTGCATGTCTGCCTTCGGAAAACAGCACTGTATGTGGTTCTGAAACGACGGTAGAGATCCACTAGAGACAGCAGCTGTTAAAATATTGTCCTGCTCCAGAAATTACGTAGGTGTTTATTTACACACAGAGTGCAAAACTGAGATCGGATCTGCAGAGCTGTCTGGAGACGTATGTGGAGACAAAGGTTAATGCCATGTGTCAGCCCCAGAGTTTAGAGCTGGTCACTTGCAATCGGACGGGTTCCAGTGTCGGGTCAAGCGTGGTTAGTCTAATCATGTGCCTGGAAGCAGTGCGGAGGTGTGTGTTTTGTGTGTGACTGCTGACACATCAACACGATAAGTCAGCGGAAGATAAAACACCTCTGTGCCTATCCTATGTCTCTTCATCCCTCCTTTTGGTCTTTGTATCTCAGTCTCCTTCTTCCCATCTCTTGCCTGCTTAACTCATCCCATAGGGTCCAGATAGACATCTGCCCCCAAAATCTGAGACAGGACCCACACACACTGCACCGCCACCACCACCACCACCACCACCACCATCACATACCACAGAGCTACTGAGTGTATGCCTCCGTCTGAGGTTGGTGCATGAAAGTGTGTGGGTGCGCATAAATGCTATATGCGATTGAATCTGGGCAAACGAGATAAGGCTGGTGCTATGATGATGCCGTTTGTGAGAAAAAGTGCAAGAGTGTGTGCCGGTGCAGTCATGTGTGCACTTGGTGTATGCCTGTGCGTCTGAGGAAGCGAAGTCTTCTTTGCAACGGGGATGATGCTGGCGATAAGGGTGAGTGCATGTCGGCGTATAGGTGTGTGTGCGTGTGTTTGCATGTGTGTGTGTGTCACCAGGGCGGTGGGACGGGGTTCAGTGGCAGGACACGCTCGCCCATGCTGGTATTCGTGAGAGGCTCCCAAATACCATGGCGGGATGAGAGGGGGGGAGGCGGTGGGACGGGATGATGGAGGGGAGCAGGGGTGGAAGAGGGCGGCAGGGAAATGCCCAAATCTTGGCGCGTTGCATCTTTAAGCGGAAATAAGCAGAAAAAAGTATGCCGTTCTAAAACAATGCAGCAAAATTATACGTTTATATCCACCAACGGTAGCATGCCACATTTGCACGACACTTTCTGTGCGTTTCATTCGAGCTGTGTGTTAATCCAAGTCTGAATTCCTGCAAAGAAAATATCCCAAGACAAACTGATGTTATCATCTCGGTTTTGAAATGGATTGTGAAACAGGTTTTCTTGATCTTTTCAGTGAGATTAGTGCCACCCAGACCCCGGAGGACAGGGTGAATCATCAAATTCAAATATCCTTTCCCCCCCGCGCCCAGACATTGAACTGATGCATTCAGTTATCTGAAAGTGGAAGGAACCCATTGTGTTTGGGACTCACGGTGACGGTTACCAAGTGAAACCTGTTAGAACCTGTTCTCATATTTGACACCTGATTATATTTCACTCTGAGTAAAGGGCAGGTAATTGTAATTGTACCTGTTGATGGGACAACATTTGATTTTGGGTGCAGTATACCAGTGTTAAAATGTGTTTTCTTTATATCTTCAGCCATCACATCATATTGTGTGTGATCATATTTAGATCTGCTGTACTTTCACTCATGCTGAGATTTCATCTGTTTATTGCAGCCGTTCTATTTTGGTGGTGAGGCTACTCTCAGGGGATGCGCCGAACGGAGCGTGAGATGCAAAACCTTAAGATACATAAATATACACTTATCAGCCACAACATTATGACCGTGACCTGCATTCCTTGATGGCAGCAGCCATCCCCAACAGGATACAGCCTGACACAGACATACACACAAAAGCGGTTTAGGGACTAAAAAAAAAACAAAAAAACATGAAGAACAGCACAAGGTGTTGACCTGGCCTCCATATTTACTAAATCCCAAAGTGATCAAGTATCTGTGTGATGATCCACAGAGGCCCCTCCCTGAACCCACAGGACCCAAAGACCCCCACTAACCACACTCAGTGCGTTTACATGCACGTGAAAAAAACGCATTATTGACTTAATCGGACTATAAAAGGGAGAACTTTAGTGCAAGTAAACGCATTACTCCGATTAAAATCGGAGCTCTCTTTATCCCATTAAGACACCCAGATAGTTCAATTGGAATTCGGTTTTCTTCGCCATGTATACACCTTAATCGCAGTATTGATCGGATAATGCATGTCCGCATGCTCCAGAACCGCTGCGCTGGCGTGTGAGCCCGGAACTAAAACATCCAAGAAAGCAAGGTGCAGAAGAAGAAAAAGGTAAACAGAACCGGTAGAAGAACCGTCTGAGGGATAGAACGCATCTTACCTGCACCAGAAGTAGCGCGCACATTACGTACAAGATTAAAAAATGTACCATTGTCCTCATGGTTGTTTGAAATGCCAGTGCGAACGACTCTTTTTTATTTTATGACGTAATAGGTCAACCGGAAAGCGGGCTGTATTAAGGTGGTATTATCCCGCTGAAGAGACTCGTATCGCCACCTAGTGTGGAGGAGGAGGAAATGTTCCCGCGAGTTATTCGATTTTGTTCCGCTGCATGTCAACTGGGACAAGAACTGTAGTCAGAAAGTCGAATTTTGAGCATAGCTCGATTAAGCTGTGTAATCAAGCTATGCAAACGCACTGATTGTGTTGCCAGACACCACAGGACACCCTCAGAAGACTCATGTCCACTCTCTGATGAGGCACAACTGTGTGGGAGCCACGAGGGAGACATACACAATATTAGGAAGGTGGTAATAATGTTATGCCTGATCTGTTCATATATATATGTTTTTATTCTGTATCCTGACATACAGGGGACTGGTCTTGCTTTTGTATTGACTGCCTAATGTCCATGAATGGGAAATGCAAGAAACAATTATGTAAATATCAGGAAATAAAAAGAGAACAAAATGTATGGTCAATACTGTCCTCCATACTGATGCAAGGCCCAAACTGGGTGCCATTTTTTTTTAACCGTAATTGCACCTGACTAAACTAAACCTTTTGAAGGAAAGGATTTTCTTGCTCAGACAAACTTTTTAGAGAAACCTATTACAGCGCCGTGGTTTGTAAGGTTGTTTGAGACTGCCTTTGAGTTTGTGTGTGTGTGTGTGCATGCTAGTGTGCATGTGTGCGTGCGCTGCAGCAGGTGTCAGCAGTGACGGGATGGGGAGGGGGAAGGGGGGGTGTCTGAGTGGTCTTTGGCTCAGAGCTGAAGTGTGAATTGACACTCAGTACTAACACTCTCAACCTAATTGCTGTTACTCGCAGCTGTTCTTCAACAAGACACACACACATACAGAATCCACATGATGCCTGCGTATGCTCATGAAAAGGACGCAATTGTAGCTAAAAGCTAGGAGAGTGCGTGTCTGTTTTGGCAATTTTCCTGAGACGTGGCGAGACTGCTGTTTTGGAAAAAAAATAAAAAATGTAATTGCCAATCCTGTATTAAAGCGCAGTTTTGTTTCGCTCCAAGATTCAGTCCATGCCAATTAGCGTCGGCCTGCTCCATTCGTTGGAATAATGCGATGTTCTGCACAGAAGGGACAGATGACTGAACTTCTGCCTCGTGTTAATCCTGCACGCAGCAGAATAAAGCTTCACTGCAACCATTTATAAAAAAAAAAAGAAAGAAAGAAAAAATATCGTGATTGTGGAGCCAAGAAACGCACGTCACATCCGCTTAGACACACGCTGTCACTCACTGCAAAATCCTACGGCCACAGAAACGCACACACATTGCGCACAGGAAGAGGAGGACTGATAGGACCAAACAAAAGCTGTACCCCTAGACAAACACACAAACAACAATGAACACTGAGAGATCTGGACGCACAAACGCACTGCACAGTCTGCTTTTAGAAGGAAGGATATGCATAAATATCCACATATATACACATCAACACAGTAGCAGATAAGCAGAACTTTTACGAGAGCTACTTATAGTACTTCTATGTGTGTGTGTGTACTTGCGCGGCTATATTAAATTAGTTTGAGCTCCTCACTTCTTTACGAGGCTGTTTGAGGGACTTGGTTTTAGACTAAAGGTTACACTTATGTTAGAGTGAGGGTTAGCACACACACACACAGAAACACATCTTTCATTTTCATATTCCTTTTCAAAACTAACATAATGTATACAGTCTCACCCACTAGAGCACAATCCAAAACACTGGGGGCTCCTTACAGTCAAGCTGAATTATTGATACAGCCAGAGCGTGATATCCATCTGCCAGCGTGTGGCACTTGCGAGGTGAAAAGCAAGCCGAACGGAGGGATGAACGGGGGCGGAAGGTAAATATTTGGTCTAGTTAAAGTGCTGGTGTTTACGTTAAGAGTAGCGAAGCTGTTTGTTTGAAGCCTCTCTCCCCTTCCAGTGTGTAAACTTGGCTACCAGATAAAGCCTCGACCCAGCTCGCCTTCAGGAGATGAAGAGAAAGCGAGTGAGGGAAGGATAACAAAATAAACACCAAACAAATGAAGGAGTGCTTTTCCAGCGGCTCCTATCTCTATCAGAAACATTTACTGTACCGTGGCACAACAAATAATGAGGTGACAAGTGTGTAAAAACATAAACAGCACGGCTGCGGAGCCACACAGAAGACAAAGAGAGGGGAACCGAGAAAAAAAAAGAAAAGAAAAGTGACATACAGGCGGCCGAGCACACAGATAAAGAGATCAGCTGAGGAAAATATGCCATTCCCATGGGCCTACGGGGCTTCTAAATGTCTAAATCATTCTGTGAAAATATGTGTTTTGGCCAGGACAGAAATGCAGGAAAAAGTGATAAAATGAAAAGGGGAAGAATTTTTTTTTTGAGTGGATAGATGAGGACAGAAAATGGTTGACAGGGGGAGAAAGAGAGGCGAGGAGACGGAGATGTAAAGATAGAGAACGGGCCAGAAAATGTTGAGGTTCGGCCGAGCCAAAAGATGGAAAGATAGGTCGGCCAATAAAGGTCCAGAGTGTGAAAGAAAGAGGCTTTTCTGTGGAGTTCAGACAGGCTGTCAATCCGAGAGGGTCCACACTCCAACACAATATTTATTGAGCAAATAGAATAAAAAGAAGCACAGGACCAAATATTGTAGGAATGCATGGGTAGTTTTATAAAAAAAGATGATTAATATATATCCTGCATCTAAAAAACACCCTCTTATCTTTTTACGTATACCACAATATAACATTAACCCTATGCCTAACATGTTTATGATGTGCTGATAGTGTTTGCACAATGAAATCTATATTCTTGATGTTAATACATATGCTGAGAACACACGGTCCATGTTCTACACACTGCACGCTGCAGATATGTATAGCCTGTATAAAAACAGGCTGCAGCTCAGCACCATCAACAGCCTTTAATAGTATTCCACGGTTTACTATGGGGTAGTGTACCTGGGCTGAAAACAAATCCAGTGTTTCTTTGAAGCCTTCTGTGTTTACCAGCGAATTGTTGATGTGCCTCCTCCTTCTCTGTCTTACTGTAGGGCATTCAGTGAAGTTGTTAGCTGACTCCTGTCAGTGGATTTGTACTGGTCCTCCGGCTGTGCATTACAGTTGTACTTTTGTTGTATTTCAGGATTGGCCTAAATATTTGCATGTCACGGTAGAATGGGCTTCATCTTTAGTGATGTATTTCCATACACTTGATGAACCGCTGCTTATTTGCTGCAATGACTGAACACCTCACCTGTCCGTCGTCAATGTTGTTATTGTCACGTAGTTGACTTGATGCTTTAAACGTCATGGGACAGCAATGAAGCTGACAAACTGAACAGTCTTCACAACCGCTACAACAATTTGGAACAACTTGTTTCTTAAATGGGTATTTCTGACATCTGAGATCACACTGATATCGATACAATACATTTTGAACAAACAAGAAACAAGGAGTCATCATCTTGGAGACTGGGTTGGAGTATAGGAGAACCATTACAAATGTACACTATAGTCCTTTGAAGGGATACGCCACTCCTATGTGAAATTTACTCACTCACCGTATTACCCAGAGTTGGATAAGTGAGAAAAGGTCCAGGCATTGTCCTAATCTGGCGCAGCTGTTAGCTTTAGCTTAGCATAGTTGTTGTAATGTAGAGTTGCCAATTAGCCAGTTGTTTGCATAAGCGAAAAATAAACTCAAGACCAGCACCTGAAAACCCACAACTTTCGTCAACACAGGCGTGACTGGTTTTCAGGTGCTGCGTGGTATCTTTGCGCCTGTCAGTGGTGCTTTGTCGGAATATAGTCCCAAGGCTGCCCTAGGGGAATATAGTGAGTGACTAAATGTGCCGCTTTGTGTATCAGTCTATGTATATACACATAAAAAAATCAAATGAAGAAATATGCAAATAAATGGCAATAACTGGGTTAAATGTATTAGAAAACACTGTGGTGTGCCAGCCCGCTGTACACAGACTTAGCTGTTATCAGAATTACATGCAAATTTTATTATGGAGTGAGTTTCAGCCGGTACAGAGACAATATTGTCTCTACAAGCAACTGGACAGTCCTACCACCAATCAGGGCCGTTTTGTTGTAAATAAATTCAGCCTTTCTGATGACTTGCATGACTGCATCGCTGTTACTCTTCTGTCCTTCACCGCACAAAGCCCAATCCAAACAATTTGATTGACTTGGTTTATCCTTGTCGGAGCACAGTCAGTCCAGACTGGTTTCCAGGTTTGCTCTTTGTGCAGCTGAATAGTCCCATGACCAATCAGAGCAGCTAATTACATACCCTACGCTTCTTGATAAATACATATAAAATGATTTCATTGTCGGCATACTCTCCAAACGGAGCAAACAAAATCCACTCAACAGTGCTCAAATAACATGTCTCTGTTACCCATCTCTGCGTAAAACTTGTCCAAACAATTTGATTAGCCCGGCAGATCTTCATTTGAGCGTAACAAATTCCCAACGTAGTGACTCCAGACCAAAATTCCCACACTGACATTTTGTGGGTGAGTGCGCTGAACTCAAACAGGGAGAACTGTTTAAGGGGAGAGAGATGAGAGATCTTTGTGTGAGACTGTGTTTCTATGGTCTTAAATTGTTCCAGTAATGAGGTCGCACTGCATTTATTTCCTCCTGTTTTCCTCTCATGAACTGTTGTGCGATTAGTGTGTGAGTGTATGCGACTCCCAGGGGTGCTTTGACTTCAGTATTTCCTGATGTCTTTGTTTATGATTAATTAGATAAAGAAGAAGTAGATAAAGATGCAGACCCAGAAAAGGTTTTAACACCATATACCTTGACAATAGTTTCTTGTCAAAATAATGTCAATAGATGGCCACTAACACACTGACAATCACGGGCAGTCATACATGGTGAGAAATGACGACCTCCCAGACACCAACATGCAAATGAACATCAATACATGGCAGTTATGCAATACATTTTTTGAGTCGTTTCGCGTCTACGTGCGGCTGTTTTGTTTATTAGCAGCCGATAAGTAGTTTTCTTCTGTCCATTTCATGCCTTTTGTAGATGCGCGTGCCTCTTCCCAAAGTTGCATCACTTTTCTAAAGTACAAAATGACAACTTTTTGGTGTAATTGCAGCAGTTCTGGTTTTGTGCACGCTAGCCCCAAACAGGCAGATGGTGTTATTCTCATACAGATGGAATGAAACCTGACAAGAATGTATTGGAATCTAATCACTTCAAGCGCCGTGCCATTTCTTTTGACTTCAGTTTCAACTCGGAGTGGTAAAATCAAATCAGACTTAGTATGCAGATCAAGATCTTGGGACACAGTCAAAAGCCCCAGAAATCAGGCTTCAGTTTGCCACTTTTTTTTTTTTTTTTTTTTGGCTTTATGAGTTGGACTTTTACTTGGAAAAAAAAATACAGTAGCTTGGTGCAAATATGACACCCCGGAGCTCTAATGTTTGGAAGTGTGGGCTTGGTTTGAAGCCCTGAGGTACCGTTGCGAAGGCACCTAAGCCCTGGAACTTCCCCCTGCGTGCTCCACAGGTGGCTCCCGCTGCTCCCTGTGTGCCTGTGTGTATGAATGGATGGGTTAAATGCTCTGTATTTAGCATTCATCTGTAGCCATGTGCATGAACACAGAACTGCAGCTGATTTCTAAAGAATTTAATAAAGGCTGCAATTTTTAAGTAGGACTTATGTCAAGACAGGCTCGTTTTCAAAATAAAAAAATGCTTCTTTGCCTCTTTGTGTGTATCCTGTTGTTGATATTTACATGGCGCCTAACAGACCAGGAAGTAAACTAACCATTTTTTTTTGTGTGTGTTTGCAAAAGTTTTTTTTTTTTTTTTTTTTTTCGAGATCTTACAGTGGTATGTCTTTTACCCTCCAGGGCTCCATAGCCCTTCCAAGAAGGAAACTGACAAATTAAGGTAAACATGACAACATGTGAACACTCCATTACACACACTGACTCGCATTCTCGCTCACTCAGAGCAAATCGACCAATTATTGCACTGATCCCTGAGCTCAGAACTCAGGTAAACAAGCTCCTGCTGTATTTTCAACGCACCATGCTCAAAACAATCCCACTGATGCCACCGTCAGTCACGGTCAAAAGAATGCACGCCATGATGAGAATTTGCAGATCTTCCGTTGAGACGCCGTCCAAATATAATTCTAAATCATTTAATCCCTCTGCCTTCACTCTTGAGCCTCATTACAGGCTCTTTGATGGTGATGTATTTTGATTTGGAATTAGTCGTCCTCCCCCCTCGTCGGTGTCGACCAGCCAAACAAGAGCCAGCTGTACAAGCGATTGCATCTCATCTCCCCACTGTTTGATCCAAATAGCCCATCAGAAGACTTGCTGCTGCTGCCTTTATCAGCGAATGTGAGCGGCGGGCAAATTTTTTGGACACGCATGCGTGTGTGTAAATTAGTGTGCGCCAAAAGCAATGGCTAAAAGACGTGCAGAACGGCAGGTTCGTGCTAAAGCGTGTGTGATGAAAACGAGGCAGCGAAGCGGGGCCAGCTTTCTCCAGATAGCCGGGACTGCTCATATGAAAGGCCCTCGCGTGGCGGGGCAGCACGCTGATTCAGCTGCAGGTTATTGTGCCTCAAAGACGCTTTCTAACAGTGAAAATATTATGATACATCTGCACATATTTAACTCTCAACCGTGACCACGCAGACACGAGCCCGCAGTGCACACCATCGAGAACACACCTCACATGCCTGAAGAAGGCAGAGAGCGGAGGCTTGGAGAGCGGTCAGACGTGCTAAAAATGTTGGTGGCCGCTCAAAGAGGTGGAAGCGCTTTCCGCACGTCATCGACGGCCCCGGGAGGCCCGCGGATGAATATGGTGGCTAATCTGAAACTGACTAACCCGTGGTGATTTCCTTCCTCAAGTCAATCCAGTGAATTTTTTTTTCTTTTTCATCACAGCCACGGGCAGTCAAGCCTTTTGTTATCCCAAAACAAAACCACGAATGTTTCTCACTACCACTCGATACCACTTTCAATGTCGCTGGCGGGTACGCATGGTGGAAATAAGACAGGCCTCTCAGTGGGGCTGAAAGTCTTTGAAGTGCACTGGATAGGAGGTCAGAGTTTCTACAATAACACACGCACACACACACACACACACGCGTCCTTGAATTTGTTTGTCATTCACTTGACTGACAATGTCAGTTTAACCTCTTGACTTCAACATGCCGGCAAATACCATTTTATAGATATATATGTTTAAAAGAATTTTCATCTTAATTCAACTGCAGGGGATGAAATAGCTCCTTGACAGATGTGGTCTCACCAAAGACACCATAATTGACCACTTACTGTGTTCTAGGACCCCACGGAAGAATAAAAGAATCCTCTATAAATCTTGTGGAAACCACAAACACACTTCCCTTTGAGAGCAACGCGAGCTCAGCGGGCAGAATCCCTGAAACATCCAAGCAGCGTCGTAATACAATGATACACTTCGTTGCATCTACTGGAACTGTATACGGCGCGGGACCTGGGGATAACCCCACATGACCCTCTGGGCCCTTCGGACTGAGGCGCCATGAAAACAAGGCCTCACCAGTCGCCTCTCTCTCCCTCTCCTCCCTTGTTATTTGTTCAGTATGTAGTACAAATTTCCCCGTGTTGCAGGCGTATAGGGATCAGCACGGCGAACTGTGCCCAACCTCGGCTTACCTTATGGACCTCGTTACCATGCCACAGAGTTCAGGCCTGACAGATCCAATAACCCCTCCACCGTCGTTCAGGGGAGAAATTGCTCCGAGCGATCTGCGTCGGAGAACGCCCCGCACCTCACCCCGCGTTTAAAGTTATGATCCTTATCGTAATTAATTCAATAAAGCGGTAATGTGCTGCAAACCCGGCACCCCCCCTCCTGCTTTGTCCAGCGTGTAGGGGGATATAGGCTTTCAGGTCCGGGCCCTCTCGCTGACTTCAGTGTCGAAGGTAATGTGGAGCAGACAGGAGTTAGACAGCGATAGGTATGTCTGCACCGGCGCGAGTAAAGAGGCCTAATCAAATTTGTTTTAGACTTTAAAAAGATACTTTCAGGGGTTTGTGTTAATAACCTAATAATAATAAGAAACGGAAAGCTGATCCAAGGTCAACAGTGGAAGGAGGCCATTTTTAATTTGGAAAACTGGAGTGGGCTCCAAATAATTGGCTACCATCCTGTGGATGCACACTCTGGTTTCCAGGGTTGCCGCGACATCACAGGGCTGGTGGGAGATGAAGTAAATTACTGCAATGACTGATGAAAGACCGAATGTATAGAAATGCATAAACAAGATGAGGAGTTCATCTTAAATCATACATAGTGAGTTCAAATAAATGAAACTGAGGAATTAAAAGTGGCACATGTAGCATTTTGGCTGAGTTATTATAGATTCTGTAAGATTAGTTAAAAAAAAAGTGTTTGCATGTTATGGTGATGTCACAATGTTAATTTAAACTGCTATAAAAATGACCACCTTATTCACTTCCCCTGTCGGGACCCATTACCCGGAATAATATAAATATTATCAGTGAAAACACAGAGCATGTCAGCACAACATTTTAAAGTAATTGGGAACGTGACCTGGCTTTGGATGAAAAATAATAGCCAGACGTGTGTATTGTTTTTCCCAGGCCTTAATTGTTTCAACAGACTTCTGGAGATCGAAGCGCAGATTAGGCGGGAGTCGCTGCACACCGCTGGCTCGCGGTGTGCAGCGACTCCCGCCAACTGTAGTATTTATGGAGATGAGCACTGTCCGTGGCCGTCAGACGTTCCGGTGGAGCTGCTCAGTGCCTCTTCAACCAAATAGTCTAGGAGGTGTGGAGCCGCTCTGACTAGGAAATAAAAGTCCCCATTCATTCATTCCTTTTTGTATTTGTCAAGAAGCGTGTAGGTTAGGCAAATTAGCCAGACAAGGAATAAATGCATAACTGTCATATTTGCTGTTTTCTTATATGAGGAACCAGAACACAGAGTCGTTATTCTGTCGTTGGTGGAGTTTTTAAATATAAGTCAATGAGTGAATGCAAAGGAGACACGCTGAGCTGAGAAAAGAGACTGACAACTGTTCTGTCCTGTTCGGGAAGAGATCTGTCAATCTGTTCCCGTTGTAATCAGTGCATTTTACAGCGCATGCCTGTAAATGCGGCCCACAGTGCACCACGGCAGCAGCTGTGTCCGGCTCTGAGCTGCACTCGACGCCACTGAAGCTGCTTCCGCTCTGCCAACTTGCGGATCATCCTGTGCCTAACGTGCAGACACAGCATTAATTAATAGCATTAATTAATACTAATGACAATAAGTGTTTGCAAATGGCTGCAAAGAGCAAAGCAGCACCTTGATAATGATCATTGATGAAGACTGCAGTCCCCCCCTCACAGTTACTTTTTTTTTTTTTGGAATTAAATATAGATCCAACGCAGGTAAGCTTCCTTAATACCTGAAATGGTTCCTTGTTACCTCGAGAGGCTCCTGCGGTGAGAAGGGGCTACACTTTGGTCCCGAGCTGTTTAATGGTGTGTGACTGTGAATGCGGAGCATTCATGTTCAGCATTCATGCTCTGCTCATGGCAAATAAAAGACTAAAACAACAGTGTCGCGGGACCACCTTAGAAAACAGGAAAGAAAAGAAAAAAAAAAAAAAAAAAAAAACACTGCTGAAGTCCAAACACTAAGCCCTGCTAAGCGGAGGGATCCAACGCCTCGAGGCAATGAGGGCTTAGCAGCATCTCCTGTTACATTTACAAGGAAAGAGATGGCGTAAATATTCTGGCACAAAGAAAAGAAACTTGGCATTCGCCAAAAAAAATTTGAATATTACAAAATCCCTAATACTTTGTATCATATTCATTTCCCAGTAATACTCTCTCTGGAGCGAACAGCAATGAGGTGATCGTAAACTCGTGATCTCTGCAATCAGAAGAATGTTGCACGGAGCTGATCAAATATCTTCTTCAATGGCTTCTTCAATGGCTCTGTGCTAATATGGAGTTAAGAGGAGAGGCGTTCTTGTGTGTTGGCGGGTAGGTGGGTGGCTGGTGGAGGGGGCGACGGCTCCTCACTCAGCTCAGGATATTTGACCAACGTTTGCACCCGTCCACCACCCCACCTCCTCAGATTGATTCAATTGGATCAAGATGACACCAATAATTGGCTCAAGCTGGGGCCGGTGCGCAGGCCCAACGATCCATATCTAACTCCTTTTGTTGCGATGGTGTCCCTTTTCCCGCGCCGCGCTCCATTTGGAACGGTTTACCTTGGCTCCGCCACAAGCGCTTTAGCCCAATCCCCCGCTGAACACAACAGCCCGCTGACATCATGAGAGCGACGGAAAGGTTACATTTTTCGCAGATGTCTGGGAAATTATCAGCGGGCTGGCTTTTTATGGTCACTCAATTCATCCCTTTTGCTCAATATCCCCAAGAGAGAGGCGCGCACACACACAGAGAGAAAGAGAGAGAGCGGATGAGGTGTCTCGGTGTGAAATGTTCCTGTTTGATATCAATACCCATGACCTTAGGGGAAAGAAGCAGATTAAGAACTCCGGGAGACGGTTTATTTTGAACGCTGAGAGACAATGATAGGAATCTGTGCTTGATGAATGCATTAAAAAAGGAAATAGTAAAGTGGACACCATACGAAGGGGTCATAATTTTAGCGAAAGTCAAAAAGAACTCGCAAATGAATTTTATCTGCGTGTTTTTTTAAATCTATACAAAATCCACTACTGGTGTGGCCAACAGCGCCAGATAAACCAGCGAGCGACGCTACTAATCAGCCCCCTGCATCAGTCCTCCCACGAGGCTGATTTATTTTTTATGGCAACGACGAAGCAAAATGTTTGACGCTCTAATGAATTTAAAGTAAATTGTTAGAGAGCGCAGCACCGCGAGCAGAGGAGGGCTTAATCAGAAACAATATACACCTCACAGTTCCGCCTAGCGGCCCGCCGTCGCCTGCTAAATAGGTCTGACATGTTTGTTATGCTTAGAAATTCCTGACTACTGGAATCTACTTTCACTCTTCAGGTTGCTGATTTTCCTGCGTCGCCTTGGCCCTGCTGCTTTTACAACCTTAAAAGTCACATTAGAAAAAAAAAGTTAAATAGAGCTGCAGATAAGCAGTCATCTTTGGCATTTTTTTTTTTAATTTTTAATTTTTATTTAAGTGACATTACTTGGCATGTAGGTCATCAGGAAACAGTTAAATCAAGTAAATGGTGCTCAGTTGATTCATTCAATTAGGCGCTTAGGCAATTTATCTAATGCCCTCACTTGGCCCCACAGGCCGGGGTGATCCTGCTGTGCTTGAGCTGTGGACAGAAACTTCGCCTGTCACATCTGATTGAAGCAAAGCCTCGTGGATCCTATCGCTTCGTCACCAGGGTTACTAATCAGATTTCCATCCAGTTTGGCCACATGCAGGATTTCACGATCAAACGCTGTGACGGCCCCGGCGGCCCCAGCGGCCGTCCTGGGCCCATTATCTAACAAGTTTTCAATGTGCTGGGGTCAAGCACAGTGTAAAGCTCAGGGAGAAATACTATACCTGTCTTCTGGAGCGAGCTGGAGGTGGAACCACCAGCAGGTTGAAAAAGAAAGGGTTTGATATTAGCAGGGTCAAAGTTGGGACTTAGCTCGCATCAGGGGACAAATCCAAATAATGCTGGAACATGTCAAGAGTTCGATCAGCCTTGGAGTTGTTATTATCCGCTTCAGATGCAGTTAAATCGTTGGATCTTATCATGCGTATACAGGTCTTAGAGATACCACAGTTTAAAAATTTACATAAATACCACTGATGGTCTCAGACTCTCACAAAAGCTTTTTTTCTCTAAACCAATCAAAGATGGCTACAGTAATGCTTGGAGTCACCGTGGAGTCAATCACATGCTCTCCTGTTTATTGACACAGAGCTGACCTCTGAACTCAGCCTGTGCCTGCCAAGAGGTACGGTATTAGTCATGGTAACTCAGTGTGTGCGGGTGAGCGCGCGTGTGTGAAAGTGAATATGAGCCACATTTGTGCGTCTGTGTGTGTGTGTAAGGGAGATATCTGGCTGAAGCCGAGCCACCTTCAACGGCAGCCAAAGCCAATACCTGCCTGATTCTCCAGAAGATGGGAATTGGTGGATTTGTAAACACAAAATTATCGAAAGACTAAATCTTAGCGGGGCTGTTACGGGGCGCCGGCCAGTTATTTGCAGCAAGGATACCTTTGCTACTTTCTTTCTTGGCCAGGTTTATATTTTAATGTTTGCAGTCAGGAGGATGTTAAGATTGGCTAGTGTAGCTAAAGTCTAGCCACTACTACTTAACAAGGTAATTCATTTTTTTTTTCAATTTTCATAATGTGTTTTAGTATAGAGGGTATGCATTGACGTCACTGCCGCTGGGGCCACGCCCCCACCGAGTGGCAAAAACAGTGAAATGTATCAGTAAATACAGACCGGGAAAAATGTGGATTATCAGCTTAAATAAAGGACAGCTGGACTCGACAATGATCCATACGAACTAGTATGAATTTGGTAAAGTGGATTAGCCTCAGTTTCTGTTAGTTTAAGTTAAGTTTAAAGTTATGATAAATGTAGCTCAATAAAAGATGCTAACGCTAAGAGCTGTGCTGAGAAGTAACGTCACAATACTGTAACGTCCAACCGGACGTTAAAAGGATGACGGGGAATATTCTGTTCATTGTTTTATTATTATTTATTGTGGGAACTGAAATAGTTACTGGTGGATGTAACTTGCCAAGACAGCAACATGGACAAACTTGTCTGACAGCCCTCCAGCACGAAACTTAAGAAGTAACTTAAGGTACTAATTTTACAATTTAGACGCTATTAAAGCCTTTGATTCAAACTAATGCTGCTAATCTCCATGTTCAACTGTCACCTTTTGCCACTCAGTGGCCGTAACCATGGAGACTGCGCTTGCAGTGACGTCACGTGCATCCTCTATTATAGCATAAAACCAGCAGGGGGTAATGTGCTAAACTGTTTTAGTAAGATGCTACAATATCGCAATTTCCTGTGGTTGCCTTGTAACAGTTTACTTTTATAATCTAAAATGCAGAGGAGACTGACAGAGCTGAAAATAATCTCAAGATATTGATAACACAATCATGACCAACACCTGTGGTAATGCAATAACTCCTATACCTATTCCTTAGAAAACCTGCACTCCTTAGGACCATTTATGCTATTGTTAATTTTATTAGTAATCTTTTTTTTTTTTTACCATGCTGATATCAGCATCATTTTAAGGCTCTACTGCATTTATGTGTACGCAACTGTGTGTTTGTTATCTGTATATATTGCACATTTTCTGGTGTGTTGCTGCTGTAGTTTTTATCTTTAAGCCACTTATATCTTTCAGTTTTATTGCTGCTGAAACGCTGTTAAACCGTATTTCATTGTTCGTTTGTGTTTTACCGGTGACGATAAAAACTTCTATTCTAATGGAGTGTTTGCAAGCCAGTTAGTGCTGTGAGTCAAATGTCATCTGTTTCGAATCCAGTATCTGCAGTGGATGAGGTCATGTCAGGTCATCCCGAGGCCTCTTTATGAGAGCGCTCACGTGTTTCCAGCTTTGAGAAAATTGTTCATACTCCATGAAAACTTTCAACTTGAGTTTAATATCATATCGCAGCGAGCAACGAAGATGTTCGTATTGGGAAAGAGGCAAGCCGAATCAGGTTCAGCTCTTTGGTCGTGCTCGGTGAGCCGTGTGGTTGCCTGGCAACGTCAGGGAAAGACAAGGAGCTTCCAAGGTGCTCAGACTTTGTAAACCGTCAGGCAGAGGCAGGCTAGCCGTGTCGGTTTGCAGTAAGCTAAGCTACAGGTTGCTGTGTTGAGTTTCACATTTCCTCTGCTCTCCTCATCTAGCGCCCAGAAAGAAAGTGAACAAGCTAATTATTTTTATTCATGTCAAAAAAAGGGGCATTTCCGGATGTTATTTTCCACAAAATCGACTGAGTAGCAGAGTTGAGGAGGTAAGGGTGGCGGTTAGGCACACCTCCACCCTGCCAGATGCTGGATGAGGGTTGAAGCGCGACAGTAAAAAAAAAAAAAAAACTTACAGAGCTGGCTAGTGACACACATTTGACATTGCCCATGCTGAAGACACTTCCTTTGTTTTGCAAACTTGCAAACTCTCGTGACCTTACACGTTTGTGCAGCGCCTTGAGTGTAATAAAGAGAGCAAATGGAAATAGTGCTGAAGTGACCGTGTTACCACACAGACTTTGAGGAGCACAATAAATGCAGGCAAAGAGTGGAAAGAGTGCGAGAGGAAGAGGCAGACAGACAAAGTGTTGAGACAGAGACAGAGTGTGTTGAGTGGTGAGGGTTAGACTGATACTATTTCACTTAATGTAACCATGGAGGACTGGGAGCCCCAGCGCTGCCCGCTCTGGGCTCTTTAATCTAAATAGCTGTTGCTGCCTCAACGCTCAGGCGCATGTGAGCGCGCCGTGGCCGTGTTATATGAGTCTGTCTAACCAAACAGCACTCACATACACAGAAATTCCTGCAGCTCTTTTCCCATCACTGCAGCGAGACAGAGGGTGAGGGACAAGGGAGACGGACAGAGAGTCAGCAGGAGAGAGGAGAAGAAGACGAAGGAGAGGGACTGGGCCTTGAAAGAGGAAACATTTTTTTGGCATGAGGCAAAATACAATTACCAGAGAGACGTACTTCTCAAAGGCAGAAAAAAAAAGCAATTTATGCAAGGAGAAAAGGAAGCAGAGATCTCCTGGAGTGAAAAGTTCACGATCTCCTCAGAAATGTCCTCTGCGCTGAGTTCAGTGGTCTCTCGGGAACTTGAAGTGCCATGACCTGATTGGCTGTCAGCCTGAGACTGAGGCGCCTGATTGGCTGTGGCACATTCCACATTCTAACCCATTCCAACTTACATTCCCATTGATGCCGGCCTATCAGATTATACATGGCTGCTGTGGACAGTTGAAATGTGCTAAATTTGTCTTTAGACCGAGTTCAGGAAGATCCAAGAGATTTCCATTTATAAGCAAAACAAAAAAGTTGGTTAAACATATTTTGGCAGCACCTGGTGAGTATTAGTCATTTCCGTAACCTTCTTTCTCCTTCCATTCTTGACCTTCTTATGTCACTGATAACATGCTATTATAAAGGCCCGTGGTGAAAAGTTCAAGTTCGCGGTTCGGGGTTTATTTCCACGTGCGGCGTTTCAGCTCTAAACCGCCATCAGTCATCGGCCTCGTCACATGTGTCAAACCATGACGTTCACACCCCGGCAGCCTTCGCTCGGTTGCCCCTCGGGCTAAAACAATACACCACATCCTTCTATTGTGCCCGCTGTGCCCGCCTGAGCAACGGCCTGCCCCCTGCATCGTGCCTCCTGAGCCCCGGCAATCGGGGGGCGCATGTGTGCGGGTGCCCATCCTGTCCCCGAGGCATGGTGCGTGGTCACGCGTGTCCGCGCCGGTGGGCCGGCGGAGAAGGGAAGCAAACGTTCACACATCGACGCGGAGGCGGGAATCCATTAAGCTCCATGTAAAACAAACTGGGCCGTTTCCTTTTTCCTATAATGGAGAGCCCTTTATCCGAACTGACCCAGAGGCTTGCGGCTCAGGGGGCCCGGGCCTGTTCACTGATTGAAAGACAAGGTGAGGACCCTGAGGTTACTTCATGTAGGTGAGAGGTCAAACACAATATCACTGCAAATTATTACCGTTGTGCACTGATTGATGTTCCAGATATCTGAGGGATTAGCTTTTACAGTTACGCTGCCAAGCAGCACATTACTGATCTGTGAGATGGGAGTGAGGAAAAGACCACATTACGTTGTAATTAGCACTAAATCAGTCAGTTTAACACTTATTATGATTTTACTTGCAGTTAACATGGGCATGTATGGAGTACTTTAATCTTTTGTAAGGGTTCTTTCTGCTTGATTTGACATATAATACATATTATACTAATACTTATATATACATGATATATTAATGAATTGTTAAAATGTATTTGGTTGACTTAAGGCTGTTGTTTCTGAGAGACAACTTATTTCTGTTTCCTCCACTTTCTGCTCACCACTATTAAAAAAAAGGTCAGTCATTTTGCTTCTATCTTAATTAACTTCATTAGCTCAGTACGTACACTTGCAATCGAGTTAAAAAAAAAAAAATTGTGACATAACAGCCTCTGTCAAGTGTTTTTAAACAGAAGGTAACACATGAGTATTTTGGATGTTGTTTGGCCCGTTATCAAGATCATTGAAATATAAACATCCGGGCAGGCACTAGTAACATACACTACTTCTTCTCTGGCGGACATGCTTAACGCCGAGGTGACACACATTCAAGAGATACGAAATAAATTTGCGTTGTAAATGTATTTCTGCCATTAACCGCTCGCGGTGAAACGCGGCCCAGCCATGTGCCGTTCCACCTCTGTGCGGTCGCAGCCAGGTTAGGCGCCATGAAGCCTGTCCTGCCTTGTTTATCAAACCCCAGCATCAGCAGAAACCCCGCTGCTCATGCAAAACTCCAAGAGATTCTAAAGCACCAAAGCAAGAGACTTGTGCTGAAGAGAGCTGGCAGATCACCAACAGGAACTCCAGCAAAGATGAGGGTGGATAGCCACTCCGAAAGGTAAATGAACAAATGAGCTCAGGATAATAAAAAAAAAAAAAAATTTTTTAAAAATCCCATGTGGAAGGAAGAGAGTGCAAACGAGGATGCAACGTCCTCCATGAGTCAGGGGTAATGTCAAGGCTAGAGCAGACGCCTTTCTTCTACTGCCCAGCGCTGAATATTCAGCTTGTCATAACTTCACCTTCACAATGGGGCATGTGAGGCTTTGGTTGCAGTCGGAGATAACAAAAGCCCTTCGCATTACATCATGGCACAAGGATGAGGAGGTTTAGTGAAACGCCTTCCTCCAGGTTATAAAGAACAGAAACAAATTAAACTCGCTGGAAACAAAATGATCCCAGTCTCCACACTTCCACCACCAGGTTTTGGAAAAATAAGAAAACACGTTTTTTTATTCCCGTCACGTATATGTTAGCACGCACATCACAACAGCGGAGCCATGCGCGAAGCGGAGCATTATTCATAACAGCTCTTAACTGGAGACTGTGCTTCAGGGTGCACTAACCAGGCACAAATTTCCAAAACAGATAGGGATCTTATCTATTCCACATTTTGGATGTGGAAATTAAGAATGTCCCGAAATAGTCATTTTATTTTACAGTTTAAAGGAACAGTGTAATTTCTTTTTAATGATTTTCACCAAAAACGTGCGCCGCGGGTTTAATCGCGTTAACAAAGCATTTAAAGCATTTTTTTTGACACACAGTGTGGTTCTTGGGAATCTCCGTGGAAATTTGAGAGGGGGGGTGGGGGGGGGAGGGGGGGGTCTTTTTTCAGTCGAAAGCGACTCAAAGCTAAGTGAGAGCAGCTGATGTTGCATCATACTTCAAACATTCTTCAAATTAACAATATGTCAAAGGCTACGCGCTGCTCTCTCTCTCTCTCTCTCTCTCTCTCTCTCTCACACACACACGCACAGACACACACACGCACACAGATCTGCTTTAAGATAAGAAAATGACCCCAGCACCCGGCCCACAAAAACGTGTGTCAGGTTAAAACACTGAAATATTGAGGGAGCTCGAAAAATGTCACTCTCTCCCATAACCTCTTGAAATGCATCATGGGACACAAGAGCAGTGGACACCGAAGGGGAACAAAACTTTCAATATCATCCCTAATCCGCAAACTCTATTATCATAAGGTTATGTTCTGGAGCAGCGGGGGGGAGATTCTCACCAGCGGCGGACGTTGCAGATGTTTCTGGAGCTGTCCGAGGCCAGCTGTTGGAATGTTTTCCCACCGCATGAAAAGGCGAGGGCAGCGACGCGATTGGCTGCCCTCGCTGGGTCATGTGACCGAGGAGAACCTGACCGGTGGGTTTGGCAGCTGCCCGCCGCCGCTGCGGTCATCTCAACCGGGCCGATCCACGCGGGCCCTGGCCACTGATCTGAAGCCAGGGGGAGAGGAGGCGACTGTCAGCAACATCAAACGCCTGGAGCCTCCCACTCACAAGGGGATACACGGTCTGCAGGGCCGGAGATACAGTACGATGGACAGTCTGAGGTCACTCACGCAGATGGACACACACACACACACACACACACACCCACGTGCATGCTTCAGTGCATGCACACTGTGTGCTGAGCTCCAGCTTACCAGATCCTTTAAAGTTGTGCACATTTACACGTCTGCCATTTCATTCAGTAACCTCCTCCTACTCCACTTTATATACGATGTCTTAACATGAATTTACCTGTTGCAGACCAGACGGACGCTAACCGGGTAAATATCAAAGGTCAACTACAGCCGACTTGCTGGGAACAGCTCTAAATGATTGGTGCTGACAGGCTGGTCTAAACATTTCTAATGGTGGCTGCTAATTAAGATTAAGCCCTCCTACATGGCAATGACAAGCAATATAATATATGGGTGTAGGGTGTCTGGGTGTGTACGTGAGCAAGTGTGTGTGAAAGTGAACGAGTGCGTGAATGATGTAAGATGTAATGATGTAAGACGTGTAATACGAAGTAAGCAAGTGAAAGAGTGTGAAACATCTTGTGACATTACACTGAAACGTGTGCATTCAGCCACCGGAAATCTGAAGACACGTTTATTATTTTCACGTTGAAGACAAACAATTACGCTCATTCACATCAGGATATGAGAATATTTCATTTCATTTGTAGTTCTAAAGACACAACTTTTTTAAAAAAAGCTTTTAGGAGTCTTTAATTGACTTCATGCTCATTAAAATGGCTGAGACCTCCTTTTCATGTGATGGACTGTGCATTCTGTAAGGGCTGTGCCCCGTCTCTCACCCAATGACAGCTGGGATAGGCTCCAGCGAATAAGAAGTAATAGATAATGGACGGATTTTTAACGCGTCTCTCAATTTGTTTTCTATAACTGGAGACAAAAAATGCCAGCTGTTCCAACAGTAGCAGGAGAGGAAAATAGAAATGAACACATGCCTTTTAGAAAAAAATAAAAAATCTGTCAGATTTTACTTTAATCCTGACATTTAGTTTTTTTTTAAAACTGACAGTTTTTTTTTCATAGTTTAAATTCACATCCAGCCTGGCATGTATGAGGGAGAGTGGGGTCCACAACTTGTATAAACCAAATTAATCTGAAAAGATAACATAGCATAACATTAGATATCAGACTAAGAACAAGGAGCAATAATGCGCTGTTTTAAAAATAAATACGTCATATGCAAATTCTCATATATTCCTGTTTTAAAGCAACATTTAAGAAAATATTTTGAAACTAACGTGGAGTATTTGTTATGAGTGTGAATAGGTTCTGTTGTCACCCACACAGCTCTGGCCCGATGCCCTCTAGTGGCGCGTTTTCCACAAACCCTCCTCCTTTACTGTAGCTGAATGTTACGCCAAACGTTATAGAGGACATCATGAAGATGTAAAGCCAGGCCGTGTTCTTATAATGAATACAATTAAATATTAAGAGAGAAAGGTTACGTTAAAAACTAAATATTTACTGTATATAAAGAGCATGGACGCGTTTTGTTCCTGCATGCGGTGTAAAGTACACGGAGTGCATTATGTGCTTCACAGCAACAGTACATGTACACACACAGTTTCACACAAACTCACGTGATGGCCTGAACGACAAACAATTATAAAAATATGTTATGATAAAAGTGAGTGTTCAAATGCAAATTAAAAACGTTAACAGATTTTTAAAAGTACGAGTTTCTTGCAGCGTTTCTCTGACAGAGAAAAATAAATTACATTAGGAACCGAACGTAATGGATCTTAAAATCAGATAAAAACAGCTTGCTTCCATGTATGTGTGTGTGTACATGTACAGTATTGACTCTTTGTGTTATCATTATAAGGACAGATGTATATATACAGACAGATACGGTGTGTAGCTTCAACATTAGAGAATCAAAACCCCGATCCCCTTGAACTGCACTAACATGTTTATCCATTATTAAACACAAAGTAATAGTAAAGATCTACAAATACAGACAAACTACCACCGTGAAATAATGAAAATTCGTTATTCGCCACGGCCTCCACTGTTCTCACTGACATTTTAATCTGATCACCCGCTTTAATAGAAATTATGTCACACTATCTGAATTTTGTATAAACTATTTGCGTCAGGGCTCGGCGCAGCTGTATCGAATTCATTAACATGTCAGCGCGCCAACAGTTCCCCTCCCAGGACAACAACAACAACAACAACAGCTGTTAGCATCTCGCGTGTAACTCCATTTCCCCTGCATCGACCCTCCCTCGTGCGCGACACTGCCGTGACAGACATGACAGTTATTAATCACCTTTTCTTCCGCCTGTTTCCAACTGGACCCTGGTTGGGAGCCGGTGGTCTGTGGCTAAAATTAGAGGCCGGCTCAATCAACAGGCTGATTTAGCGGCAGCAAGTGTGTGTGCTAATGTGTGTGTGTATGTGTGTGTGTGTGTGTGTGTGTGTGTGTGTGCGTGCATTTGTTGTCTGAGTACAGGGGCGGATCAGAAGTCTGATCCTACTGGATTTCCTGTTCCTATGGGACTCTGATCCTGCTTACTGTCACCGAAGAAAACTGCCTCTGTTTTTCTTCTGATAATGAGAAATGATAAAACGCAATATCCTCCCACTCCCACCCAGTGATTCCTCAGACCCCCCTCCCACAACTACCCCACGGACACTACGCACCCACAACACCCCAGCCACCAGCAGTCAAGCAGAGGTGACCTTTGACCCTTTAAAAAGCAGGGTATTAGCTACCTTATCAGTGCCACGCTCCCCCTGTCACCTCATCCCCTGCCCACCCCAAATCTTGAATTATAAAAATAACAAAGTGAGAGTGAAAGGGGAAGACAGGGGGAGAGCAGGGAGTGTGTGTCGCTTCTCGTGTTGCATGTAAACCCGGCCAGCTATGGGTCTAGTTAGAAACAAATGCAGCAGGTTAGAGGAGTTATGGGGAGATGAAGGTGAGGCTGAAGTCACATGAATGTGTTCGTGTGTAGGTTTTTTACTGTGCTTCCTCAAAATAGTAAATATAGATAATAACAACTGAGAATTATTTTTTAATTTATGGCTAACATGCAGTTGTACATTTTGTGCAGCTACAAACATGGCGTCCAGGATATGGGTTTGTAGTTAACTGACAGAGATAATCAGTTTTTAATCTTGTGGCGTTCTGCAAGGCTCCATCTTAGGTCCTTTACATGTTCCTTATTTCCACTAAGGTCTATATTTAGAAAATTCATCATCTCACCGCGATGCAGGTGTCACACACCTTTACTACGAGCTAAAACCAAACAACCGACTCCGTGTGTGGAGGAAACTCAATGTGCCTACATATTATTTTAATGGAAAGATTTATGGGTTGTCTTCTGGCATCGACAAGTGTCTTTGGCTCATGTGCTCAGATTTACAGTACATGCAAGAATGTCATTTTTGACTGCAGTTAAACAAAGAAACTAAGGCTTAATAACTTTCTAATAATTAGAAACTTGTGCCTGCAGTCTTGCTTATCTGGTTTATCTAAAAACCCATCTGACTAACCGAATGCATATTTAGGCACATTTCAATATTTGATTTGGAGAGCAGTATCGTGAGTTGATCATGATAGACGATGCATACCTACCTATTTATCAGAACATCTCTGGTCCGTTTCCGCTCCACCGCTTCTTTAATCTTAACTGTGTGTTAAGCCATTCTGTAAGACTTTGCTTAACATTTTGCTCGTTTGATAAAAACACGGTTCTAAGCCAATGAAAATGATTACCCATATAACGTGTGTGTGTGTGTATCCGTGCGAGCGTGCAGGGGTCTCAAGGCAGGAATCAGTGAATGTAAACAGATGGAAGGAGGTCAGCGAAGGTTATTAGGTGCAGGTGAACTCTGCTGTCATCAGCGTTCGTACCTCCAACGTTCCCCGACTTTGACCCCGCCACACGCACTGGCGCACACACATACACACAAACGCACGCACACTAAACCGCACCAAACTCTCTTACTCTATCCTCTGTGAAACAGGACTTAACCTTCAGAGTCAAAAGTTTGTTCTACTTTACATTTTTAGAAATTCGTAGTCAGCGAAAATAATTCTATTTGCAGTGTGTTGTGTTCAGGGGTTAACTCTCATTATATATTTTGTCTCATTTCGCTCTCTGCCTTTCCAATCTATAGTCTGCATCTCTTTCAAATAGCAGCGAAATGCCACTGCAGGTTTGTGTTACTGTTACCATAACTGATCAAGGTATTTACGTAATAAAAAGATTTAAATGCTTCGAAACTTAAAACCTTGTTGCTTATTGCCAGATAGTTCTGTAGCATATTGTTGTGAGACTTTTTTTTTTTTGAAAGAATGATTAAATCTGCAGATTTTCATTTTTCTACATATTCAGATAACAAGCGCTTTTTACACGCAACCACCACCACCACCGCTCTCCCTACTCTTGCTGCATCTTAATTACGAAGCTAGTTTGAGAGCGAGGTTGTCGAGGTCGTTGGAGCTAATGTCACTCTGCCCTCCGGCCCCCCGGCCCCCCCGCCCTCCCACTCCTCCTATCGCTGAGTCTCCTGTGACCTTCTTCGCTGCCCTCTCTCCCATCTTCACTCCTCCTCTTCAAAGTCAGGGAGGAGGAGGCCGAGGAGAAGAAGAGTGGCCTTGAGTGCCCACTCCCAAGCCACAACAGATCACAAACAGGTGCGCACACGCGAAAATGGTTCATGTTAATGTGACTGAGTGAAAACTGGTCCATTTTATGTCTTATGTTATAGTTCTTTATATAAGCAGTGACCTTCCAGAGATGAAGAAGATAAAAATTAAATATATATACACACACACATATATATAACATGCTTCAGAATCTTAGTTCTCTGTGGGACCACAAAGAATGAGGGAATAAAGATAATCCAAGAATAATACACTCCACATTGAAATCCACTACTGACAGCACCCTGCTGCTTAAAACTCACTTTCCCATCTCTTCATAAATCAGAAATGAAAGAGAGTGCCAAACTGACAATGACAAGTTATTTGTTTCATCATATCCTCTCACAGTCCAACATTTTGGACACTCCAGCTGTTTGAGGGTAGACATCCTCTACACACACACACACACACACACACACACACACACACACACACACACACACACACACACACACACACACACACACCTTTCCGTTTCACCCTCCTCTGAACTCGTTCTCCGTTGACCGTGCAGAAAGCTAAATAAACATATGCGGCAAGAGACATTCCCAGAGTGCCCCCACTACCTCCACCACCACCACTACTGCCGCCACCACCACCACCACCACCACCACCACCACAGCTCACCCACCCTCCCACCTCCCGGCTCACCACACTCCTCACCGTTTGCGTCCCCTCTGCGCGATTTGCCCCCGTCCAGTCCCTCTTCTGCACTCAGGTTTCACCCCTCAGCTTCCTGCTGCTCCCAGTCACGCTGACACACACTCTTACGCTCAACCTACTGACTGTAATGGGAGCAGTGTTTGAAAAAGTGCCTTTCCGTACTGAAGAAAGCGCCGCTCCCATTACAAGTGAAGGTCCTGCATTCAAAATGACACTTACAGTAAGTAGAGGCACTGAAGACTTGAAAACCCATGGCAGTAAAATATACTTCACGTTTCAAAAACAAAAGCGTCACTGGAAGAATGGTCCTTTTCATTATAAATTTATTTAATCAGCGTGTTATTATTTTCATGAGTTAACATATTAGCAGTTGCTGACATTACAGAAATAGAGACGGTGTCAATAACTATTCACAAGCTACAATTTAAGAGATCAACAAATGTTAGTATGTGTGTGAGGTGAATCTATCTATCTATCTATCTATCTATCTATCTATCTATCTATCTATCTATCTATCTATCTATCTATCTATCTATCTATCTATCTATCTATCTATCTGTGTAGTATTTTTTTTGTATGTACTGTATTTGTCTCTGTCTCTTTGTGTCTGGCAACGCGCTACAGTCGCAGGATTACTTTCTGTCAGCAGTGTGACAGCTGTGTACATCTGGTTGCGTAGGGGCCTCTCACGTCTCAATCCACACGTCGTTTCATCGGTGTCTGGGCCTCCGGACTCGCTGCCACTGCTCACCTCATTACCGACAGAGCCACACCTCCATCTGTCCGACTAATATCTAAATCCTGGCGCAGATCAGTGGGGGAGTCGGGGCTCGGAGGAGACGGGTTGGGGAGGTGGGGGAGCGAGGGAATAGGAACCTGGAGGTAGAGTTATATTGATGATCTCTGGGGCTGTGGCAGCAAGTCAGAGGCTTGTGGCTACTGTGTGTGTGTGTGCGTGTGTGTGTGTGTGTGTGTGACGGAGGCAGAAATCACTGTTCTTTGTATAATAGAGCACAGTTGCAGGAAAATGACATTTTTGTATTTAGTTTTTTTTTTTTTTCTGTAGATTCTTGTCTGAAGAATCTGGTGGTAAATGTCCTAACCAATATGCATCCTGCTGTATCTTATTCCCTAAAGGTCAGTTGTTGTCTACAGTACACACCACAGAGTCACACTGTTGTGCTGGGTCACATGTTCTTTCATAACCATGAACGCAGACTAAAGTTTTCAATTAATTTCACATGGAGCATCTGCTAAAATATGACACTTTTGTACAAATTTAACAATTAAAAGATTAAAATTGTATTACATTTGTTATTATTATTACTGTTATTATTATTATATAAAATATGACAAAAATATAATTTCAGAATTACTTATAAAAAGTCTGACACTGCAATCACTTCATCTGATGTTTTGTTTTACATTAACTTCAGAGGTGCTATTTTTCTTTTTTTTATTAACCTTAATTTCATTCATCTATTCATTCATTTATCTCTACAGATATGTACAGTACAACTCCCGGGAAATTTCTGCATCAAAGGGGCAGTAATAGTATTTAACTCAACTCAGCTAAATGGCCACTTATTGAAATGAATGCACAGGTTAAGATTAAGATTAAAAGTCATGAACACTTTCATTCTATAAAACAAACACTACCTAATGGACTAATATATAGTAATCAGAAACACACAGTAGATAATGGGCACAAAATTAACGGCCCAACTTAAAACAGTTAAAGACAAAATAGTACAAATTTAAATATCCACTCAGCAACATCTAATTCAAGCACTTCAGTTAAACATTTACTCTGTTTTTCTCTTTGCTTCATGCTTCAGTTACTCACCCCAGCCTCTGCTGATAGATATCACTTGGGCACTGATTACATGAGGTTAGATTTTATGTGTCAGCAACTGACTCAGTGCTGAAGATATAAGACTTCAAACGACTAAAAGGAGAGTCTGGACTGCAGAAAGCACCGTAGAAAGTCAGCGTTGCTTTTAAATGCATGTACCGCACGACAATGTTTTTAATCTGAAACAACTCACCTGCATGTGCAAGCTGTGAGGAAGCTCGAACGTAGCAAATGTAGTTTTTGCATATATATACAAATTCACATGTGGGTTTGCACTTGTTTACAACCTTGTTTTTTTTTTTTTTGTTGTTTTTTCAGAAAGCTGTTTTTAGTTGTAGTAAACCTTATAGTCAGAAGCAGTTGGAAGTGTATCTAAGCTGACTAGTTTATTAAAGTTATTAAAGTCATACTTTTTCTTTGGCAAAGAAGAGAAAAAAAATACATATATTTGTTATATAGCCCCCAGATCATTAGGTAACAAAATTAGCTATAGAATGCAGGGGGATCTGTCAGATATTATGATTTTAATAACATCCAGTTGTGTTTGTTACACACTGCACCACACGTTTGGTGTTGAATGAGAAAACGTTTAAAATGAACTTCTGAGCACGCTATCTTTACATAGGAAAATGTGGTATATTGTTTTCTTTCTAAGTGGAATGTGGAACTTATCATCCAGACAGATTACACAGTTATCAGCCAATTCAAGAACACACTGTAATGGCAAGTTAGGAATGTGTGTAGGCTACGCAGAGTTGAGCCACACAGACGATAAACAGAATTATTTTTATTATTCTTTTTTTAAATTTTTTATCAGACTTCTCTTGCACCTTGTTTTTCGCGTTTTGCTCTTTGAGGGTTTTATATTTCCGTTACTTGTTTACTTTGGTTGGAAAAAGAGACTTGTAAAGTGAAAATTTAATTGTATGATCTAAACCGCCGCTTTTACCGTGCACAATTAACATGTTGAATCTTGAGTCTTTGATGGTGATAAGCGCAGGCGTTGAGAGATTTAATGATATTTGGTAGCATAGTGCCACCTGGTGGTCATATCTGCATTACAAAAGATTGAAAGAAATAATAATAATAAAAAAAGATTCGATTTTGCTGCCATATTATCTAATTGTAGACCTGTATGAAATTGTCAATGAACTACATGCTTCTACTCATATATAAATAATAATAATAATAAAAAAATCTCACATTAGTTTGATTAATGAAGAATCAACTCTCTTAGAAAAGAGACACAAAATGAAGAGTAACATAAAAATCGTTTGCTTAATTTTTTTTTTCTCCACTAAAGGACGGATAAAAATGGGCAGATATAAAAAAAGTAACACACGAAATGTATCGACTGTAAGTGCACGCGGGGACGCACTACATATCCCATGACCGCTTCCCAGTAGAAGCGTGAGGTGAAAGGTCGCGTGACGTTGATGAGGTAATAACAAAAATGGCGGCGCTCGGTACAGCACGGTGCGTGTTTCGGAGCTACTCTCGGGTGAAAGATGTGCAAAGGAGCAAACAAATATTGACGAGGTGTTGTGCAAGGACGTTTTGCAGTGAGACACAACATAATGGTTTGTTTTGATTCTATGAACACCGCAATTATTGATAATTTGTCTTAGTTATGACGCTGACCTTGTAGCTTCCTTGGTTAGCCGACAGACGTGCTCGTGTCAACAGCTCAGGACAAATGCCGCAAGTTAAACTTGCCTTAAATATTGGTCATTACTCATGAATAAATGTAAAATTAAATTTGCAAGCCATTACTGTTTGTCGGAGTAGTTTTGTACGTATATCTAAAAAATATAGCTTCACATCGCTAGCTACTGTCCACAATAAGACTGTGAGAGGTCTGGTTTGTTTCGAAGAATAGCTGTTTTTGGTTTTTAGTTCCCAATTTTGGATATTAAAGTTATTAACTCGTGTAACTTTTTTCACAACCCTCACAGAAAACGCAGAGCTCCAGGTCACAGATCCAACTGTGCAGGACATCCTCACCAGGATAACAGGCCTGGACCTGCAGAAAGTGTTCCGACCCCTCAAGCAGGAGCTGAAGCCGCCCACATATAAACTCATGACCGATGAACAACTGGAGCAGGTGCCTTTTACATGAACTGTGATACGGTCTCTCAATCACACACACACAGTTGTGACTTATGTCATCCCATCGTCTGATCCCTTCTGTGTGTTACCAGGCTATCAAGCACGCCAAAGAGCAAGCTAAGAAGCTGCTGGAGATGCCCCCCGTCCTACCGGAGAGGAAGCCCATTAACGAAGTGCTGTCTGAGGATAAGATCCTGGACGGCATGGACACAGCCAAGCTCGTCTTTACAGACATCACCTACAACATCCCACACAGGGTACACAGATGTAGCTCTTATTTTGTTTGTGTCTGTATAGCTGAGGTTTAATCAATCAATAAATCTTCTAATTGCCATTGTCAGAATAAAATGAAATTTTGTTAACCACCCACTGTGTAAAATAAGCACAATAATTCAAGTCATTCAGTGCAGAAACAAAAGTACTAAATAGTAACGGTGGACATAGATAGTCATATAGACATATGGGGAGAAAGTACAGACAGTTTATTTAAGCAATAAACTGGGTCCACGATAATTTCATAGTTTTCTTGATGTTGAGAATCAAGTTATGATGACGTCAGCTGTTGCACCTCTTTGTTGTTGTTGATGAGCCCGTGTATTGTGGAGCAGTCATCTGTCATGACTTTCTGTGTTTGATGGAAACATCTTACACTTATGTGAAGTTATTTGTGCTCCGCTGATGGATTCAGGAGCTTTACATTTCTCAGATCTACTGTACGTTTTTCTTACCTTTGCACCTTACATATACTGTATTTATTGCCCCTCAGGAGAGGTTCATAGTTGTACGGGAGCCTAATGGGACTCTTCGGAAGGCCACATGGGAGGAGAGAGACCGTCTTATTCAGGTCTACTTCCCCAGGGAGGGACGCAAGCTCATAGCACCTCTCATGTTCAAAGAGGAGAACCTAAAGGTAGGAAATGGGAAAATCTGACATCATTCAGTGTCTTTTTTCCTGTACTTTATTTTACCTTTTTTGCAGGCGTTCCACGAGAAACACACGTTTCTTTTAAAATGTCTTCTGGATAAATCTTGTGAATTGCTACAGCACCCCTGAAATGTACATACTGACATTTGTCACTGTCAGTGTTCCAATGTGAATACACGGTCGCATGAATATCTAAAACTAGAGTGCTCTGTGGAGCTGGGGTCCAGCTCACATGTGTAGAATCATTGCATGTCATCTGTGTGTCATTTCTGGACGGCATGAAGCATAGGTTATGTCATACGCTAGTTGGTTAGTGGTTCAATCCCTGGCACATGGACCACTTGCTGAAGTGGCACTGGATCCGGAGTTGGTCCCACTGCTCCGTTCTCTATTCAAATTTATTTGGGTTAATCAGGTTTATTAGAAATTTGTATGTAGCCGTTGTCCATCTTTGACATGGACCAAGATGAAATAATATACCTGCAACTTTACTGTCTGCACTGAGTATTGTGGACTTTTATTTTAAATTTTTTATTCAGTTCTACGTCTTATTTTCTACTAGATGGTGTTTTCTGAAGACCGTCATGAGGATGTATTGAACTTCTGCCTGGTCCAGTTTGAACCCGACTCTTCAGATTACATCAGGGTAAGGTGCCATTTAGGTCCTTGTTATTTTAACTCGATTCTGTATTTTCTTTGATCAACTTGGAATGTATAAAAAATTCTAAATTTCATGTGTTGAGCATTGTGCTGGGTCTCTTACAGTAGTAAAATCACTACAAGGACTGCACTGTCTTATATTCACTCTCTGTCTAGGTACATAAAGCGACATATGAGGACTTGGACAAGCATGGCAAGTATGATCTGCTGCGCTCCACCAGGCACTTTGGAGGCATGACCTGGTACCTTGTCAAAGCTCGGAGGGTGGACGGGCTCATAGTGGACATGCTGAAGAAAGAGCTGTGAGTGTTTCCTTTCACCTTTAAGTAGGGCTGTAACAAACTATTATTTAAATGGATTATTGTGTTGGTTATTGTTGTTTGATTTGTCTGTTGTTTCTTTTAGTTGGCTTATTACAAGATATTAATTGTAACCATATCATAAATGTTCCAACATTTTGTGATTAGTTAGCTAGTTTGTAGATAACATCAGAAAATATAGAAACATTTTAATGATGCCATTCATCTCAAAAGTTCACAGATGAGGACACAGCTTCCAGACACTGACCAGCCACCAACATTTCATTTATGTGTTTCTCCATTGGCTTTGGCTAAGGCCATCGCTATTCTTCCTGGAGTCCACACCCAACTAAATTATCTTTACACTGCAGTACTCAGTTACCCAAAACACACCACATAACAACAACACAAACAACAAGTAAAAACACCTCACAACAAAAATCTGAAAACGCTTTTTCCGTTACAAATTTGCGTGTCATCCTTTTGCAGCATTCATACAAAAGTCTTATAATAGTACAAAATCTCACACAAGTCTGAGAAATGCCAGATCTTCCTCATTGAGGTGCTCTCACACTTGTGTACGTAGCGTAAAATTTATATAATGTGTATAATTGTCTCTGTTTACGAGCACTTCACCCTGCCTACAAGCAGGAGCCACAGGAATATGTTTATGAATGTACCAACCAACGTGTGTAAAAGAATTCTGATCTGAGCTCTCTATATGTCCATTCTCCCAGGTTTCAAGATGCCGTAAGTCTAGTGTCTCTGTTCCACATGGTCCACCCAAACAGTGAGTCAGCCCAGGAAGCTGCCAGTCAACAGGCCACTGGCATTGACCTGCTGAAGGTGAGAACAGCTCAACCGTGACTTAAAATCCAGGCTGAAGTGTGTGTTATGCAAGGCCCTTTGATCCAGTTCATATGCCGTGTGCTTGTGGGGACATTCGGGGTAAATCAGGAGTCACTGTAGCTCTTGAGGGGTCAAGTCAAGGCTGACTCATCTAAGGTTTCCAGCGTGAGAGGTTTGGCTTTTTCTTCATTGTGGGAACCGCAGGGTCAAGCACAGGATACATCAGGTCTTATTATCGCTCATCGATCCCTTGGCCTTGAAGCAGCGGTGAGGGGCATTGAGAGTGACAGCCATTTAATGTGAAATGTTAGCGGCAGGAGACAGCAGAGTGTGTATGTCTGCAGCAGCCCGGGCCTCTCATTTAGTCACGGTCGATTGCAAAGGTCCATCTGAACGTGTTCATTTACTCTGCTACTAATCTTATTAATACTGTGATAATAAGACTGCTTTTTTGTAGTAGCCCTAACTCCAGTATAATTGTTTTTTTTTTTTCTTCTCTTCATCCAATTACCTCACCTCTGACCCTTGTGCCTGCAGATCTATGCCCAGAAGGAGTCCCAGAGGTCAGGCTACATCGAGCTGGCTTTGCAGGCGTATGAACAGATGTCTGCTGAGGGCCCTGCTGCCTGATTTGCCCACATCTAGACCGATATATAAAAATTCATCCGCAATGAGGAACGGTTCCCAGATACAGAGGTACAGACTGGAAGTTGCCTCCCATATGTAAAACGTGACGGTGTCTGTTTTTCTTCTGTGTGGATCCAGCAGAAAAATAGACTTGTCGACCGAAAGGGCAGCTGCACCTCGCAACCATCAGTCTGAAGATTTAAAGAGAGAATGTGTCTGTATGTGCAGTTTCACTTGAGTCAAACGCGTGTCGCATGTTATGAACACATATGATGTACATAACAAAATAAAAATATTTCTACTTAAATGCCATTTTGTTGAAGTCTGAATGACATACACAACTTTATTGAGATGAGCTTCTTTAAATCACTCTTCAGGTCCAAATTCAAAGTAGCAGCCGTTATTTTAGTTTAAAACTAAAACAAAACACAATCTTCTGAAAAGCAATTGACCTCAGCTTGAACTGTCTACAACCACAAGGACATCAATAACACACAGTTTGACACAGATTGGAACCAAGAGTCTGTTTTTTAATAGTCCTTTGCTTGTTAACATACAATATATAGAAAAGTCAGAAGGTTTGCCCCATATAGAAATGTCTATAATACTGTTTAATTCAATGACTGATCAACAGTGGTGTGATTTGAGGTAAGAGGAAAGAAAGAGGTGTTAAGATATTTTATTTGTATGACGTTGTGCGTTCGCAAATGGAGCTTAATGTACTTAAAAATAAAATACAGGCAACTCTGTCAACTAGGTATTTTCTGTAAACCAATAACTCTAAAAATAATAATAATAATAATGATAATAAAAGGTCGCTAACAGCAGTCTAAAATAATCCTCTTATGCCCTTCTATACATTTGTACCTCTTTTACTCTTTGGTTGTGCACTCGGAGCGTTTATATGCAGCTTGGCTCTGCTTTCTTTGAAGTATCATGTAAACAGCTTGGTATCGCAGTAGTACTAATGTGGGAATCCTAAGTATCAGAATATCAAGTTACAGTACACCTCAATGTCACTATTCCATCCCACAACCAAGAAAGCAGATGCTTGTTAATAAAGATTCAAAGGCGTTAAACTCTGTCGACAGCTTGTCCTCGTGTTGTCCCTTTTTCTTATTTGGTCACTGAAAAAAAAAATGCCTTGCTTTTCTATTCATCCATAAAGTCCTCATCTAGGTTGACATCTGTGGTGTCGATATCGTCCAAGTCAAAAGTGTCCAGATCCAGATCCAGATCATCCAGGACCTGTGGGTGGAAGTGCAATGGCTTATAGTTTTGGTTTAAGGGTAACAAGTTCATGACCACATGAAAGTACAATTTTCACATTAGTGAAGCCAGAGGCTCAAAAACTAATCTTTACCTCATCGTTCAACTCTTCCTCGAGGTCCTCTGCTGATTCCTCAGATCCCTCTGGAGCCACCGTCTCTGGAGCTGGTACTTCTGGCTCAGCCGGGCAAAGAGCCGGAGGCTCCGTCGTGTCCTCAGACTTTACTGGAAGTGTCACGGTTTGTTCCTCTTGTTGTGGTTCTTGTTCTGTGACTGGCTTCAATACTGGCATCGAATCTTCAAGTGAGTCTTGCAGTGGATCGTGGATCATCAAAGCTTCAAGGGTTTGCACTGGCACAGGTGCATCCAGCACCGAATTATCCGTGGTTTCAAAAGAGATGAGCTCCTCTACTGTCACGGGTGATGGAGCCGTTTCTGAAACAAGTTCCTGAGTAACAGGAGTCTCTTCTGTTTCCTCTGCTGCTGTGTCCGCTATGGGTGTTACCACCGAGGAGTGGATATCTGTCTCCACTTCTTCGGAATTGGCCATTTCCCTCGCCTCTGATGCAATTAAGGCATCAGCTGTCAAAGTGGCGCTAAGTAGGGCATCCTCTTCTGCTGCAGCCACACTTACTGTTTCTGTTTCACTGACACAATCAGCAGGTAGAGCGTCAGTTGCTGGAAATGTTTCCTGAACATCCGTATCAACAGACGAGCTGACGGCTCCCACAGGACCTGGTTGTACCATGTCAGGCTCTTTGTCAGACATCTCCGTGGTAGACTGCTGCAAAACGCTTTCCTCCACAGAAACAGAAGTCTCTGATGTAGCGATCATGTCTTCCTCCGCCATTTCCTCCTCATTAGATGCAGACTGTGCTTGTTCTGGCTCAACGTGTTCTTCTGTTATGGTGACGGGACAAGGGGAAGGGGCGTTTGGGAAATATTTCTCTTCTGTTGCTGAAACGGGATCAGAAGGCTCCTGTTCGAGTGGAGCGAACTCCTCGTCTTCTGCAGCTGCTGCTGCTGCTGAACATGTAGTTTCTGTCACCAATGGTGCAATGAGGGTTTCACTCATGCTCCCCAACACTTGCTGTACAAAAGAATATGCAGACCATTAACAATCACACAAGCTAAATGAGCTCATTAGGCCTAGAGTAGAATGTTCTCTGGAGTAGTTGACACTGTGATGGACATTAACCACGACACCATGCTTTTAACAGTGAATCCATGCCTAATTTTTTTCATCAATTTCCTAATTTACGAGCAGGTACTGCTGCCCGATGTCTGCCAGGAAAGGTGGTTTTAGCTGTCGTTGCTACAACATTTATGCTACTGAAGCAGCATTCAGTTCAGACTTGTGCTTGGGAAGCCGTCCTACTTTTTCATAACCTATTAGAAATTAGACCAAAATTTGCAGTTGGCCTCTCTGAATACTCCTACTGCATGTGGAGGTGCAGATTCTGATCATACCTCTGGGACTGCGATTTCTCCCTCAGGCATCAAACCCGCCGCTTCCTCCACAACATTACGATCCTCATTTGGCTGAAGGATAAATCAAAAAAAGCAGTGTTAACACCACTTTGAATTGACTGATGACTGATGACATGTAATTCCGTACGAACTCAATCCTTGGGCAATTTAAGTTTAAAAAATGCTCCCTCCCTGACTTGTCCACTAACCGTGACGAGTGGATATTCCGCAGCAGGTCTGACCCTGACATGAGTCTCCTTCAGGTACTGCTCAGCCAGCAGGGCTTGCTGGAGGCCAGGGAACAGGTTGCTGTACTCGGTGGGGTCAGCCAGAGCATCTGCTGCCTTCTTGTTGACCTTGGACAGACTTTCCTTCCACAGCTTCACAACCCTGGAGGAAGAGAGGCAGCGATGCACGACGCAATATAGGTATTTCTGTTAATCTTAAAGGAATACTATAGTTTTTGCACAAATTTTGACTTGCACTTGGCAGTTTTTAATAATCCAGCATGCAATGCATATTACAGACAAAGGGTTTTGCAAAATACATAAGGATATGACATTAATGTGTCCACAAGTAGCCGTCCTGTATGTAATGACCTTATTAGAAACAGCGTTACCTTGACACATGGCTGGGCATATATGTTCTTGCAAGGAAAGCAGCCTCTGGCAGTCGATCTGTTTTGATTAGAAGTTCCAGGCATTTGTCCAATCTGGGCAAGAACAAAAAAAAAAAGAGAGAAAAAAATTGGAAAAATAAATAAAAAATAAAAATGTTTAAAGACGTAAACCAGTTCTGACAGCTCCTTCCTCTTCCCTGCTCCCCAGATGCTCACCTCCCCTGCATGAAGTAGGTGAGGAAGGCCACGTTGGTCTT
Organism: Mugil cephalus; assembly: GCF_022458985.1. Lineage (NCBI taxonomy): Eukaryota > Metazoa > Chordata > Actinopteri > Mugiliformes > Mugilidae > Mugil > Mugil cephalus. The sequence continues at coordinate 19,979,485 of NC_061778.1, read as the reverse complement.
GCCGTCGCTCTCCGCCCCCTCTGCCAGTCTCCCCACCATGTCCGCGTTGCCCGAGGTGGTGGCCAGCAGCAATAATCCCCCGTAATCCTGAGCCTGGTGCAGACATTCCTGAGCCAAGCTAAACTGGCACTTTGTAGTGGCGAGCTCCGCCAGCTGCTTCCATTTCTGCTCTGACTGAAGGTGCCAAAGAGACAGGAGAGCGGATTATCGCAGGACGGAAAGCATGAACCCCAGCAACAATGCACTGTGAAGTAGTTACTAAGTGGGGGGTGACATGATGGTGATTCACCCAGTCAAGCTTAAAAGTAATTGATAAAAGTCAAACTTTTCAACAAGAGTAAACCTTAGCAGCACATTCACCTTCATCACTTTTTACGTGTTTTTCTTTTAACATGTGCATTGGGATCATGCATTCGTGGTCCCCATTAGCCTGAATTGTACTTATTTAGGATGCTACCACACTAAACTGAGACAGCACGCATGCTAGACATGATGCGTCCCACAACAGCATTGCCTTTGTGAGCATGCAGCTGTTAGCATTTAGCCTCATAGAGCTGCTAGCATATAGTGAACACAGACTCCGCTCTGACCTTTGCCTCCAGCGCCAGTTGGTGGGCCGTCTCGAGCTCTCCTAGCTGTAGAGCAAGTTCAAATTTGTGGTCTGGGTCAGTGGAAACAGCCAGCGCCTGCTGCCTGTAGCCCTGTAAAACCAGACAGAAAAACAGGAAACAATCATTTTCATTCAATATACTGTCCTCTGTCGACTGCTGCAGCGATCAACAGTGGAATATTATAAAGGTGTATCAGTGTGATACAGTGACTTGGTAAAAGAGGTTGCGTGAGAAGCGAAAGCCTTCCCATGAGAAATATGTTTTAACACAGGGATAAGCTGCCCAGATGTGTCCTCCATCTGGCTGCCGGATGTTCTGTAAATTATGCATTCATCCGAATCCTGCACTTTTAGTCTGTTTGAGCGGAAGGACGGAAAAGGACAGAGATGCACTTCCAGAAGTATAAGTTGGAGGACGCACGTACCTGTTTCTCCAAGAAGTGGGCCACCCTGGGCCTCTGCTCGACGGGGATCGTGGGCAGAACCTTGTCGGCCGTGCTGAAATCCATCCTCATGACGGCTGTCTGGTATTCCAGCACAGACAGCAGCAGGGAGTAGCTGATGATGTTGAGCTCTTTGTCTCCGAGGTAGAGACGGTCGTCCTTTGGGATGTAGCCCAGCAGATACATGGTCCTACACCAGGGAAAGGACTGTGTTAGAGCTCCTTTTATAGTTATTTTTCTCTACATTTTTACCGGCGTTTAGATAACTTGGAAAAAAATGTCGGATGGGTTCGCTGGTACATCTTTTTGAATGCGCAAGTGTTTCACCTGTCCAAGTGAGCAATGGTGATGATCTCTCCTCCGACGTAGTAGTTGAGTCTGTTAACAGAGCTGGTATAGATGAAGCAGTCTCCCACCCAAACCCCTGTCTTTACCACCTCCTGAATCTCCCCCAGTACCTGGTCAACAGAAAGACAGATAGAAACGAAGATGACAAATGAGAGGAAGAACTTGAAATGCAGGCAGAATTCTTACCTAGAACATCTGTATTTTCATCAAACATCACATTTGAACTTAAATACATTAGTCCACTATTAAATTACTGCATGGTTGCATAGAAAACTAAGGTACACAGATCCCTGACCTCGAAAGCGTCTTCTATCCCATCTTCCGTCATCTCTTCCTTGGAATCCAGGGCTGCTGACACGCGCTCTTGTACGTAGCGCAGCACAAACAAAGACTCATCTGTAGCGATGCACACCAGCTCCCCAGAGTCAGACCAGAAGATCTAAAGGCATCGACACACAGAATTATTAGGAGGCAGTAGCAATACACCGACTCAAGTAAGTAAATAGGTCACAACTGACATGTTTAGGCTGGATCTCAATACGGCGAACCAGTTCGGCATTCTCCCAGTCGTAGAAGGCCAAGCCACTGTTTGATCTCACTCCCAGTAAGAAGCCACCAAAGATCCCTGTGAGGAATTACCCACGGCAAAACCATCATTTCCACATGAAACACACAGCAATCAACGTTGAAAGAGAAAATGATAATGAGACTCACCTTCAGCCCCAAAGTCAGGTCTGAAAGTCTTCTTCTCTTTAAAGTTCTTAAATATTTTCACTGCATTGTTGTGTTCCCTGACGGCATACCTATGAATATAACACACATGGTTAATGTGTTCATTTTTCTTATTCAAAATTTTACATTAGAAGCACATTTTCGCAAATACACAAATTTGCTGTAAGTAAAGTACTTTATACCAATACCACCCTCATGTGCATATATCAAATGATAGACTGCATAGTGTAAAGACTGCTAGCTTAGCTTGACTCTGCCCAAAGGTAACAATATCTTATTAACAGCATGTCTGAAGTTCAGTATTTCTCGGCGGCGCTCAATAAAGATCCACCTTTGGAAGGAGCACCGCTTCTTGCCTTTATGTTAAGATAAGCTAATCGCTTGCCGGCTCTGCGTCATTTTATCCTACAGACATGGGAGCGGTATTGAGCGTGTGCTAGCCAAGTAAAAATATTTCCCCAAATCCTGAACCCTTCTTCGCCGGGCAAAAGACTTACTGTGAGGAGTCATGGGCCCAGATAAACTCCTGAGCGGAGCCGAAGCTCTTGTTCCTCAAGGCCATGGCAGTATAGATGATGTATTCCCCGTCTCCACACACCACTACAAATCTGCCAGTGTGCAAATACACAAGTTATATACACATTATGAATATAAAATAGTGCTTTGAAAGCTCAACCAAGGATACGCAGAAAAATTCCACCCCAAAGAATCTTGCATGCATCATTATGATGCATGGAGTAATTACCCTGTGGTTAGGCTTATATACATAATAATACATATTCTGGTTTTATTCTGAATCAAACCACTTAATACATATTCTGTAGAGACCTGCAGTGAACTGTTACTATTGGCTGCATAAAAAGTATTAATTATAGCCTTTTTAACTCACGTATGTATGTATATAGTTATGAAAAATGTCTTTATTGCCAACTTTAAATTATAGAATTTTCAATGATTTGATTCTACAAGCAACAATTTTACAATGCACAATGTCCTGATTGGTTTCACTCATCACCCCTCGAGCCACATCTCTGCACCTCACCTTCCATTGGGGCTGTGTTGGATGGTTTGCGGGTAAATCTCACAGCTGCCCATGTCCTTGACGCCCAGCGGGAGCCTCTCTCCGTCCCTTATCTCCGTGTCTCCCATCGCCTTCAGGTTGGCCTGCTGCACCTCGGAGTGACGGGCCCACATGACCTTCCCGCTGGAGTCCATGGACATGGCGGGCTCCTCCCGGCCCAGCTGAGACGGAGCGAGGACGGGTGAGGTGCAAGTGGACATGGAAAAAAAAAACAACAGAAGAGACACGACGTGGGTATGAGGTAAGGGTGGATGGTGGTTAGAGGGACGGCTTTTTAATATCAGAGGTCAACACGATTCCCTTCAGCTTACACACTGCAAGCGGCTATACAAGATTATTCCACCTGAGGGTGTCGAGGATAAAGAGGTCGTGCCCTCTATTTTCTCTGGAGGATTTGCGGGGTTTAACAATAAAAGGTCTAATTTAAAGTCTAAAATTGAATTGGCTTTAAGACCGATATGGAAAACATTGTATTATGTGTTGCCATTTGTATTCCAAATGCCTACAATAGAAACAATTCACAATATAAATGTCATCATATTATCATCTTGAAACGATAACCATTTACCTTTAATTATTTCATTCAGTAATTATGGCTCATTCTGCTCCTCAGTGCAATACCCACAGTGCGATATGAAAATGTCATAAGTGGGAATACTAAGTGCCTAGGAACGTACGCACCTTGATGATGATGCTGCCTTCATCGTAGCCCATAGCCACATTATTGGAGCCGGGCAGGCCACATATGCACCACACCCGCTCCATGCCATAATTGAGCGTGTTTTCTAGTCGGTAGGTGTTGGAGTGCCACACTCGAACGGTGCCTAAGGAAACGAAAAATGCGTCGAGCTCAGCCAAGACGCCGTGTCGACTCTGAGTTACAGAATTGCTGTGTGTAGTCTGCAGATGTTTTACCCACCGTCCTCGGAGCCTGTGAGGATGATTGGCAGCTCAGGGTGGAAGCTGACGCAGGTCACATTCTGAGCGTGGCCCTCCAGGGTCTGAACACAAGTTTTGTTCTGGTAGATAAACACAAAGCACATACGGTACATTGACGACATAGTGTCTCCGACTATACTGTACTAGACTTTTGATCAAAACGCACACATTTGTGCATGTATCAACTTAATATCGGCATCAGGAACAGTATGCGCGTGATATCCTTTACAATGGAATATACGTATAGTATGTAGGATGTATTAAGAATATAGTGCTGAGAAGGATGTGGCACAATTTATGAATGAAGCAGAAGTGTACATGTGTCCACTAGGTGGCTGGTTAGTCTAAAAGAAGAGAAAATTTGATCAGTTCAGGTTTGTAAAATCCACTCCAGCGTGTTGGCAATTACCTGATAATCCCAGATCTTGATGAGGTGATCGTCAGCCCCCGATATGAGGTAGGGCTTGTCTCCTCCGCTGTAGTAGTCAACGCAGTTCACTCCCTTCTCGTGCCCCTCCAGAGTGAAGTTGGGAGTCTTGGAGCCCAGCTGCCACACCTGCAGTAAAACAGCTGGGTTGATTATCATTGCAGCAACTAAACAATGTTGGCGAAGTACATCGTCTGTCACCACCTAAGTGGTGCTGTTAGAAGTAGCGTTTCTCAGTACTGAGACCACATTTCCTACAGTCAGATTGTTGAAGGCAGCTGGTGGCATGTTACTTAGAATGTGTAAGTATCACGCACTCATTCAATCTACAAACAGATTATGTATATGAAGAATTCAAAACTTGTGCCTTGAAACTGGCTGTTAGGACTTCCATTAGGATGTAGTGTGTGTTTGTTTGTTAGGGTTAGGTGGTTTTAAGGTTAAAGTTGATATTAGGGTATTTAGTCAAGTTTAGATTAAGGGACTTCCGTTCCTGTTAGAGTACGGGACTAGAATGCATGATGTCAATTGATGTCCTCATACGAAGAGCCACGCGTAAGTGTGTGTATACCTTTATCGTTCTGTCCAGGGAGGCACTGGCAAACTGGTTGTTGTCTTTGGGGTTGATGACAACCTGCATGACGTAGTGAGCGTGTCCCTCGAACACCTGACTGCACGTCCACTTCCTGTCCCAGTCCCACAGCTTGATCAGCATGTCATCTGGAAGCATAAAACATGTGGTGAGAGTGTGCTGATTACGCTGTACGTGTCGGTTGAAAGGTTTAACCGCCTTAATGAACAAAGTTAACCGGGGAGCCAGACCAGCTTCACTGCCCACGGGATGTTGGTCTGGAGTCTCTCCCTGATTATGCTCCAGCAAAGATCTGCTAGACCCATCAAATCATTTAGGCTAGATTTATGTGGTGATTGTGTTCCGTGCTAGGACCAAATGACACTTTAGATCATAGGTCTTCAACAGGGGGTGCGCAGAGATACTGCAGTGGGTTCACAAAATCTTTGGTTGATTAGACATTTTTATGTATTTTCCTTCACAAATTTAAATTTCTTTATATACACATTAACATCAATCCAACATATTTTAGTAAAGAGATAAGACGTTATGAAACAGCCTCCACACTAGCCTACACCTGTCAATCTAGGCCTCCTGTGCACAGTAGGCGCAGCTCAGCCACTCACGAGGCCGCATGTTACACGCCGACCTTGTCAGGTTTCCTGTAATTGCCCAAGATCCAATCGGTCCCCAGGGGGGAAATCCTAGACGCACACTGCAGTATTAGCAGAATAGAAGCTAACAGTGCAGCTCGCTCCCATTAGCCAACTACTGAGGCCAAAATGGAAAGTTTACACCAGTATGTTTATCTTTACGGCAGTTGCGTGGCCACCCTGCTGTTGCATATGTTTGATGGGGAAAAAAATTTATATTTGAACCTGTGCATTATTTGAATAGCTTAATATTGAATGCAAAATGATATAGGCCAAGTTTAATATAGAACACATATAGGAGGTAGGGGGTCCCTACTTAATGTCTTCAGTTTGGGGGCCCTTGGCCTGAAAAACCTTGAAGACCTCTGCTGTAGATGCTTGTGTGTCATGTCCTACCGCTGCTGGTGAGGACGTAGGGTTGTGTGGGGTGGACAGCGATGCAGCGGATGTAGTCAGCGTGCGCCTCGAACATGTAAACTCTCTCCAGAGTGTTGTAGTTTAACACACGGAGCTGCATGTCGTCCTGCAGACAGACAAAGAGATTCAGAAGCATATTTTACCTTAAACGCAACACAAGAACACGAGTTTATCTGGCGATGGTCTATGTATCTGGAAAGAAGCTTAATGCAATACGGCGAAAGACAACTGTGTGCACATTTATTATATGGATTTACTAACGGGTGGATCAAAGCAGTTTAATTTATATCGTATAAACAACCCAACCTTCATGTGAGGAAATCAATGAGTTTAAATACTTACTGCTCCAGCAATGACCCAGTGTTTCCTGGCTACAAACCTGGCCACTCTGACAGGCAGATCACACAGCTCAAAGGTTTTCACCATCATCTGCACAAAAAACAAAAACACTATCAGATGTTCAAAAGCATGGACGATGGAAGATGAGGGGTTAGGTGACGGCTCGCGACCTGAGTCTCATGGTTCCAGACCACCACAGTGCCGCTGTAGAGGCTGACCAGCAACCAGGGCTCGGTCGGGTGCAGGTCCACGCTCTTTGCCCGGTCTGACCGAGCTGTCAGCTTCCGCTTGATGTCCAAACGCAGAGGCTGTTGAACAAGAGACGAAGAAAATGAAAAGGCAGGGATGAGATCAACTTGGAATGAAATGATCTAAACGTGTCATCACTTAACAGCCAGAGGATTGTGTTTTTCTATTTCTATTTTATTTGAGGTGTAGCTGGAGGTAGGGGAGGGGGTGTGTCTGTTGACATTTCTTCCCATACCACATTTTGCATGCATGCCTGCTCCAGAATGGCCGGGAGCTCTCAAGAGTTTTTTTTTTTCATGCCAGTGGATAATACGTTTATGTTTCTCGATGTAAGAGTTTGTCTACTTTGTTTTGTTTTGTTCAATGCTGATCATAGATGAGTCTTTCTATGGTGCTGCATGAACAACTGGTAGTGTTTATGTTGAATGAATTTGAATGAAGTGTCGGACTTTAAAGATGATACAACTTATTGAAGAAGCCACTGACTGACACAGAAAAAAAAGACGTTGCGCTTCTGGTCAGTTATTTTACTTTACGACAAAATATGTTGTTTGTTTGTTTGTTTGTTTGTTCCACCTACCATGTCTCCACGTCAGCGATGATGTCCAGTGAAGAAGCAAGTCCGCCTGATGTCCTCGTCGCTCTTTTTTTAAGTTCAGTAAATAAGCCATCCATATTAATGACACACCAACGTCCGTTAGAGATTTTCACAATAAAGCTAAAAACTGTAACAACTTGATAAACCGGTTATAAAAAGGTTGTGTTTAACCAAACTGATTACGATAAATGAGTATTGAGTATTACATGTTTCTTTTTAAATTTTATTTTAATTCATTATTAGTTTTATTATTTATTTTTGCCTACAATAGTCACCTAATTTTCTTCTTTTTTACTCGTGTATTTCTTTCTGCGCAACTAAGGTTTAATAAAGTCTGTCTTAGTCCAAGTTTAAACACAACCAGCTATTAGCCATGTTTACACATTCAGAAAACGTATGCAGCCTGCACTCCCATGTTGGAAATGTAACCTATGTTCTTGAATAACTTGTATAACACACCGTTGTATGTCGCAATGAGTAATAAGCAGTAGTAATTTTCGAAGATGTAGTTTTAGAGTGGCCAATATATAACAGTTATGGTGAACCATAAAACCATTAATCACAACCAGTAATCGTAATGCTTTTATCTTGAAGAGAAAGTCGCTCGTTTCTGGTTTGCGTCTCTCTGCCGGTGTTAAAATTGACGCGGTTTATTTTGGCGACGTGGATCTCTGAGCGCTTCCTGCGGGAGCAGCTTAAGATCCGGCAGAGAAGTAGAACACGTTGTACCTGTGAGCCCGCAGCTACTACACCGAAGAAAAGCTAATAAACAAATGAAAACAATGGGCTCACAGTTTCCGCCATTTACTGAACAAGTTATGCTTTGGTCCAAATTTGATAGTTCAAATCAAACAACAACAATAACTATATTATTATTATTATTATTATTATTTGGATAGTTTTGTATAACCAGTTCAATTTTATGTTAGAACATTTTTTCTCAGAGTAAAAGTCATTTTGTGTGTGTGTCTAAATAGAGTGTGTGCACACAACTGTAGTGCATAATTTATAATCAAATAAATTGAATAAAAATAATGAATGACGAATAAAAATGAAAGCCCTAATAAGGACAACACTTGTATTAAATCGGTTTATTGCAGCAGCTCTCCACAATCACATTATAAATAGACAGCAACGTGGAACACACAGAGATAAAGTTCCTTCCCATCTCACTGTGCCTTCTTAAATACTTGGTGGCAGACTTTGTCGACAGCGGTGATTTCCTGAAAGAGAAGGCGCAGACCTTTAGACTTTGCATTCAATGTAATGCAGCAAACATGTCACTGTTAGGTAATCAGGCAGGGCTCGTGCCTGAAAACAAAGTGGTGCGATGTGATTCCATCAATTAATAATTATATAGTGATTGCTCTGTGGCCGACTTTAGAGATAGCAGCGATTTGTGCACGCCCCAGTGTGTCACCCTCTAACTCACCAGGTGTAAGAGGTCTCCCTCAATCCAGTGTTTCCAGCCACGGTTTGCTTTCTCCCCCTTCTGAACGCACACCAGCTTGTCCCCGTCCCAGTTAACCAGTGTCTGCCACACAACCACCACGCGAAAACATAAACAGTGGTCAGTGTATGAGCTGTGAGCACCCCAGCTGCCGTCATCCAGAGCTCTGAGAGTAAAAGAATTCAGAAACCGCCGTTCTCACCATGACCTTCCTGTTGTCCAGGCCCTTCGTGTGCTCCTCGAACTCCACCCCCACGGTGAAGCTGACCTCGTAGTTTCTGAAGGTGCTGAGGGTCTTGGTTTCGAACTTGTCTCCGTCCTGCACGATCACTTTGGTCTGATGCAGGTGGGAGGCTATCTTCCTGGTGGCGAAGTCGATGTCTGCAAGAATGTGCAAAATGCTAAATGAATGGGACGCCTGCGAGCAGATCGGCCGGCGCCGCAGGAGTTTTCTGGAACTTTGAGCATCCTTGTTTGCTGTGCGCACAGACACGCCAAAGGCACACATCCACAGGGTTATACAGGAGGCTGCCTAGTGTGATCCTCCTCCTGCTGGTCCTTCTGACAGGCTCATTTACCCTTTAAAAAATGACCTTGCTCCCTGTCAAAATAGGCCTAAATGAATTTTTCTGCCCTCTCCAGTGCCGGGCTCTGTTCAAAAGAACCGACCTATCCTGAGCGTTTAGATATTCATATCCCATTTGCCCTAAAGTGAAAATTCAATTTCTCCCCATCACTTTAACAGATGAGGCCTCTATATTTACCCATCTAAATGATATTTTTGACCCATTTCCATAAGGATGTCATTTTCCTACCCGCTCAATGGAAATGAGGTGGAGGCATTGAGGATTTTCTGGATTCTGTAGGAGCTGAGAGTGCCGGGGTTGTTTTATGAATTGCAGATCGAGCTGTGAATAATGAAAGTGTTTCTGGCTCTGATCAATGACGCACTGAAAGGAGGCGAGTTTTATTTAATTTTTTTTCTTCTTCTTTTTTTTTTTTTTGAGCTGGCCTTGTGCCCGATCCAAGGCCGGATCTGTCCGGATTGCAAGAATGAAAATGCAGAAAGGAGTGAATCAATATTTATCTGGCGTGGTAACAGGCAGCAGCCGCTCACAGAGTGGAGGTTAACTTGGCCCGACAGCAGCTCAATGAGGAAATGAAGCAATGCCATGCTACTCCTCTTCTTTCCTCCTTTCTCTCCATCTCTCCCTCTCCTCTTTCATGCCTCACCCCATCCTCGATTTTCTGCTCATTCTTTCCCCTCTCGTTGGCTCTGCCTTTTAAATGTGGCATACCCCTCTGGTGCCTACTTTTTCAAGAGCCACATTCTTTCTCGCATTACCACGCTCTGCATGTTGAATGCAACTTACCGAGGGCCTTCATGAGTTCCTCGAAGTTCTCATTGCTCACCATCTCCCAACGTCCATTGTAATCTGCAGGCATTTTTTGACCGGTGTGTGTGCGCAGGCGGCGGTGGCTTGTCCTGGGGATTGTTTGTCAAAGTAAGAGAAACGGTCCAACGGTCCAGCCCTTTTTATACGGTGTGTGTGTGTGTGCGTGTGCAAACCAAAGGACAGGGTCCGCCTGATAATTCAGGACAGTAAGCGTATTTGCATTGGTTTACCTTTCTGCACAGTGCACGCACTCTTTAATTACACATGATTCTTTGCGTGACATGAAAAAAAAAGTCTTTTTTTTTTTTATTGCATGCACTTTCTTTCTTAACAGCCATTACTCTTTCTAATGTTCTGGACCAAAGAGAAGATGGAGATTAAAGAGACGAGTGTTCATTATCTCAGTGCCAATTTAATTTCAGGAATCTTTCTTATTTTATGGCCCGCAGTGCAGAGATTCGTCTCTGGTTTCATGTCAGTGATGAAAGTTTTTAGTTTACTCAAATGCAGCAAGATGTAGGTTCAAGTGTCCTTTTGCAGACATTCCCTAATCGTCTCGTCTTCACGCTCTCTTTCTGGGTTATTTCATGATAAGGCACCTGCACTTCAGTCAGCTGGAGCTGCTTTATCAGCTCCACGGATGCACACTGTACATACCTCTTTGTCTTTGTGTTAAGTGTCTGAGTGACTTTGTGCTCGCTGAGATAAAGTTGCTGGTGGGTTTGTATTGATAATAGAGTCTTACTGCCAAACTGCAGTGCGTTTTGTATGTTTGATTCATTTAAAACTGATCTTAAATGAATCCCCACTCGCATTTGCGAAGTCTGAGGCTGAACCTCAGCAGCAGCCGTACTCAGTGCGGTTTGGTGGATCTCTTCAGAGACGCTCTCTTTCATATTGTAAGATTATTATTATTGTTATGTTGTGTTTCACAACCACAGTTCTCTATCGCAGCTGATTCCGTGGTGATAGGGGAGCATGTGGAGGGTCAAAGGTGAGGTAGGTTTATCAGAGCTGATAAGATGCTTAGATTCACAGTAACACTTATCTCGCCACACAAGAAATACACATATTGAAGTATTTTAACTAATAACAGTCATGATCATTTGATCAATAAGAAAATATGTCTTTAGTCTGGTGATCATGTGTTTTGTCTAACCTTTGAATGACTGTTACACAGCACTCAATATACAGTAGCCCGGTAGCATCAAAGTGATCCTGATGAAATACGTTCCAAACTAGTTTAATCTTTTTTATACTATGTGCTGGTCACGTGTTTCATGGGCACCATATTAGATACATCTAACCAATATTCACCCATAAAGAAGTGGCAATAACAGAGAATAAAACTGGATTAAAAGTTAAAATATGCCACAGTGCTCAGCCTATAACTCCTGCACAGGATCAGGAAAACACAGAGGAAACTCCAGCATTGAAAGGGAGAACATTTGTTAAGATTTTATATAGGAAAAATATAGTGATACCAGCATTAATGTGTACCTTGATCTCAAAAGCGCCCCAACACTGCTTTACAAATTAATTAACCAGGCTTTATGCTAGCCTTATGCTAGCTAGTTATCTAGACTAAAGGCTTAGAAAAATAGCAGCTACCGTCATATATACTGTGAGACCCACGTGGATGTAATTTATGTCCATGTAGATAGACAAATTTAATTGACATGTAACTTTGCCTGGGTTACTACTAAGTTATTATGGCTTCTGTGCTTATGTCATAATGATAATACTAAATAACAGTAAGACTAGTTGAGTTTTCACTATTTCTGAGTATTTATGAGTTTTCTGAGTAATTTCAAACTTTTAACGGCGATGGATGAACACGGGAGACTGAGGAAAAGGTAAACACAGCTCCGTGACTTATGGGGCGATTGGGCTACAAAGCATTTTACAGACTCAGTGAAGATATTTAGAGTAAGTTGATGCTGGGATATTTAAGTGAGGGCCTTTTACATATTGACAGGCGTTGGGAATAACACTTATAGGCCTGTTAATGGTGAAAATAAGCGATTCATTTCAACAAAGCACATCAGCCCCATAGGGTTACACTGCAGAATCTTTCCTCCAAGGTCTCAAACATGACTAATATATGGCTTTGGCTCAACTGATTAATGGCATCCATCTAGTGTCCACTTGTGGTATTGTATATTGCTAACTGTTAAACAGAAACAAACAAACAAAAATTTTTTTTGTTCAATTATTTAAAGCAACATAACCATTAGTCTGCTGTTAATTTACCCATCAAACAGGTCACCTTAAACTTTGTAGCAACAGTTGCCCTCCCTGACTGATTTGGCAGGAGCCATTCAGTAATGGAAAAGATTATTTTTAATATGCAGAAAAATTAGCTTATCTCCCATTATTCAAAGCAACAATGTATAATACGACACTCTGCTTTAATACATTGCATTTTAGCTGCGTACATTCAATATTCAGGTGAATGAGGAGATCTTCAGTAATTTTGGTACATGCTGCATAGCACCTCAAGGCCTGGGTCTAACGATCAGAACAACAGAAGGACAGAAACATGTCAGATCCTGGAAAGCCTTTGATGAAAAACAGCACATTATTTCTGCATTTTAATTGGGCAATGGGCAATGCTAAGTCTGTAATATTTCATGCATTAAAGAATTCAAGCAGGTGGTGGGTTGTTGGCTCATGTTCTCAGTCACATTTGAAAAGTCTGTACTCACACGTTCCAGGTCACGCAAATTAATACAGCTCGTTGAACTCCACAGTGTTTTGTCCCCGTGATTTATAAATTGTTTTATTGGCCAGTTTTCTTTTATTGGATAGTTTATCAGAGGAGAGAGATCAGAATGAACAGATGAGAGAAAGAGGACCACAGTTCAACCAGATGAGTTATAGGGGCTCCCTGTGGCCCCCTTAATTTTACCTTTGATTCTTGCTTATTCTAGGAAATGCATTTTTGAAGAGTAGTTCTTAAGATTGTATGTTCTTATTATGCTTAGTTACCTTAAATCTACAATACAGTGCATTACCTACACAACAGAAATGCATCTATCTATGGTCGGTACAGTCCAACACTCATAAAAGCTGATGTGCTGATATCCTGATTGTTCTTCTCTGCTTTTGTCGCAACAGTTTCTTCATCCTGCCACATAGGGGCAATGTTGCTACATATGAGCCAAAGCTGTTCATATGAAGTTGATGCAATATTTTGCCCTATGCAAAAAAAAAAAAAAGGTACAACATGTTAAGCTGTGATCAAAGTTAGGATGACACAGAACCATCTGGTCCTGTTAAAAATAGGAAATAACCGGTTTACAGTGAACATGCAGAGAGAAGAAATGAGGATTTGAAACAGCATTTAAGGATTTACAGGATGACAAGTGGAGAAGGAATGACTGGTCACGCTTGCACACACGCACACATGCACACACATGCTCTAACATGTGCAGATATATCCATAAACTTTTGCCGATGCAATTAGGGTGGTGTTAATAGTGCATGACGGCAGCTTAATTTTTAATTCTGCCTAATTTGCACCTAATGGCCCCCACTGACCCGCTGGCCTCGCAGGCACACAAATATAGGCAGCTTGTCAGTAATATCTGTGTGCTGAACTTGTTTCGACATTTGCACACAATTAGTAGTGGTTCCTTTTTGCCTTGTCTGTGTCTTACCACAGTGTGTATGTTGGGACATGTGACCTGGTGGTTTAAGAGGCTTTGAAATGATCATGAAACTATTCTATTTCCTGCAGACGCCTGTCCTCGCCCTCCGAGATCTGTGTTTCTTAGAGCGTCTAAGATGTTGTGCGTTGCGCTTGCATGCCTTGTCACTCTTGCGCTTGCAGAGCAATTTCAGTATCCGGTTTGATTCAGTTCAATTTGCCTCATTAGCGTGGCACTCAAAGCTGTGCATTACTGCGTCTTTACATGCGGCTCCTGCAGTGGCCCATTCATCTCGCCCATCTCTTCCTCCTCCCTCTTGTTTCAAAACATCAAAGGTTAGATTTATCGCAGTCCTCGAGGAGACGAATGACTCTCTGCACATGGTTGTGAAGCCCTAGTTGTGGATTTCAGCAGAGAGTAGATGCAGTTGTAATATATTTTCATCCCACCCATGGACTCTAATAGGACAGCGTCTTGCTGTGTGCTTTGATGTCCCTCTGAGAATTGAAAAGGCACCAACGTTCCCACACAATTGAATGACTTTTGCTTTTATCCTCCTCATGGAAGCCTTTTTGGTGTTACATGCATCAGTACAAACGGGAAAAATGTCCATGTGAGACCGATTCAGGCACGCTAAAGGACATCATGCCTACACATGGAGAGACACCGAAAATGTCATTTTCTTTCTAAAAAAAAAAAAGAAAAAAGCCCTTTATGGCTAAAGTCAGTCCATTTTCATTGCTTCCACACACTCACAAATAGTGTGCAGCCCTTTGGAGAGAAGAAAATAATAGCTCTGTCTGGTCAGACTGCCTTGATGTCAATAGACGGGGGCCCTTTCAGGTTCACACATTCTCAAAGTCAGGTACCTGTGGCGGTGCGTTCTGTGTCAAGGTCACCTATTCTACCGTAGGTGTGCGCTGCTTCAGACAAATGGCCCGGTCTAAACAGCAAGCTCCGTGCCCTGTATGCCGTCATGAATGCATGCATGTACTATACACACTGGCCTGTGGTTGTTTGTCCATTTATGCATGCTAAAGGCCTCGCCTTGCCCGACCATCATCGCTCTGCTACACGAGCACTTTGATCCAGCCCGTACCAATCTGAACCCACAACCGTTCCCCTCACCATAAATCAAATCCCGTGTTCTGCCTCCGTGTGAGTCACGCCATCCCCCCGAGGGGGGAAAAAAAAAATCTTGTGTTCCTGACCTCCACCAATTCACACTGTGCTTCCTTACATACTAACCATCAAACCATCCAGATAATCACAGGAAGAAAACATACTGTAAGCTCTCTGCCAGCTTTCCCTTTTTCTTTTTTTTCCCCCCTCAGGAAGTTGGAACTGGGAAGTAGAGAGGGGAAGAAGGGCATGACAATGCTAAATATTTTATGTATTACTCTTGGTAATACGGTCAGAACGAGACCTTGTTCGTTTTCCACCGAAACATGAGCAACTGTGGGTGTGATTGCGGGAGCCTGCGAAGCTCAGTGTTTCTGTTTTTCCCCCCTTCTCTGCTCCAAAATAGGCTTGGATAGTGATGCATAATACATGGGGCTTCCTATGTGGAGCTGGAAAAGGGCTGAGGGTCCTCGGGGATCAGCCAGGGAAAGGGTGTCCAGATTCGCATTTTGCAGCGTAGGGGTTGGGTGCAGCACGGAGATGGAAATGGAGGCGAAAGATTAGTTTTGCTCTGTCTGTACTCACTTTTGTGTTCAGATTAGTGTAATGTTCCTGTAAGCTGTATTTCTGTTTCTTTTATAAATCAGGGTCACGAGGCAAAAAGCCCAGAACAAAATGCAGAGATTTATATTTGCCTAGTTTGTTATTAACTCAAACCTCTCTCAGTGAACATCCTACAGTTGTAGAATTATACGCCTTTTATTCGTTATAGTTTTATTGGATTTTGTGAAACAGTACAAATGGATAATATGAAATGTTTCTTTTCATGTCATGCGCTTTGAGTAAACAAGACATATGGTTCTACAGGGATGTGTTTCTTATGACTTTAAAGGAGAGAGAGAGACTATGACAAATTTGATTGGGAATAACGTAAAACAATTTATTTCTTCACTTTGAATTGTCCTACAAAAATTAGACTTAATGGAAAAAGCAAACCAATTGTCGAGTCGTGAGGGTGAGGCTGCATGTTGTGTGCACATCCACAGACACATTTATAAGGAGCTGACACAGACTATTGTGCTGCTTTGCGACGTTCACCCTGTAATTTAATTGTTTTCTCATTTTGTTGAAACCGAATCTATGTGCTCAGTCTCACCTATGCTCTTAGTACAGCAAGACGCCCGTTGCCAGTGATACACACCGAACAGACATAACATTATGACCACCTTCCTAATATTGCGACTCATCGCAGAATGTTTCTAGTGGGGGTCTTTAGGTCCTATGGGTTGAGTGGAGGCACCTCTGTGGACCACCCCACACATACTGGACCAGTTTGGGATCTAGTAAATTTGGAGGATTTGGAGTGTTGTTTTTCATGTGTTCTTAAGTTGTTTCCGAACCGTGTTTGTGTGCCTGTGTCAGGCTGCATCTTGCTGGGAACAGCTGCCATATCAGGTAGGGGTGCCTGGTGTGGTCTTGGTGGATGCTACACGTCTAAGTCCAAAAAGGTTCCCCGCAGACCACTGACTTGTCACTGAGTTGTCACAACGTGATTGGTGTTATTTACTTCTTGTGAGTGGTTTTAACATTGTGGCTGCTCTGTGTATGTCAATGGGCTGATATTCTCTAATACATGTCAGTGGATTACATGACGTCATCACTATGAGTAGTCTGTGGTTATGACAGATACACCTATCATAACCACTAGTGTACTAGTGATCTAGTGGTTGCTTGTGTGAGTATTGGTTGTATTTGAACAGCTTCTTGGCTGTAAACCTTCAGCTATGTATGTCAACGTAGTGTTCAATGTCATCGGTGAACCACTGACTTATATTTATTTGAGACAAAATGGCTCTGATTGGTTTTAAGACCACCCCCCCAACCTTCCTCTCTATTAGTTAAAAGGTTCTCCGTTATGAAATCCAAATGAAGTGTTTCCAGACTGCAGATCGATCATATAATGACTGGCCGATATATATCGGGCCGATATTTCCGTTTTTTACTGGTATCGGTATCGACCAATACCAGGGTGAGTTCGCCGATACATTTTTTTTCTCCCGGCAAGATGTACAGATAGGTGCATCCACAGGCAGCCCTGTGCTGCACGTATATCGGCCATCGGCCATCGGCCAATGCTGATGTAAAAAAAAATTGGTATCGGCCCGAAAAAATTAATATCATCAATCTCTATTCCAGACTCATACTCTGATAAAAACCGAGTCGGCCTCCACCAGGCTGCCATTGCACGTTTTCTTCTATCTAGTCAGGGTCTTGACAATCACCAGTGTTTTCAGTTCCTGTTTTTGTAGACCCGTGTCATGGCCTGGAGAGATTTTACACTATTAGTAACTATTATTACTCAGAAACGGTGTTGTGGAAAGTGGCGGTGACATTAGAAGTCAGAACACACTTCTTAATTGTTTCCAGGGGGTGAAGCTGCTTTAAAAACCATGTCATATTTCCAAACGCAACACTTCAGTGTGTTCCATTTTGTCAAGAGGAAAACAAAACAATTTCCAAGGTTGAATAGCTTGAGGCCTCGCGAGTAATTAATTCAAGGTAATTAAAAGTATGAGTAAGGTATAATTAAGAAATATTAAGAAGCATTATGTTAATATTGCATTCGCTTCTAAAATAATGACACAGGATTTGCACCTGTGACCCTGGTTACACACCCGCCAACCAAACTTTGTGATGTCACGCATGCTCAGTTCCATATTGACCTGGCTTTCCCAACACTGCACATAGTGTTCTTTACCTGAACTGTATCAGGCATCATCAAGTGCCCTTAGGGTGGCTGTTTGATTGTTTGATGTCCCCGTGTTGTTTCTACATTTTCTTCATTTTCTATTTCTCAATACGCTCTCCATCGTGCCTCAGCCTCTTGTTTGGACGATGACCAATACCTTACAAAAGCAATCACCTCCAATCACCTGTCTAAATGTTAGCCTTTGCAGGGCAGAATGTTCCATTCAGTTTGTAGGGGACTGGGGTTTCAGCTCATCTTTACCTAGTGGGTAAGTATATGGTAATTATCGCTTTAAATTCCAGTGAAATATCTAAAGAAATGTATGATGTATGATGATGCCTGGACATATAAAAAAAAATAGATAACTTTTTTCTTTTATTATTTATATTATTTTAATCTTAATTTTTTTTTTTTAATCTTTATTAGTTTTTTTAAAAATTTATATCTTAATATTCATTAGACATAGCTAACGTAGATAATAAATCTGGTGTGTTTCTCAACATTCATTTCCGTCTTTGCTGGTGGCATGAAACCCTTGCGGCTCCTCTCAGGCCCTGGTTGTGCAGGTTGAGAGGGGAAGAGAGGAGCTGGTGGTGGAAACAAAAGCCCGTTCTGCTGAGACAGTTGGTTGCCAGTCCAT
Source organism: Mugil cephalus (assembly GCF_022458985.1). Classification (NCBI taxonomy): domain Eukaryota; kingdom Metazoa; phylum Chordata; class Actinopteri; order Mugiliformes; family Mugilidae; genus Mugil; species Mugil cephalus. The sequence goes on along the minus strand of NC_061778.1, from coordinate 19,961,067 downwards.
CTGGATATGGAAAGTGCTCCAGTCGTCACAGTCAGTCTGCATTTCTGTCTGCACGGAGAGGAAAGGGGCGGTGAGAGGGGTGAGACAGGAAACAATGATGAAAGAATAAGTGATGTAAGTTGAGGGAAGGAAGGCAGAAATGAAAGCAATAAAGACCAAAGACAAAAATGAGCGAAAGGGATATTACTGTTATTTCACTTTTATTTGTCATTGTGGGAACATTGTCAGCGCCTCTGATGTGAGGCATGGGAGAGGAATGAGAAAACTTTGGCCCAGGTTCACGTCTAATTTCTCTTAGTTATTTGGCCTTTCCGCTCGTGAGGCTTTCAGTCTTTGAGGCCTTCGGGGGGTCCAGATTATCTCTTTCGTTTGGAGAAAATGAGCTGAGCTGGAAGCTACATTACCTCCCCTGCCTTATGTGAGCTCATTTTTTTCCTCCACACCACCATTAGCTCGCTAAAGCCATTTGGAGATGCACGGTGGAGTGTTTCCATGTTCATCAGTAAGTGCCTGGCATTCCTTCAGTCAATTATCACCAGAGCTGTCTCTGTGTGATAATTCAGGCCTCAGGCTCGCGTCTCCGAGCCACGGTGGATATACATGGGACATTTTGATGGAGAAGAGAATCCAAATTCTCAAATCCAAAGTATTATTCAGCCATCACTGCTCCATGCTCACATTTGAGACTGAGTGATATGAAACAAACAGCAATTATTTCACAGATGTAACTAATGCACAGCTAATTACAGTCTATATTTTTTTTTTTTGTGAAAGAAACAGAAATCGCAGTGATGAGTGAATGTGTTAGAGTGTGCATGCAGGGCTGTTATAATCTTCCTTTTTGTGTCGATGTGTAGACTGGGAAATTCATATTAAATCAACTGTATAGCCTCTGTAACCGCTACCGTATTTCTTAGCAGTGCTATTCCAGGGGAGTAAACTACTTTTTTATTTGCTACATATTGATTTATAGCTGTACACGCTGAACTAGGTAGTAGACTCTCATACTTACAAGAGCTATAGACCCCTTTTGTGTTATATTCCTTATGCATGTTTTATGAAAAGCAGTCAGATTTAGAGCAGACACGCTTGGACAACTATCTTTTTTCTCCTCTAAAAAAACAAAGTTTGATTTGGAAACATCCAATGCATGTGAATAGTTGAACTTTTGTGGCTTTCACTTAGTCTACAAGATATGATGAGTGTACTTTGCTTTAACTGAACACATTATCTGTCAGTGACTTTTTTTGTTTATACCACTGCATCAAAACCCACACCATACTTGCATAGGATACGCTGTCTGCAGTACTTTAAAAAAGCCTTGAACCTTAACACGCTGGATCTCAGGATGTGGTCTGTGGCCTTGTCTGACACGCTAGTGTAGCTACTTACACCGACCATCCACCCAAAGTCACCTCGCAGTGACTTGCGTACAGAAAGTACGGTACTTTCTTTTCGTATACAAATTATTGCCTATGCACAAAACACAAACAACAAAGAAAGCACAGAGTTCTTTTCTAAAGGTCAGGATTAGAACATTTTGCCAGTCATGTCGAAGGATAGACAGTCAGCAGTTGAAACAGTAAACACAACAGTGGTTAAGGTTTGTGCATTTGCCATGTTGCCCATTTTGCCTATTCTTGCCATTGGTTAGGTAGTACTTGCTAGTTTCATATATCCATCATTCCTTACTGGTTTGAGTACATTTTGAGTCCATATGCAGAAAAAAACATGCAACATGATGAAAGTGGCTTAAGTATCTCATGAATATTTAAGAGAAACAACAGTGAACCCATATAGAGAAAGGTGGTATACCTTTTTACAAGCCATTTTACAAAATTGCACCTTTACCACCCATACTCATTCAACGCTGATGGTGGTGCAATCAAACTGTGACTGCAGATTCTGCAATAAGAATTTGTGGAAATGCTCATATGAATCTCTATGGAGTGGAGTGTCCTTGTCCTAGTAGCTAGAAATTTTTTTAAAGCCAATGTATTGCCAGAGCAGAGAAACAGCACCTAGAGAAGCGGCACCCAGAGATTACAAATAATTATGAAAGTTGGACTGTAGCCATAGTAACAAGTGGCCTTGCTCCCCCAGCAAATGTGGTTGCTGTAAATGTAAACGTTCTCAAATGCGCTCTTTTATGTCTGTGTCTCCTTGATGTGGTTGCATTTTCACAGCATACCAACTTCACATCAGCACCGTTTTTTAAACTGTGGTCAAATCCTTGCATGCAGCTGTAGATGCTGCGGAATGTCAGAAAGTAATTGCGGTCAATTACTAATGCATCTGGGCCTGTTGTTCCATTCTGTTGAAGTGGCACATCGAACAAACGAAAAGGGCCTTTAAATGTCACATTCAGGTTGTTCGGCTGTTTTGTCCCGACTTTTAAACTTGGTCCTCTATGACTGCCACTAACCTCACTTTTTCTGTCTTGCCCAGGCTGCACCGTCTCGGCTAACATTTATTGCAAGTTATGGACCCCATGAATAATTGATCCCGATTCTATTTAAGATCCTGACGAGGACAAATGGTACGGGGCTACACTGGCCAATATTTCTCCCACCACTGCCCTAATAGGAGCCCTCTTTACCAGCACCACCGCAGTCATTTTTCCTCCCTTTCATATTCTCTCTCATCTTTTCTTTCGTTTCCTCTTTTCCTAGTGCACTCTACCTTCTTCCAAGTCCCTGACACTATTTTAAGAACTGGAGCCATTCCAGACGGTGTGAAGGGTATTATAGAGGCGTAGCTGCAGCACTATGATGGACGATGCCAGCAGAAGCCAATAGCGAGTAGCGGGGTAAGGATTTATATCTGTGGTTTTGTAGTGAACCGGCCCTTTAGTGTCATAACCAGGGAGATCATTTGGAAACAACGTCATGGGACCATAGTACATCTATTAGTGATGTTAGACGAACACCACGATCAATGCTTATCACATTGGGCCCTTGTGTCTCTGGAAGTAGTCCAATTTATTAAGTGTGTGTGTGCTTGTGCCTGTTGTGTGGCAGGAGGGGCGAGATACGGTAGATCATCCATGCGATCGTGTCACTGCGCTCACACAACTGGGGCTGGATCCAGCTTCAGAAGTGATGGCAGGTCATTAGAGTGTATACATGCTGCAGGGAAGACAGAGGATATGAATGTAATGGACACACACACACATTCAGAGGTAGGCGTGTTCTTCACTCCAGCACCAACCATAACGAGCAATTCGCTCCTTGCTGTAGCTTTCATCTTCTTCCTCCCACTGTGAATGAAACTGAAGAGAATCCCCTCGCTCTCCAGTATCCAGTGTCCACGCAGAAGTTTGTTTGTTCCGTTCCCGCACATTATGACTCCTCCTAAACCACTGATATTTGCTCAGCAGTGAGATGGGAGATTTAAGAGCGATCCGAAAAGAAGATAGCCCCTTGACAGAGCTCTGGATTTTTTTTTTTTTTTTTATTGGAAGGCAAACCTGCCGATTGTCACTCAGTGACACTGGAATCCCGCTCTCACAATGTGCTGTCAATAGAAGAACGGTCCAGCTGATGAATGGGGCCGTTCATTTTGTTACTGTCGCCCCTTCAACCTTCTATCTCTCTGTGTATCCATCTTGTCCATGTCTTTACCATGTGCGTCATCCACTTGTTCCTCTTTTAATTCAACCCACCCGTTTCCCCTTTTAAGCAGTAATAAAGCTCTCGATCAAAGACTTCCATACATTATGACGTCTAGTGGAACTAGATTGGAGTGGGCAAGCAGATGAAAGCCCGGGAAAATAAATAAAAGGGCAGGTGAGATTAATTTTGCATATTAAGGTAGCTCAGTGCTTCTGTGCTCTTCTCTGATGACCTGACGGCTCAGTCGTAATCAGAGGAATCAGCAGAGATTAGGAACAAATGGTACATTTCTTCCTTCAAAATGAAGTTCACGTTTCATGTTCCTGCTTTCATGTTTCTGTAGTAGTGTGATGAAGAATGCCAATATTGGTTCAGTATTTTCAGAGGCTGGCTCACACCAGCCACATGTTTTAATGCTTTAGGGTCCAGAGGGTCAAATATATGTGACTCTAGTAGCGTACACCGATCAGCCACAAAATTAAAACCGCTGACAGGAGAAGAACATAACATTGATCGTCTTGTGATAATTCAATGTTCTGCTGGGAAACTTTTTGACCTGGCATTCGTGTGGATGTTACTTAGACATGTTCCACCCCACCTAGACCAGACCAGACACCCCCACCACATAACAATGACACTCCTTGATGGCAGGATCCCCTCAGAAAACACTAACACTAACAACATTCTGTTGCCAGATACCAAAGGACACCCTCAGAAGGCCCATGTCCATTCTATGATGAGTCACAAGTATTTTGGAGACACAAGGGAGACCTACACAATCACGATGGCACTGATTAAGCACAGCACGTCTAAAAGAATAAATCTACAAACACATACAATAAAGATGACTTATCTTTCTATAACAATTACTAATCAGCACTTGATACCCCTTAAAAATACTCTACATATCTTCAGTGTTGACATGGAAACAAGTATTGTGATTATCAGCTTTATGAAGATTACCGGTTTCCAGTTTGAACCCAGATTTGCTGGCTGGTGACCAGTGCTACATTCATGTGTGCAATCATTCAGTGTGCACTCACTTTGCTCAAGGTACAGTGAAGTAGTAGTACATCTTGTAGTACATCTTTGCAGCTCCTCCTGAAAGATGTACCTATAATGGTAGAAATAGATCGCACACATCAGCATCAGCAAATTCTGTATTCAAAAGTCACGCAGTCATTTCATAAGCTAAAACTGGAGAGAGATTGGCTTCCATGACAGGATTAACTTCCGAATCACACCTCAAATCAAGATTAGAAGGACTCTTGCACCGTGAGTTATGAAATCAGGAAAAGTGGCGTTACAAAGTACCAGACTACGGGTGCACCCAAAGCTGCCAGCATTTGAGTTTTTTTTTTTTTAAATGTAAGAAATGAAAAATAAGAGTGAATTAGCATCTGAAGGAAGGCTCATTTTTTATTCCGCTGGGGCTATATTTACTTCTTGTCACTTCATTACTCAACAAATAATGTAATTTTAGCAGACTTTTCATAAAAATGTCTCCCATATACTGTGTATTGCGTGCCAAGAGAGGATGTACCTGCCGTTGTGTCAGTGTGATTATCACACTCATTGCACCACACTGTTGTGAAACATGCTGAAGTGACTTCTCAGTACTCAGCGCTAATCACTACACCTATCCTGAGAGACTGTGGTGATGCCGCCTTATCTGCATACTGAGTGTTTCTGAAAAATGTATGCAGAGAGAGATACCTACAGAATCTTTCTAGTGTAACTGTCCCTTCACTTCACTTGGGTGGGCCCCAGACATTGCTGACAGTGTGTCAAACACAACAATGAAACCTCCTAATGCTCTCATGCAAATATTAAAACACAGCAGAAAGTAATCCTTTGCATCAATGAAATCTATATTCTTGAAATAAAAGGATACATGTTTTATTGTCTCACACACATGAAGCTACGTCTAATATCTCTTGCTCGGGCAAAAAAACCCAAAAATTTAAACAACAACAAAAAAACACACTCTACAAGCACAAGCACTTTCTGCTTAAGAAGTCGACTAGCATTTTGCATGTCATGTTATGCATGTTAAACATTTTTACACGTCATTTTACTGTGTTAAAGAACATTTTGCGTTGACATACTGCAAAGTTATAGTGAAGGATCGGGCTGGGTCGTCCCCCCTCAAGACTGCCTTGTGACACCAAGTTTGGAAGGCACGTTGGGAGTGCCCTACATGTTTTGTAATATGTCCTCTCCGCAACATTAATTGTGTAATCAAATCAGAAACCCATGATTTTCTTCACGTCTTCTGTTAATCCCCACCCTCCCATTGCTTCACCCTCCAGCAGGTGCCTATGGCTCCTCCCATCTGCTCCACGGTTACCTGAGCTCCGCCTGCCAACACACCTGGGCCTCTTCAGCTCATTAGCTTCTCTCTTTGTCAGCCATGTTCCCTCTGTCCCTTGTCAAGTTTCCTCTTTTATCTTATTTTTTCTGCCCCCACTGGTTCATACAGTGACAACTAACAAACAAATCCGCACTGTGGAAAAGTACTGTTACTGCACCGTACAGACGATTACAACCTGGACTACTTTTTATACTGAAGCAATAAAACAAGAATAAGGGTGAGCATGTGGTCATACAGTGTCCAAAACGATTGGACGATCGTCTACGATGAACACCACCGAGTAAGTGAGTACTGCTGATTCTTGCTGTGTGTGTTCGAGTTACGGTTGTGGATTACATAGATATTTCCTTTAAAAGGAAATTGTAAAGGAAACTATAACTAAAACTACACTCAGGTTTCTTTTCTTGCTTTCGGTACATTTACTTCTGCACCAACAACGTGAGACTAAAGCTAATTGAGTCATTGTCTATTCACTGATCCCATTCTAGTGTTTAGATTAAATTGGATTAGATAGATACTTTATTTATCCCAAGGGATAAATAAATAATTAAAATAAAATTACTGGATAACTAACCCATTTTTTCTCAACTTCACCAAATTGTGAAAGCTTGTTTAGTTGGCCATCAGTTTCCTCCTAAGTGGGCTGAGTTAGCTGTTAAGTGCAGAGACACTGACGACCTGGCAGGGTTTTATATGGACAGATGTATATTGCATGCCTAAAAATTTAATGCAGAGAAAAACGAGTTTACTCATTTTCACTCATGCATAATGTCACTTTTCATCATGCTGAGTAAGAGATTTTAGTTGCAAGGAGTCATTTTCCTGTACTGATTAGGTGAACTGCGTTTTGAGGCGTACAGCTCCTGCACCTGGTCTTCAATCTTATTGTTTATGACTTCATAAACAAACAAAAACAGTCCGGATTTAGTCTAAGTAAGAAATAAATCACACAAAATGCATTTGGAGTGAATAGAAATTCTGCTGAAGCTGCCTTTTATTGGCAGCAAACCCTTACTCTTGCACTAGTTTCGTCTTTCTCTGTGGGCCTTTCTGAAGTGGTTTATTTATAGAGCCATCTGCATGTACACATGCATGCTTCAATCCCTTGCAACACAGCTCTCTACTTGTCACTGCTCAGGCTGCGCCGAATTCTAACCCATCACAGTATTTTTGGTCCAGCTGTGACAACCGTCACTCCTGCAGCATACATGTGGGCTGTTTTGTGCATGTGCGCGATAAAAGACAGATGTCAGACCTAGACGGAGAAAACATGGAGGAGATGGGGATATGAGGCCAGGCTCGGCCAAGTCGCTTGGAGTGGGGGAAGAAAGAGAGTCAGAGATAGCAGCAGAGTGGGACATGTATAATTGACAACCTATGCTTCCTTTCCATAGAGTTTATGACATTTTCTCCCTGTAATCTACTTTTGCTGGCAAGCACATGAGATGGTAGTGGGCCGGGCTGTGAGTTGGCGGCTTGGACGGAAATGGCAAAGCAGAGCATAAGCTTGGCAAGGAGAATGTGAAGTGGAGAAAATGCCAAGGCAGCCTTGACATTTTTTCTTTCCTTCAGAGTTGCACTTTTACCTAAGAAGCAATTCTGTCACTGATAAAAGTGGCGAGGATGGGATGTACTGTGTTGAGGTGACATTGCGCTAAAGCTAGTCTGGATATTTAATTTCACTATTGTGGGTGGGAAATAAATTTGTGTCAATGTAAACATGGCGGAAAAAAAGTGCACAAAGGCGGTGAATCATGCATTGAATCTACACTGAAGATCATGCGCAACAGGGTCTGTGGTTTTATGAAAATGCGTAGGTGTGCTGCCTTTTGTCTACAACCTTTGTGGGTTTTACCCACTATACTGTTATCGACACAAATTAGAAAACACTATGACCGAGTGACATAACAAATATGTCAGGTTAGACATCAAAACTGGTGTGGTAGACCAGGGAATGGTCTGCAAACTTGAATTTAAACTTTGCCAGGGAACTAAGCGATGTCTTCAAAGATGACCCTCCATCCACTTTGAATGAAAATGTAGTATTGCTCATCTTTGGGCCCGATTGCTTGGATTGTGTGCTCAAATGACTCTTTCTGAGAGGCATTAAGAAAGGGATTTCTTTGGAACCAAAGAACTTGAGTGCTGCGTATAACTCCATTACTTTAAAGGTCTAGATGTTAGTAATAAATTCAATCCAGAAATTCCCACCTAAGAAGCATCCCCAACGTTTTGTCTGTAATGACTGCAAATCTTTTCAGAATGAGACGTTCTCACCCATAGGTAGAAGGAGTTGGTTGAAAATGGGCTTTCAGTCAGACCACTGCGCAGCATTTGTTGCACAGTTGTTCCCCATTCAGATTGTGTTTCCCTTTGTTAAAGCCTGCCTCTCTACCGGTGGCATTAGTTAGGTTATGGTTAAGTGTAGCATATAGATTTTGGTATGGTTCCAATATAGGAAATCTAGCAGTTACCTCTGTTCCCTCTACAGACTACTGGCTGTTTAACAAACCTTCCTTGACACCACCACAGGTTTCCTGAAGAGTGGTTTTAAGTGTGTCTGCGGTGGCTCCGGCGGTCCCCATCTCGACAGACCCTGGTGCTGTCTAACTCACTGCTAAATCAAAAACTGGCAAAGAGGTGGAGCTGAGGAAGCCGGGTAATGCCAAGGCAGACAGCTAGTGACCTGAGAGAGCACCCACATGTCACTAAAACCAGCCACAACCTTAATTAGAAACAACTTTAAGACTTGACACAATTAAATGGGTGTGCTAAAAAGAAATTGAAACTGAAAGCAAGTTTTTGTACCAGTCTTATAACCACTGGACATTGTAACATTGACCGAGTGTTAAAATGTGATGGGAAGTGAATCACATTGGTGCAGCCATTAGAGGAACTGCACCTGGCACTTCTGTCTTGGCTTCATATTACATCACAGGAAGTTGCCATCTGTGAACGGCATGTACAATAGACCACACACAGCGGTATGCACCTGCTGTAATTTCACACATGCCACTGAATAGACCAGGATGTACCTTAAAAGACTGAATGGTTTAATATGTCATGATTAATGTACCAAGTTGGGTCAGTTTTCAGCCTTTTCACTGTTCTGTTTGTTCACTTATGGCATGTGTGTTCCAGGCAATCCAGAGTCCAGTAGAAAAACTGTACACTCGAGCGTCCATCTCCCTTTCTAGGTTTCCCCATGGCTAAATGACGGCCAAAATATATCGACACAGTATATTATTTAGGTGTTGTTAAGGTGGCACGTAACCATTATTCCTCCAGAGTGTATTGCTTTGGCCGCAGGGTTTTTATGGTCAACTGTGATAAGGGCTGGCATGGGTCACAGTCACCTTGGATTATGGTGCTCACGTGTTCACAATCGCAGTTTGCGATCTTCTACCCGCCAACAACGTGCCCACCAGTTATTTCAGCGAACCGTAAAAAAAACTAACGGCACACAATCTATCTGTAAATTGTATTTATACTGACAAACACATTGTTTTAGTCTGACTAGTCAAAAAAACAAGACTAATTTTGTAATGGGGAAATTTCACTCCAATGCACACATTTAAGCTGCCTGTCTTCCTTTTGACAGCCTTTATCTGAGACCAGAGAGAAGCAAACACTTGAAGGAGATTACTTGATTCTTTCTCTTTTTCCACATCTCACTTGCTGTGTTCTCCTCATCCTACCGCGCCGTCTCTCTGTTTCACCCCCTGAGCTTTACAAACTTCTGCCTCACCTCGTGTGTTTGTTATCCAGCACTTTGCAGTTTCTGTCACCCCTCCCTGTCTCATTTCCCCTCTCTACTTAGCAGCTACACCCCTGCTTTGCACTTCTGTTCTGTCGCAAGTTTCTTCTTTCACACGGTCAACCCCCCATCTCTCATTTTTCCCTCCTGGTCCCGCTCCCTCCTTCCCTCTGTGCTTTGCATTTCTAGAATGTAGCTCATCACGCTTCCTGCCATGCAGCTAAGCGTGCATTGTTTTTGCTCCATGCTGTTCCACAACACAACATGCAGCATGCATTCCTCTCCCACTGCCTCACTCAAATGGCTTTATTTCCCAGTACGGTGCTTAGCTGTGGTCTCTGGGAATTGCATGAAGCCAATTGAGCAGGTGGAGATAGGTAAGGATTGTGTATTGCTCATTCACATTATGGATTTACATTTTCCACCTTGATTTATGCTTCATGCCAGATTAACATACATGGTATGGTGTGCAAATAAAGGTTCCCTTTTTTTGATGCCAGCTACAGTTACATACGTGTGGGCAATGAGTTCCTTCCTCATACTCGTTTTCTGTTTTCTTCCTAGTCTGGCACTCATGCGACAGCTCTTTATGGTTGTGTTACTGCAAAGGTCTTGCAAGTATACACTTTGTATACACTACATATGATTTTTAGTTCAACACTTTCCTCAAGGGTATCGATACAAATATACTAATGTGAGCCACCCACTGACGGCAAATCCACCGGGGTGATTTCTTAGTGTGCACATGCACAGATCCCCAAACATAGACAGCGACTTGAAAGAAATTAAATTCCCGATGAAAGCAAACATGTTAATCGAATAAGTTCAATTTTCAGACCAAAGTGAAAGGATTTCCCCCCTGGCACACTGAAGGAGGTTATTTGATAGTTGAATATGAAGTGATTCATTTCCCTTGCGTTCTCACAACATGTCATTCTCTGAAAGTCTGTGATTGGCTCAGCTTGACAGAAGGAAGTCATTTAAACAACAGTAAATAATTTTATTTTGTTCCATTGAGAACAGAGAGGAGGCAGCCCATCTCCTCAAGCCTTTTGTTGTGTAAAGGCAGATAAATGGACTGTGTCAAAAGCGGTACAAATCGGTGGACAGTGTTTCATACTCGCTCACGCAAACACGCCAGCCCTGGAAAAGCTGCCATGCAACGTCTTGGGCTGCTCTTCAAAAGCAGCTTTGGATTCTGTGTCTTGCTCGGACGTCACTGCCTGGAAATGATGAACATCCTGCATCACTAGCAAAAAGACGATGACACAATAAGAGCATTCACGTCTACGAAAACTCTCCAGGCTCTGGCATGGTACGGCTTGAGTACTGCACGAAGCTTTGCAGAGGCATGTCATACATCAGCTGCTTCTGCAGGATTAGCTGTTGCTTTGCTCCTGCTGTGGTGAAGAAAACTGGACAAAAACTTCTGTTGTGGAGGAAAAAAAACAAGGAGCAACTAAACCTTTCAAACAAGCAGCATTCCGCCTATGCACAGTGTCGTCACCCACAATGCATTGTAAAACATACCGTTCTTTACGACCAAATAACAGTATTTCAGCTTTCATTACACAACAGTGAGTCACAACACACAGGAAATGCGTGACGTTAAACAAGATAAAGTTAAAACACTGAATCATTTCCTGAAACGACAGACATAATGCAAACTGAAATTTACAGTGTAATTGGGTCCTTTTTTCGAGAGAAAGGTTTGGTAAAACACACCAAACGAGTGTAGAGTTTGGCATTTGGTAGAGTGCTTATGGTTCACACTAAAACTCAGGTCTGGATTCACGAGTTATCGGTGCAGCGATATGAGTCAATGACACAACTAACTGTGTCAGCCATTGGCAGCACAGATGAGCTAGCTGAATCAGTTCAGTATTGGCAGTGTCTTATCAGTGAAGACGCTAACCATAAGAAGTAACTCGAGCTTATCATCTTGTGCGTTAGCGATCGCCATGTCAGTTACGTGTTCCCATTCTGACTGTAACTTGCTAAAATCTGCAAATCACCTTCATACAGTAAATGTAGGATCTATTTAAGTGCGATTTTAGTTTTACAATATGAGCTCCTAAGCACCAGGTTATATGTGAGATTATTTAGCAAACAGTGCTGGCCAAAGTTCAGCCCACAGGTACGTTCGTATACACTGGTCCGTTTGTCTCGATACAACTTTAAGCGTCTCTGGGGTGTTGTTGCTTTTTGTTTAGCCCAGTGGGCAATGTTTGAGACTGCAGCGCGCTCCTATGTTAAAACCGTTTAATTTGTGTTGACAGCTTTATTATAGCTTTCTTCTCATTTGCATAGGTAATCAGCCCATACTTTCTGAACCTGCTAAGATTTAAGATGGCAGCTGCTAATTGGAAAAGGGAAGGCAATAAAGCACCATTTGAGCATGGTTTCCAACTCCCTCTCTTCCTCTCTAATAAAGTAAGGTCCCCGCAGCTTGGGACAGATTAACTTGCTTTGTTGGCCTCAGAAGAAACATATGAAGCAGGTTAATTGCCTGGCCCAGCTGGTAATGGCAGAGAAACAGGCTAAAGCATATAATCTTTTCCAGTCCGTCGTTCCTGCGCTGTGCTGTCTTCAACAACCAAGAGAGAGAGAGAGAGAGCGGGAGGGCGATAGACAGAGACAGAGCGCAGGCTCGCTCTGGACAGATGCATTGAGTCGCTGTGTTTACAGTGCTGATATTACCCGAATAAAGAATGAATTTGTGCATATTCATAACAGAACCTCGCTATGCCCTCTTTATGGACACGCGAAAACACACCCACTGGTCAGCATTGAGTCATATTCCAGCTACTGAACCAGCTGCATACTGATGCCTGACCACGAACGCAGAGACACGCGTTTGCTCTGTGGGCCACAAGAGCACGGCTCATTGTGACTCCTGCTGTTGAAGAAATGGAAATTTTAATGAAGTGAGTGCAGCCATGGCCGTCTGCCCGCCCTTCCCGGTGCGAGAGAATGGCATTTTATCCACACTGGCCAAAAATGGACCACTGATTTCATTAGAGATAGAGGGGAAAAACTCCAGTCCACCCCTCCCCTGATTGCTGCCCTCCCTGCGTTCCGACTTACCATACAGGCAAAGTGAATTGACCCTGTTTAGTTTAACCGCAACTCTGTTGCTGGTTCTTCTTTTTGAGGAGAGTGACAAGTGATGCAATGTCATGTGCAAAAAACATGTAACGAAACAAGCATCAAGTGGCATTTAAGCCAACACAGAACTGACGTGGCTGACAAATAGTGAAAAGTGGGGCGAAAGAAATGAGAATAGGTGAAAAAGAGAGAGTCATTTCAAGAGTTATGAACAGGAAATGCCCCCAAAGGCCCCCCATTTCTGATGTTACTGTAGACGTAGGACCTGTGACAAACGGGGTTGAAAACTCAATACCAGGATTTCTGGATGATCCAAAACCTTCCAGACAACAGTTTTCAGACCCCTGGGTCATCAAAGTATTTTCCAGACACCAGACAGGGCTTTATGTCACATACATGGCCAGTTTATAATCATTTATTTGTGTAACAAGCATGTGTTTCTGCTGTGGGAGGAAACCAGGCTCCATCCTGCCTGCACCTTCGAGCCCAGAGGCGTCAGTGCTAACCACGAAACCACCTTCCTGCCCCCAATGTTTACATTGCATCACTATTTTTAAAGCTGCACTGCTGATCAGCAACACATTTGGGCGACAAATACATAACGTTTGACACCTTTTGGCACAGTCACATTAACATTTGCCCCAGCCAAGTTTAAAGTGAGCCAGGTTACATTTATAGTGGTTGGGCTGCAAGCCGGAACAAATAACAGCCTACATCATTTATATGGGAAGGATTATTTAATTACATTCTGTTTTTTGTTTGTTTGTTTGTTTTTTTTGTCACAAATTAGCAAATATGCATGACTTTATTTTTAAAGTAGTTTCCTCAATTGTTGCTTCACATGGTTGATAGCCTATAGAAGTGCTGTAGAAATGGCCCCACACTTTCTCTTTATTATTTAGTAGTCATTGTAGAAATTAGTGCAAGTAAGTACAAGGAAGATCCAATGCAGTTACATTTAAGATCCGACCACATGTTGGATGTCATTCCACTTGATGTCATTTGCTCTGGTGGAAAAAAAAAAAACTTCTTGTGCGCAGTATTGGAGGCTTGAGCTTACACAGTGGAAAGTGATGCAGGTTTATCTGATATACTCAGTTACAGGTGAGAGACTCAAGAGACGCTTTGCAATTATCTTCCCCTTCCCGATAGGAACGTATATTTTTGCAAATCATGATTTTGCATTGAACTCGAACACAGATAACGTCAGTCGGCGGAGAAAACAGAATCAAAAGGGAATAGGGCAGAATAAAAATAACAGTAAAGATGTAGAGACAAAGAAAATGGGATTCTTTTCCTATGTGAAAACACATGTCTGCCATTCGCCCACATTTACTCTCCTAACTGAGCATCAGGTCCAGCATTTCAAATGGGTGTTTTTACCTGCAGCACTAACAACAAAGATTATCTGTCTTGAGAAACACTCAAGTTTCTTAAATATCGCAACCCAGACTAAATGGCATCTTTGCTTATCCTGAGAAATCAATTTGGACTGTCTTGTGCCCCGCATGCACTGATGAGCGAGCCGGCCTAAGACTCCCAAAAGGATCCACACTTCAGGCAAAATCACATAATTACTGTCATTACAGCAGCCATTTTGATTTCAATCTTCTAAAAAGGTTATGGCTGAGAGAGTTTGATGGAAAAGCGCTTAAGTGGTAAATTGGAGACGGTGCGATAAGGTGAAAGGTATGAAATTTTAGTGTTATTGCACAAAGTATTTCATTTTCCAGGTGCTGCCCTCTAGGAGTATACCTCTAAATCATGGCAACATTTTGCATGGAATAGTAAGTTAAACCACAATGTGCTGTATTTTCTGTCAGAGTTTAAATTGAGAAACACAAGAAGGAGAAGAACATTTGTTTGCAGTTTACTCCTGTACTGTGCCTTGAAACTGAGCTGCCATGAAGAAGAAGATGAAGAAGAAGAAGACGTAGCATAATGAGGAAGTAGAACATCACAATAACTTGTGATCAGTTGATAAAATTGGCTTATCTTTGATAGCAATCAAAAACTAATAAATGTCTTTGCTTCCCATGGTAGAAGTTCACAGAAGCATTTAGAAGAAAATACTAGAAGATGTAGATATGATAAATAATGTGTTTATGATGTGGTAATCTCAGTCTGAACTTCTGAGAAGGATGATAAAATGATGGATGTGTGCGGTCACAACCACAAATGCTGCCATTTGTGGCCAGTTAAACGCTTATCTTGCAATTTACTGTATCCAACTGTGCAGATCTCACTGCATACATTTTGTTGTGTGTGTTCGTTGTCCCCTTTTCACCAAGCTAGCAGCACGTGTTGGTCAAATGCAGGTAGCAAGTTGCTGGTACATACCATTATGTCACAGTTTTACCGTCTTGCCTCTGCGTCCTTTCTTTGTGGGGTTTGATACTTCTTCATGAAGAAAGTCTGCTAACGCTTTCATCACATGAAAAAAAAGTGTGAATTCCTCTGCGGTATAGACTTCATGTCTATACGAAACTGACAGGGACACGTCACAAACAGCCACTCAGGCAGAACACAACAACGACAGAGACACTTATGCTATGGTGACACTAGGCTATGGTGACACAAAACGTCCATGGCAGTAAACAGTGTCATGAAATTTTACTAAAAACCCACATAATCTCATATAAGTAGTATAAGTATAGCTCCGTGGGAAAATGCTGAGAAAGGTAGACTCAAATGTGTGATGGCTTAAATGCACATGTCAAAACCGCAGCATCACGTCACACAGTGACTTAGGTGATATATACAATCATATGAGACCCCTACCCCCCTACTGACCCGGATCTAATGTTGGAGGGACTAAGCGGTTTAATGTGTCTGTTTTGTTGCCACAATGGTCCACGCATGTAATTATGCACTTTTTTAATGAAACGGCCTAACTTAAATATGATATAATAAATATATTACAATATAATACATATATTACAAATGATTTTAGTTAAAATTATTATTTTATTATGAGATGGTGAACATGGCAAACAGCATTGGTTGTTACGGCGCTGATGTTCGCATGTCTCTAAGCGACTCTCGTGGCTGTAGGTTGATGTTTTGGAGGCGTGTACTGATGAATATCATATATCATATGATGATATCATATATTGTTTTACGACAATGGCTTCTTCTTTGTCACACTTCTCGTTTTTGTGTTGTATGTCACTTAATAACTCGGTTTTGTAAGTGGTACGCATTTAGGTGTAGAAGTTTAGTCTTTCAAATGTACACTAAAATATAAAGTAGAGGGTAGGTAAGTCCACCATAGACGCTTCTATACACACTGTATGTACTGTAGATAGCAAAATGCCATATGAAGTATATCACTGGCGAGATTATCATAGTAATCCTCGACACTGCAGAATGTAAGTAACTGTCGATGCATACAGCCGGTTTGTCAATAGATCTTGCATATAGTATATCCTTTAATTCACAGCTTGAACAGAATAAATCTGTGCTATAGGTGAAAAACTCATCGCCATGCCTACCATCTTAAACTCAGTGTTCTGCGACAACATTTTTGAAGAACAGGAAAATTATTTTAAGATTTGAGTAGCAGGTGGTCTTGAAATTAAACAGAGAACAGATAGCGGGCGGATAAAATCTGAAGCCAATGAGTCAAACATCTTCTGATGTGTGAACCGACGTGCGAAACTCTCACAGTCTGCTGTACCTTTAACACACTGAAGGCAGAACAACATGGGCAGCTGTGCAAGATGCAAACCTCTCTGACATCAGATTCAAGTCTTGTTTAGCATTTTGAAAAAGTGACATAAGGCTGAGAGCCCTCATAATAAACATCATCTGAAGATAGCTACTGGAAACACATTTCCAAAGAACATAATAAACTTAACAAAGGATTGCTGACTTAGCTACCAGATATTACACATATATGCACTCACATTGTGCTTTTCTACCATGTGATGGTCAAAGGGCTTTGCAGTGTTTCTCATTCACTCATAAACACTTAAGTGCAATTTATGCCTCTACAGGACTAGATGCAGTCCAAAAAGCGTTGAATAACGTCAGCTGAACTTGTAGGATTTCTTGAAGACGTTTCACCACTCATCCAAGTAGCTTTTTCATTTCTGATAAACTAGTGGGAAACTGAGGTTTCAATAGGAAAAACTCTGTGGGTAACACCCACCCGAAACTTGCTTGACCTCAGTGCAGTAGGCTATGCACGTAACCTACTCCGGTGTGGGCGATTTACCTTCTGTAAAATCGCTAGTCGTGATGTTTCGAGAGATATTTTCCTGGAGACAAGTCATGCAAATCCTTTGAACCTACTCAGTCAATCTTTCCTTTATTGATACAAAACAACCAATAAGAAAAGTGTCACTGCAATACATAGTTACATTTCTGGGGAGGTGCATGTCAGGTTACGTTATCAGGGTCTGGGCGGTTGTCGTAGCTGCAGTGTAAAATTGATGCAGAAGCACATACCGCCTATTACACTTACCTGCCACTGACTTTGGGTTTTATGTCTTGCCCAAGGACACTTTGGCATGCGGCTGCAGATTCAACTCTCAACTCAGCAATTTGTGGTCAACTGGTTGTCAGTTTTTGTCAATCTATAAATAATCCAAAAAGTCTGAGGATCCAGAAACATTTGAGTTGGTCCCCTTCGAATGAAGCGGTGGTGATGACTCAAACACTTTTTCTCAGGAACATACTAGGTAACTCTTCACTAGTCAACCAATGTTATACACCGTGTTAAAGACCGTAGAGGTTAAACTCAAATTTAAATAGGAAATGCTAGTGGTCATTTAGAGAGAAGCCTGATGGAGACTGTTTTAGCGATCTCAAAAATAAATTAGATTAGATAAGACAGATAGAACAGATTACCAGCGTGTGAATACTATTTTTTGTAACACACAGTATGATTGACTGATAACGTAAAAGCTACAGCTTCAAGTGGAAATTTTTAACATTATTTCAGGTATCATTATGTTTTGTTCACTGAACCCATCGACTTGTTTTAAATACACATGGTTGAGTATTAGTAAAGGAAAGAACAGTACTGGCTGTGGTTTCAGAAAAAGATTTTAGTACTTTTCCACAACTTTAAACTCCCACTCGTTCATTGTTTCACATGAACACCACCATCGTGTCAACTCTTGCAGTCAAAGTTGTTTCCTGCTTTAACGTACTGTGTCACTTCAGCATGATGAAACTGCCTTTGTTCAGTAATCTTGAAATATCTCATTGACAAGGAGGTGGGGTTACCGTGGCTTCTGTCTCAGTTACATTTGCATGTACTTCTGCATTCCTCACAGAAGCACAACATGCAAAACAACAGTGGCATGTACCAAAATGGGACAGAAATGGAGAACTCGGTATACGCTCTGGTCTTTGGGTCTGTTATATCGCTGGGTCTGCCTCTCAATGCCGTTTCACTGTGGATTCTGCTTCGCAGACACAGCCTGAAATCCCCGAGCGCCGTCTTCATGGTCAACCTGGCAATCTCAGACCTGCTGCTTGTCATCTCGCTACCGACGAGAGTCTACTTTTACGCAACAAACAAGTGGCCTTTGGGCAAAATGACGTGCATCTGGATCACAATGCTCTTTCGCAACAACATCCGCTCCAGCTCCATCTTCATCACCTTCATCAGCTTGGACCGTCTGCTGGCTGTCGTTTACCCTCTGAGGTCACGCCATCTTCGAAACTCGTCCAACGCCTGGAAAGCTGTTTCAGTCATCTGGATGATGGTGGTGGTGCTGAATATCCCAGAGAGTGTGATATTTTCGAGACAATTAGACAAGCACAATGTGTCTTCTTGTTTTAGATTTTCTCCGCCAAATCTGGATGACGAGCTGAGCGCTTCAGACATGGCTTATGTTCAGCTTGTGCTAGTGGTCACCATGCTGGTAGTCAACATCGTGACCACGGCTCTGGTGTCTTGGACGCTACACAGACACGTGAATGACTCTGCGAAGATCAACAACAAAGTGAACGTCATGCTGATTTTTGCCATGAACTTGATGATGTTCACTGCGTTTTTCTTGCCCGTGTCCTTGGGTTTTAAATTTTATAATCTGAGGCCAGCGCTGAACTGTCTCGCCAGTGTGAACTGCTGTCTGGATCCACTGTTGTACTACTTTTCTTTTGATGGTTTCTGGAAGAGAAAAGAGGATATTGTCACTTGCAGGAGAGCAGTTGCTGGACAGGACCTGATGGCTTACGGACAGATGGCTTTAAGTACTTCTTAAATAATATTTCTTGTTGTCTGACTTTTTCGACGTGAATGTTACAGAACTAAATGCGAAGCTGAAGTCAAATTGCTGACTGAAATAGAAACAAGTATTTTACGAACTGCCTCAATTAAGTAAACTGCCCATTACTTTTCAACATATTTATATTGGAATACAGAGCATCATACACAAAAAAGGTGGTTCAGAATATAAATGTAAGCTGTTATTGTTTAAGTATTTTCTAAGAACTTTTATGCATTAATTTGAAAATAATAAAACCTGGATATTTACTAATCCCATGTCCATTCATATTTTATTTTAGTGCATGAATATGATCTACTGATGATCTACTGTTTGATGCCAGCATATGACGCGGTGTTTGGGACAGTGAATCGATCTCCTGTCCTCTTTTATTTACGTTTCAGATGGTTAGGGGTGCCGTGAAATAGCGTTTCATCGCACAGTGCATGCTGAACGCATATGACATGACACGCCGGGCTCTGATACACTTTTAGTTGATCCCGTATTACTTTTTAGATGGCATTAAAATGCTGATGGTTAGGGTTAAAACATAATCTATACACCTTTATTCTTATTAGTTCCTCTCTTGATTGCCATTCTGATTTGGGACCATCTTGTGTGTGTGTGTTTGGTTCTAAATCCTGCAGTGCTGCTGAAGCTGAAGTGCTTTTTTCAGTGTCTCAGTTCAGCAGCCAGCGGCGCTCGAGTCCTATAAGCGCTGCCAAAAAGGGGGCGGGCATCTGTAGATTCATGTAGCAAAGTGATTCAAAGAGGATCTAGATTTGAAAAAGGATTTGTTGTCTACAATT
The DNA here is from genome assembly GCF_022458985.1 of Mugil cephalus. NCBI lineage: Eukaryota > Metazoa > Chordata > Actinopteri > Mugiliformes > Mugilidae > Mugil > Mugil cephalus. The sequence continues at coordinate 19,941,181 of NC_061778.1, read as the reverse complement.
AAGACATTCTACAACTTGATAACCAGCCTCTTGGCCATTCACAGATGGCGTTTTAAAACCTCGCATTCTGGGTGTTTTCTTGTAACTAGGGCGCTTCTGGAACAAATTTAAACCACAGAAACCACAAGCACTTGTGCACATGCATTCGTCCTGTGCCATTTTGACTCGTGTGACCATTTAATATCACAGATGAACTCTGTTTAAGGAGCAGGTGACAACTCAAAAGATAGTTTGTCTATTTGTATGTGTGAAAAAAATGTATATATATATCGTTCCTTCTAAATAAAGTAATGTCTGCAGTCTATAAGGCTGCTGCTGGGATATTGCTGTATCATGACCCTTGATAAAGTGGAGAATCCACATGGCGGTAATATCTCCCCTCAGACAGCTTCATATATGTTTAATGTGACCTTTACCTGTGCCCTCTGCTGAGGGGAGTTGAATGCTGAGAAGCTGCATAGAAAACACCCCCATGCTTCAATTAGTCTACCCCCCCCCCCCCGACATGAACCTTGATTGTAGTGCTTCACACGTTTCTTCTCCCACATCTGTACTCTGCTGAGGCCAGCCAGAAAGTTAAATTAATGGTACCTGCCATTTCCTCTCAAAACCAAACAGACTATAGGTTTGATGGCCTACATTCAGCAAAGAGGGCGGTTTGTGCATGTCAGATTGTTTTTGTGTGTGGTTGAAACCCTCCATTTCGGATCAGTGGGAAAGCGTGAGCTTAAAACAAGAGTATATGTGCCTCTTTCCGCTGAGATTTGCACGTCTCAAATTGAAAGTGTGTTTGCCGCGTATGCCAAGGTCACGTTTGTGTTCGTATGGGGCTCTGTGTCTGTGAGCGACCGATACACCGGATCTGTAGGGATGGTGGTTTCTGACTGACTGGGATGTGAATGTGTCTGCGAAGGCTGGTCACGCTCAGCTGATCCCTCACCCCGAAGGTAAAAGCGGAAGATACGCGCAATTCTCACTTCCTCCCTGTCTGTTATCTAGTGTGCACACACAGACACACAAACACACAATTCACATTCACTTAAGTAGACTGTAAAAAAAAAAAGAAAAACAGTAAAAAACTAAACCCTAAGCAGGTACATTCAGGTCTGTAAGCATCAGTTGCCAAGACCCGCAAACAAGCCTGTTGTGCTCCAGCCAAGTCTGCCTTGGACCAGAGGAGGATTGCTATTCAAACAAAGCAGCAGCGTTGGTGACTGTGGAGTCAGACAGCACAAAGAACCAAAAGCAGAGCAAAAGGGGGAAGAGGGGGGCGGCGGCACGGACAAAAACAAACACTGAGCCACTGAATGGACAGAAGAACACCAAATAGCAGAGGAATAACAATCCTCTTGCAGCTGAGGCCTTGAGAGGGCACGGAGATGGGCAGAAACGTGCTCACCAACTTTTTATCTTTTATTTTTTTCCTTCAATATGACACACGTGAGCAAGAAAACATCCTCACAAAAACAAGGGTCCACCGGATTGTGGCTTTGATTGAAAATATTTGGCTTTTTTTTTTTTTGAAAACATTTCCAATCCAGTTTCCAGCATGTGATTTGGCTTCTTGTTAGACAATGCACCACCTGCAGGACTGAGCTGAATCTTCAAGCATTAATCAGAAAATGATCTCAGCGTAGCATAAACGAAACAAATGGAGCGAACTTATGCATATCCGTCTTAAGATAACAAAGTATTTTGTCTGTTCAATCTATGCAGAAAATGTGAATGCACAAGCTGCGGTTCCCTGCAGGCATGATAGATTTACTGATATGTAATTGTTATCAATCTTCTTCACCTTACCAGAATGTGGAACTTCTTATTTATTTACAGTAAAGAAGAAAAAAAAAAAAAAAAAAAAATATATATATATATATATATATATATATATATATATATATATATCATGTCAGCAGGTTTTAGATTCTTAAATATAAGTCAGTGATGCTTGGCAATTTTGTTAATTATTACTCAGCATGTTATAAATTTTTAATTTTTTTTCTTTCACCCCACAATCCCACGCACTAGTTTGTCATTCCAAAACTTTCAAACTTTCCAAAACAGTCACCGAATGTTTAATCTGCCTCGTTGTCACTGTAATGTGTTAAGATCAAAGCAAAAAAAGTGTGCATAAGAGTAACTGCATTATATGCAAACCTTTTAAGCCAGCTGATACCCGGATGAGTAAGTAAAAAATTCACAATAGCCTACGTGTGCTTTGCAGAAAGTATCCTAAGCTACAATGGGTATTAAAAGTCACAGTTACACAGTTCTCTTGAAATAAAATTTCAAACATTTGCAAGAAGAAAGCTGGAAAAGGATGAAAGTTAAATGAGACATAGAATAAATCTAAGTGCATAAGTGTGATTATCCGCGGATTGAGATGAGCGACCATTTTACCACAGTCTGTCTGGACAGGAGTGTGTCAGCTTGGCATACCTCGTCTCCTCTTCTTTCCGGTGGCATTCATGTGTGGCTACTTGAAAACATTTATTATTATTATTATTTTTCTTTTGCTGCAGCCGCTGTTTTTCTAGTTTCAGTGTGTGATCAATGTCATTCCCACCTATGAAGGTTTCCTTAATTGTTGCGTATTTCCGCAGACACCGATAGACTCTGTTACAGAATGAACGGGCACTTCGGAGTTTTAAAAGCCCCAAGGCCGGCTGAGGAGAAGCATCCCCCACAACATGACACTCTGACCCCCATGATTCACCGTGGATGTGGTGCTCTTTTCCTCATGTGCTGTGCCGCTTCTCGCACTGACACAGCAGACAATTTTACAGTTTTGGGAACTGTTTGATGCAGGTTTTAGACAGGCTTAGGTGTATTTTGCATCAGAAAATGTTTCTGCTACTCCATAGCACAGACAGATGAAGAATAGATTGTCACATGTAGGACGCATCCAGTTTTTACCAGAAAGCGATGAAGCTGTCATTTTCTTGGCAGCTTCCTTAAACAGTTTTCCCTCTGTCTTCTTATCAATTTTAGAAACATCCTGTTTTTGATAATGCCGCTGTTATGCACTTGACCGCTCTCCAATGACGGTCTTCATCGCGTTCCCAATGTGTGTGCTTGCCCTCACCCTAGCGATACCTTTCAACAATAGCCACATTTACGTGGAGACTTTTTTCTCATTCCGATTGAGGATTTCAAGTCAGCTGTTTACATGTGAGGCGATCTATTCTGATCTGATGCTCACATGTACCTCTGCTTTTAATGAGAACAGCTGTTAGACGGACGTGTGACATGCGCAGATCGATGAAAATGCCTCGTGACTGATCAAGGACGGAGGTCTGTCGTCTAATTAGCAGCAGTCGCTATTGTTTTTACTGTTTTATTATTAAAGCAGCGGCTTGATCCGGAAGGTTTGTGGGGTCATATCCACTTTTGCTGTTGTATTAATAGCTTTAAAGTTCTTATAGTAGGTCTTCAGCGTTTTCCAGCGGTTCTGATTTGTTCCATGTTTCAGTCTATCCTTCAGTTAATGGACCTTATTAAACAGTTCAGCATTTCTATTTTTTCTGTCGTCTAAGCGTGTGATAATGTCTAGTTCTTTCAGACCAGTGAGGAAACATCACTGCGTATTTACATCAAGACAGAGAATGCGCAGACAGAACAGAGACTGACTTCAGTCGGATTCATCGTTTACATGACTGGATCGGTTTGGAAAAAGGAATATTAGGTTTGGCCTAATACTCATTCAGTTTGACCCTGTTTATTCCGACTGAGGTATTTATATGGAGCATTTTCATTTCGTTTGGGCTTCTACAGCGATTGTCATCAAATTTATTTGCCCCAATGCAAACCCAGCTAATGAGATCCTGTTAGTGCTTTGTAAGCTCTTAGTGGCCCGCGACTCTTGTTGGAGCACAAAACCAGAAGTAGATGTATTATTTCACATAAGCTTGATGCGAATTTGATTCCGAATGCAGTGAAATGCCCAACTGTAACTGGGTGTTCACACTTCAGCAGCTAGGTTGAGATTTTTATTTCAGTAATTTACATCTTTTTTTTATTTTTTCTGGCTTTCAGTGGCCTTGCCTGTGTTGTAATTTTTCATCCAAGACTCTCGACTTGTATACCTCCTATAGCTATAGCTATATGTTAGCTACACTTATGTTTTGCCATAAATAGGTAATAATGTAAGAAACAAAACAAAAAAACAACAGCAGCATGGCTGTTTGTCTCAGTGGAGGAGAGAAGAAGAACGGGAGCAATGAGAAAAGTTACCAACGTGAATGCAGAGGTTTTTATATGTGAATTTTCTTTGTCTGACTAGAGAGGAAATAATATTCACTTTTATAGTTTTCTGTAATGGGATTGAGAACTGTGAACCGCTTTGAGCAGTTGACAACGTCTGGCCCAGTTCTTGCCAGTGAGTCGAGGCAAACGGGGCCAGAAGGCATTCTCACAGCTTCAGACCTCTTCATGGTGTAGGCGGCATCAAAGCAGCGCCACGACACTGGCTCAGAAAGAGCCGCGGGGAAACACCAGGGGGATGACGGCCTATCTCTTCGCCTTTCTCTATCTACCCCCCCCCCCCCCCCCCCCCCCTTCCCCTTCCCCTCGTCACCCTTGCCGCCTCCTACGGCCCGAGCCAGCTGTCAGTGGGAGCATGCGGAGGCACCGCACTCTGTCACGCACATTAACTGGGGAGCGAGGGCAGAGATGGGCGGACAGAGAGATCTGAATGTGGTGACGGCGGAGAGTGATTAGGCCGTATATAGAGCCGAGGAGAAGATGGGCGCATCTGGAGGTGGGGGCAGATAACAAGAGGAGATATCGGATGAAAGATGGGACAAATAGAAACATGGAAGGGTGATCGCTTATGACAAAAAGACCTCTCAGTTGAGGGACAGATAAGAAAAGAGAGGACGGCACTGGTAGACTGCCCAAAGGCACAGGATGGAAGATGAGGCTCTGGACGGGACGGAGAATGACAGGGACGACTTCTTGGACCTGCCCCACAATCTCTAGTTGTGATATATTCCTTGAGAAGTAGCGCATTTTATTAAGTTTTAAATACCCACTCATACCCCGCAAGAAACTGTCCAAACGCTCAAATTTCCTCCGCATATAAAACGGCGCCTTCTCTCGATTGTATTCCACATAACAGCACCATTAGCTTAAGCGACGGAGGACGTGGCGTGTCCATTCTCTCCATGTGCTCAGTAAATGATCAAATTAAGATGCATGACTGTGCTTTTCTATCTGTCACACGTGCTGTGCACAGAGGGATCTCCAGCCAGACCTGCTTTGCCGAGAGGGGCCGTGTGTCTGCGCATCGCTGGGTGTGTACCGCGCAGCTAAAAGATGAACGTGGAAAAACTGGCTTTAAACTGCTGTATCTCTTTTTTACAAAACAAAAGAGTCTGCATAAGACTAACTGTGTTATCTTCTAAGGATTATGTATCTTTCACAAATTAGTTCCAGTTAATATGCAAAACTGAGTGTAAGCCAGCTGATACCTGGAAGAGCAAGTAAAGAAATCATAATAACCTACGTGTGCTTTGCAGAAAATATCCTAAACTACAGTGGGTATTAAAAGTCACAGTTACACAGTTCTCTTGAAATAAAATTTCTAAAATTTACAAGAAGGAGAAGGATAAAAATTAAATCAAACATGGAAGAAATCTGACTGCATAAGCGTGAATATCCGCAGAGTTAGATGAACGACCATTTTAACACGGCACTCAGTCTGTCTGGATAAGAGTGTGTCAGCTTGGGATATCCCGTCTCCTCTTCTTTCCAGTGGCATTCGTGTGTGGCTACTTGAAAACATTTATTATTGTTATTATCCCCATTTGCTTCCACAAAGTGGTCGCTAGTCTTTGCGGGGATATATCGTGTAAAGACAAAACGGAGAAGCAGGTTACGACAAGCGTCACAAATTATAATCACTTTTACCAATTATATAGTATTCTTGGTTAACTGACACTGTTGTTATGTGTCATCTTACATCTTGTGCTCAAGATATATTGCACATGAAATTATAGCTGAGTGTATCTGCTTTGTGCCAAGAGCTTCTGCATGTTCCGCTACGCTGAATGTCACCTGGTTGCAGTCAGGGCGACTCATTAGCGCAACGGAGCTCTGCATCGTAAACGGACCTGGAATGAGAGCGGAGCCTTGATACTCTGCTCAAAGACCAAAAAGATCAATATGAAACAAACCCATTACTCACCTCTAATCAAACATTCATAATCTTATTAAAAATGCTACAGGTTTGTTGTGACATTTTTACGTTGTGGTTTGGGCAGCCTCATAGCGTCCTCGTGCCCAGACTTCTCAGCGAGCTGTCGTACTTTATTAAAGGTCTCATTTAAGTCCTTCTTTACCTGTGCCGCGAGGCACAGACTCTGACAGCTCTCGCAGCACATTATGTTTTTATTACACAATACTACTGTATACTCATTGATTTCCAACTAATATCTGCACCTTATTGTTTCCATCATCATTCGGCGAACTTACCCAGCAAATGGTTGCCGGAAATGTATGTCCCTAATATCTCCCAAAAGTGAAATACTTACAGGAGACAAATAGAACTGCGCGTTAAACTACTTGGCCAGGTTATATTGCCTAATACACACAGCACAAGAGAAAGTTTCCCCTGGACCCTGAGCAGACAGACGGACACAGTGTGATATCACATTAGCATTATAGCTTGCAATTCACCATTCCCAGGGTGGCGGGTACGGTAGCCCAGTGGGCATAATGTGTGTCAATAATGAAAAAGCATAGAAAACCTGGAGAGCAGAAACAGGATTCTAGCAAAATTGGCCATTTGCAGTGGGTTGTAATTTTGAAAATAGTCTTGATGAAAAAAATGAAAGTATTCTGCCTGATGCAGCCTGGTGCCTCACGTGGCAACCCACATTCAATTCAGGGAGTGACCTGCTCCTGCTACACCCCGAGGTGCCTTGGTGGATTAAGATTAGTTATTCTGCTCAGTTTTTCTTTGATATCATATTTGTTTCTGCTGTTTAATGACTATGATTTGGTGAGGAGCCGTGTCTGTGCTACTGAGCCTCGAGGAAGGAGACGTGTGTCCTCAAGAGTTCTTCTAAGCTATAGATAAGAAACTTGGAAAATTATGTATTAAGGACACCTATAATTTAAATATCTAAATATTCTTTGAGGACTCCTAGAGGATCACAGCTCCCCAGCTAGAGAACTACTGCTCTGGTTTCCCTCTTCTTTATAGCTAAGCCTCAGAAGGTCCATTTGTCACCTAGTTAGGTCCACATACATTTGGATGCTGACACAAGTTTTGTTACATTAGCTGTTTACCAAAACATGTTAAAGATACAGGTATATAATCAACATGGGCTTAAAATGCAGACTCTCAGCTGTAATTTGACAGTATTTACATCCAAATTGGAGGAAGGGTTTAGGACTTAAAGCACCTGTAGCTGCCTCTTTTTCGCAGCACTAAAAGTAATTGGACAGTTGACTCAAAAGCTATTGCATAGAGTATTCCCTTGTTAACCCTTCATTTAAGCATCATCATTTAAGCTTCATTTAATGTCTGGAGTTGATTCCAGGTGTGGCATTTGCATTTGGAAGGACAAAGTACAACAGACCATGCTTAGGTTGAACAAAAAGGCAAAATCCACTGGAGAGGTAGTTGAAGTGTAGGAGTGCCTCATCTTCCATCCTGTGCCTTTGGGCAGTCTACCAGTGCCGTCCTCTCTTTTCTTATCTGTCCCTCAACTGAGAGGTCTTTTTGTCATAAGCGATCACCCTTCCATGTTTCTATTTGTCCCATCTTTCATCCGATATCTCCTCTTGTTATCTGCCCCCACCTCCAGATGCGCCCGTCTTCTCCTCAGCTCTATATACGGCCTATCAGCAGCGTGGCACATTCTGAGAAAAAAAGAACGCATTGGTGAGCTCGGGAACAAAGTTCAGATTAGTCTTTGCCAAAAAAACATCAAAAGACACCAGCCCAGTTCTGGAACAGCATTCTTTGGACAAATGAAACGACAATCAACCTGTATGAGATAAATGACAAGAAGAAAGTATGCAGAAGGCTTGGAACAGCTGACGATCCGAAGCACACCACATCTTCTGTAACACACGGTGGACACAGTGTGATGGCATGGGCATGCATGGCTTCCAATGGGTCACAAGTGTTTTGTTGATGATGTGACAGAAGACAGAAGCAACTGGATTCCCTAGGAATATATTTTCTGCTCAAATTCAGAGAAATGCAGCAAAGTTTATTGGACAGTGCTTCACCAGAGTCATTCACCAGATCTCAACATGATCGAGCATGCATTTCACTTGCTTAAGGCAGAAAGACCCACAAACAAGCAAAGGCCTGGCAAAGCATCACAAAGGAGGAAACCCAGCATTTGGTGACATCCATATAGGTTCCAGAATCTCAACAAAAATAACATTTTATTCAATGTTTATTCGTCCAATTACTTTTGAGATCCTGGAATGAGGAGACTTTGTTTTAAAATGGTTGCTATTCCTATTAATGTTTCATAGGATATTTTTGTTTAACCACTTGAATTAAACCTGAAAGTCTGCTCTTCCATCACATCTCAGTTGTTTCGTTTCAAATCCAATGTGTTGGCATGCAGGGCCCAAATCGTGCAGATTGTGTCACTGTCCAAATATTTCTGGACCTTTTCTGGTCATTGCGTTAAAAAAAAGACAAATTTAGTTTCATCACCGAATGGTGTGGATTCAAATCTGTGCATTGTCATCTGTTTGTGTTCTTTTCCCTTTCCTTCCCTCTCGATAAGGGAGGCAATATTTCCCACTGCCTCCCGGAATAATCCTTAACCAACAGAGATAGTCCAAAAAGAAAACTCCCTTTGAGATAGGCTACTCAAGAAAATTGAAAAAGTTATTATTAATCCCACTGCCTGGCACCAGCTAAGATGCATGCACACACTGGCGCACATGCCAGCACACGCCCACACACACCTTACAGACAATGGGGAAGAATGAAATGAGATTTTTTTTCTTTTCTTGTACAGCATGGAAAACAATGGCAAAATGAGCAAATGGATTTCTAATTTCATTGCGTTTGAAAACGCTAGCAGAAGTTAAATCTCTTTCCCTCGTGATAAAATAAATACCCGGTTAAATGTCTCAGCATTTCAGTCATATTAAAGTCTATTTTTTGCTTCTGTTTTACAGTTACAGCTGAGTCAAAGTCCTCAGGCTTAAAGCAAGTGGAAGCTCTCATTGCACTGCTGCTGATAAAAGCAGCCACAGGAAAATCTGAAATGCCGCCTGAATTAAAAAGGTGAAATGGGAAGTGAAGAGTTCACAGGCTATCCTATCCTATCCTAGGCTGGGCTGGGCTGTTGATTTAACGTCTTCTCGACAAATCAAACAAATCAAATTATACTTTACACAACTGTACAGCAATTAATCAGGCAACTAACAACATCCGCTGTAGTGTTTAAATCGCACGCTGTTTGTGGGTCATGTGTCAATTAACAGAGAATAATTGCATGGCATTGTGATTCCATTATAATTAAAGCATAATCATATACACTTTGGATTCTTTCAGGGGTTTATAATAACATGGTGGCATTTAACGCTAATGCTACAAGCCTCCATGAAGCGGTTTATCATTCATTTATTGTAAAGTGATTCACGGTATTTTTGTGCGTTTGTTTATCTGAGGACTTAATGGAGTCAGACATCCTTTCCCCTTCTTCTTCTTCTTCTTTTTGAAAATTTAATTATGCTTTGCGTCTGCTCAGTTTAGGTGTAGGATGCTCCAGAGATGGGGAGGCGGAGGAGAGAGAGTGAAAGAGAGGAGAGGAGAGGAAGGGAAAAAAAGCGCCTGAATCCATCTCTCTCCTCCCCGTGACGTCGGCCGGTCTGGTCCCGGGCTGTGCCGCGCTCTCCGGTCCCGTCTCAGCAGAAACCACTCGAGCTGCTGCTGCTGCCTCCACCGGCCACACAACCTGCGGTGCGACGCGCGCGGTGCCGTGCGTCGAGGTGCGTTGCGGGAAGTCGGCGTTTCTCCTCCTGCCCCCCCCTCCCACTCCATCTCCTACTCCACGCCGCCCGTGTTCTGTCTGTCCCGCGTTATCAGTGAACTGTTTGTTTGTTTGTTTTTTCCCCCCACGGCGCCTCAGCTGAGAGGAGAGGACCCGAGGCGTTGAACAAGAGGGGGAGAGGGCGGCAGGGAGAAGGAGAGCAGGAAAAAAAGAGACAAACTAAGAAAAGAGGAGAGAAGAGGAAAACAGGTCGCCGTAGCCTCCTCCTTTTTTCCCCGGGCTAAATCGCCACCGAGAAGATGCTGAGAATAGTCGGCGTGTTGGCTGTAGTGGCTCTGGGGATGAGCGCCGCTCACACCAAAGGTACGGTAGGTGAAGGGCAGCGTGCTCTCTGCGAGTGCGCTACGGCTTTATTAGAGATGCTCAGACAGGCTGTGTGTGCGTGTGGATGCAGAGAAATGTCCATCAGATGCGGGAAACTAACTGATAACTGGCCTGATTGGTGTATTTTCCTCGAGGAAAGAACGTGTATTTTTTGGACTTGTGGACTTAATAACAACTGTCTAACTGCACAGCACCAAATGACACATTAAGGGCAGTAGTTTTTTTAAAAAAAATTATTTATCTCTTGTGGCATCACTACAGTAAAGCTCTATGGAGACTTAAAATGTTGCCCAACAAAGAGCTTGCAGGTGACCTTATTATGGACTATTTTTGGGTTAATCTCCCGTGGAGCATCACTCTCATATTGATTTGTTGCGATATTTGCAGCATTAGTCATATTTTGTGTAAAGGGCTGGATGGAGGAGAGACATTCTCTTCCACGGTTCCATGTTACAATCCTGTGGGTCTTTGTTTATCCTTCTTGACTGATTGGCAGAAGGAAGAAAGTGGAGCAGATGATTTATGTTTAATAGTATTGAACTTAAACAAATGAAGTTGCGTTTAGGGTCTTCTAGTGTAAATGTATACCTGAAATGAGCAGGGTGCACAGTTTACTTGTGGACTGCGGTCTCAAAATATAATACCGCGACTATATAACTCTTCATCCTCCTCAGGTAACGTGAATGCACCCCCAGTATTCTCCCACAACTACTCGTTTGCAGATGTACACCACATATCGGTGAATAAAAGTTCTGCCACTGTAGATTATTTAAAAACAACCCTTTTCATACTTGAACCCACTCTATAAGCTTTCTAAAACCATGTTTCATGTGAAGTAATCCCTGCTTGGAGCCTCATTTCATCTTCAACTCATTCAAACTCCACGACGTGACAAACGGTCTCTGAATCCACAGATACGTAACAGTGACATCCACTTGTCACAGATGTGTGCCGCGCTATCTGCAGCTTCCCTTCGCCGCTGAGCTAAATTTAAGTCTCCCGCTATCCCCACCGCTGCGCTCAATTCTCTTGTGAGACTGGCATGTGCCGTGGGTGAGCGGGTAAATGCGGCAACAGGTTCGTGCTAATCAACTCCCTGTGGACCGGGGTGGCTCTTTGCGCTGCAAAATAACAAGGTGACACCTGTCAGTTCCGTCTGGCGGCTAAGAGACACCATAACTGTGATAAGCTGTTCATCCTCCTTGCCTCCTGACACAGAAAAGAGCCTCCCTGCTGGTCGGCTGGCTGGCTAAAGCCGCGGTCTTTGTTGAGTGTGTGTGTGTGTGTTTGTGTGAGGACGGGAAACATGCTCACGGACCTGCTGCAGGCCGTGACCTGGCCCCGAGGTCAAAGTTTTGTCTTATATGCATTTCCTTTCAAGCAGCAGTGGGGTGGCTACCATGTGCTGCTCTCAAGGTGCATGAAAATCCCGTGGTCAGACTGTGTGTATGAATGGGATGAGTTCAGACATATACAGCCTGAGCGGGATAGTCGCGGACAAGGAAGGATTTATTGTTTTATTCTGTTCTGTGTCCTGAATTTGGTTGTGAAGTAAACAAATTAGTGCCAAGTCAATAGGGGTGGAAAAACCAAAGCACACCATGGTTCTAATTGATTCCCCAAGGCTGTTATACAGTGTAGTTAAATCCAGGAGAAGAGTGCATTGTCTCTAGAGTCTGTCTGCCTGCTATCTGTTGCCACAGTGACCCTCACCAACCTTCCTGTTTGCTACCACAGATGGAAGCAGAACCCATAAGAAGTGACGTTTCTCATTTCTTAGCTCCGATTCTGTGTGTGTGTGTGTGTTTTATTTTTATTTCTTTTAAACGAAGTAGTGCGTCCTTATCAGGTGCGCCGCCGCGGTGCCAACATGTGAAGCTGTTTCCCAGATAACTTTGAAGTGCCGCTACTCCTGTCACTTTCTGTTTAGCCACCGTTTCATTCCGGGAAAGCGTGGCCGCGCAAGTTGCTTTAATCACCGTCGCCCTCCAGACATCCATTCACGTGTGTGTGTGTGTGTGTTTAAATGCGCCCGCGTCTACTTAGTATTTGTTTCAGAGTTGTCAGTAATCAGAGCTCGAAGCGCTGACATCTGTGTGTGTGTGTGTGTGTGTGTGTGTGTGTGGGTTTACAGGTGCACGCGCAGGGAGAGTGATAGAGTGCAGCCAGCATGTTGACAGACGCCAAGTATGCAAAAATGAGCGAGGAGGTGATGTCGTTTACAAAGGAATTATTGCATTCGCAGATGCACGCCGTGGCTCAAACGATTTCCCAGAACCGACCGTGTCGCTGCTCGACAGGGAGAATCTTCTGGCAGTGAAGCAGAAAGAGCTATAGAATTTTTGCCAATGCTGCCCGGAGCCCCTCTTTTGTGTAATTCCAAGCAATATGAACTCTGAATTTAGATAGCTCATTACCAGCACAGTGTATTTTAATTCTGCTACCCACTGTGCGGCTCTTTGTTGGTGGAACTTTTTTGTTGCTTTATTATATCCAGATAAACACGCTGCACTTTTTTTTTTTTTTTCTGTCAGAAAGCTTGCAAGCGTTTAGAACGCAATATTCAGCCTTTGGGAGAGGCCTCCTCGGTAACAAGCTACTTTGACGTCCGCAAGTGAAATTGCAGGATTAATTGACACGAGGCTTTCCATAAAGTTCCTTTGTGAGTGGAGCCGTATGTGCAGGCTAGTGCTGTTTGTGTGCGTGTGTGTGCGAGGGATAAAGAAAGCCAAGAGGATAGCGATTTCAGGATCCCATTAGCAAATAAAAAAAAAAGGAGGGGGGTGACGAAAAAACACAGTCAGATTTATGTCCCCCCCTTCGGAGCGAGAGGAAGTGCATTATGAGAGCACTCCATAAATCCTCCGACGAGGGTGTGACACAGGATGCGGCACAAATCCTGTTTGGGCTGCCGCGGCCAATGGTGGCAGGGCTCAGCAGCGAGAAGGAAAACCAGAGATTTCTTTGTTTTTTTTTTTTTTTTTTTTTTTTTTTTTAAACATTTGCTATTACCGCCCTTTCAAAGCTCTGCACAGCCCCTATGCCACTTGAGAAGCAGCAGAGCTTAGTGAAGATCGCCCAGCCGCTGATCCCAGAGCAGCTACACAACCATCAGAGACAAAAGACACGTTGAAGCTTTTGTGTTTGAACAAGGATAAGATGGAGGGCTCTTCTGATCCCACGTATCCGCGGCGAGCATTGTGGCTGCAGAATCACGCGTTCTATACAGCATGTTGAACTTTGCTCATTAGCGAACAAACGGTGTTTTTATTCTTCCTAAAGAGGAACCGAGCCTTTCATTTCTGGCTCGGTGTTAAGAATGGGGTAAGTGCAGAGTAGTCTTGAGTGGGCGTTTGTTGTCTGCTTTCAAACATTCACAGAAAAGGCACAAGTGAAAGGAAATTTAGTTTCTGGGAGCTATTGTCAGATCTCGGCGTAGTGTGCTTACCGGTGGTGTTCCTCTGTGGCCTTTGCCCTTACATTGTCCCTCATCTTTACTCTGCACGTTTCTGACTCTGACTAGTTCTGCCTCCTGTATTCTACCTGTATCGTATCTTCAGATGTGTGAGGAAGGGGGATTAAGGGAGCCACAGTGTGTGTGAGCATGCAGATCTGTAGCTGTGGTGAACTGGGTTCACTGTGTACTGAGTAGGTGTCTCATCTCTTCTCTTACTCTTACTTAACTTTAGTTTTTGGTTTGTTTTTTTTGAGTGGTCTCGGCTGACCATGGTTGGCAGCAAACATTCAGGCAGCCAAGGCCCATTGATTTGCCCTACAGAGAGACACAGAGAGAGAGAGAGAGAGAGAGTGAGAAGCCTGACCGACTGGAAAGAAGGAATGAAGTAATAGGCAGATATGGGAGTGGAGCAAAGAGGAGAGATTCTAAGGTTAGTCTTGACTTTAAATCCTTGCTTTGGCACTTTTGATCATGTTGCGTAATCTTCACCAGCTGATGTTAGCCAGTCTATACCTTGTTCTATTATGAAACAAGCTAAACAGGCTAACTTATATTATTTATCTCATTTACACAATTGCAAGAAATTTCTGTCTCTATGTTAAGGCTGGGTAGTACACCGGTTCATACTGAATACAGGCAATTTTTTTCGTTATGATATGAGTTTTGAATTCAGCATACTGGCGTACCGGTGTGTTTGATTACACAGCGTTTGGAACGTTGTGCCGTGAGACAGTTTCAGATCTGACTATTTTCAATGTAGTGCTTCAAAACTTGTGTGACTGTGATGATCTGAAAAATTTAGCTTTTTTTTAATTATCATTTTTTTAGGATGACCCCAGTTTCTGGTGACAGTCCCCGTTTTGGATGACCTGCCTCCCGGCTAAAGGTGTCCCCAAAAATATGCCCAATTCTTAATGAGTGAGAAAAGAAAAAAAAATCTGCACAGGCTACAATTATCACGGTAGCCGACATAGCAGTTTGAATTTATTTAAATATTAATAAAAATGTCAAAATAAATGAAACTATAATTGTTCTTGTTTCTTCATTTCAGCTTGATAACATTTAATTATTTTTTCTTTTTATCTTCGAGCTGTATAGGTCACCAGATTTCCACATCAGCAGGCAGTGCTAACACGGGGCCATGCAAACCTTTTTTACTATGATTATTCTAAAATATTTACTCATCATCACAGTAAAATGGTCATTATTTCTTCTCTTGAACGTTGTGAACACATGATTATGCATAGAAGAAATATACTGTCAGAGTTTTGAAAAATACCATACATTTTTTGGTCATACCACCCAGCCCTACTCTATGTGGTGGCACGTTTGTACTTCTCCTGTGTTCGCTGTATCACAAACCCCAAAACAGAAATTGTTCTGTGTCATTTAACAAGAACTCTTTTTTCATGAAATTAAATTAAATGAGTAACTGTTTAAAAAAGCAGCACTAATAAGACACAAAACGTTATTTAAGGTTGACAATAGCCACCACAATCTACAGGTCATGTAAGCCCATTTAAGACTGAGAGAAAGCTATTAAATAGGTCAAGGTTGTGTATTGCTGCTTTTACGTGAAATAATGAACTCTCTACCATGTATGTGTGCTGCGCTGAACATGTTATTACAGGACTACAGAAGGTAATTCTGTGATTACAGCTTTCATTCTTCTTCCCACAGACCTGGTTTGTTGTTGGGCGCGATCAAGGTTCCTCTACAGCAAACTGGGAAAAACATTTTATTTATGATTGCGCATCATCATTTTTAAACAACGCTCCCCTACCTGTTTCCATGAGGTCGGAAAAACTGCATGAAAATGTCACCAGTCATTGTAAAAGTAAATTATTAGGGCTGAACCTTTTTCTAATGCCACCTAGACGTTGCAACAAACTTTTTGGTTAATCTATCAGTTATTTTCTGAGTAATCGTGGGATCATCTGGTTAACTGGAAACTAAATAATAAACCCTTCTACCATTAAACTGTTAATCAAGTATTATCTCATTATCTCAACATATTTTAACATAAAATCTAAGAATGCAGAAACCATTTCCAGCTTTCACCTCACAATACTATTCTTAACGAACGTTCAGATTTATGCACTGTGGACCTAATTAGGGAAATATTGTGTCTAATATCTAATTAATTTAGATTGATTTGAGTAAGTGACTTCAGTGGCTTTGTGCTGATTCTTCTTAGATATTTGCCAGGATTATTCATCTGCAAAAAAATTGTTTACACCCACTCGTAGAAACCGAATTGGATTCGTACGCTGTTTAGATTCACTGGCCTCAATGTGCAAAAACAAACAGTTTAAAAGTTGTAAATGCACTTGAAAGCAGTATTGCTTTACTAATCATTGGCATCTACTCTAAGGTGTCTTCATTGAGTTTTTGTCTAAAATACAGTAGATGAGGATGCGACAACTCCTCCCGGGCACTTGAGGTGGTCAGTGTTACAAAATGTAGCGGCTGCGGAGAGCTCTGCAAACATACGGAAAAGACTGAAGTCTGGATGGAGATTTCACCCCACGTTGCCTTTCAAGTAATTATTATCTTATGTCTCTGTGTGCGCGTGTCATCGCTGCGCTGCTACACTTACTCCCCACTTCTTCCGGATAATCAAGTTTGCAAAGTTGTTTTAAGTGTCTTGGCAGACTCTTACCAACCTCCCCTGGTGATTGGCTCTCATGGCCTGCGTCGCAGGCAATAGACACCACAGACAAGGGCTCTCCAGGATATTCAAGGGACTCCTTCTGCCACCACTGTGAGTCCTCCATTCATCCATTTGGTGCTGTTTTCCAATCACTTACCTCCAGTCCAATCTCTCCAGTGGACTCGCTTCTATTTTTCAGCGTGGGGTGATGACACATTGTGAGACACGCGCTCGCACACTCACACTGATGAGGAGCAAAGGGTTACGCAGACAGATAGCGCCTGACCTGTCCCTCTCCACCAGCTGGGTCTGGCCGACCTCAGAGGAAATGATCAGAGGGAGAAGGTAGAGAGAATTATGGGACGAGTGAGAGAAGAGAGGGTCAGAGAGAAAGCCGCAGATCTTCGTCTCTGTGACTCATAAATCTTCACACTGGACAAGTGGAGTACTCTGAGTTGAGTGCAGATTTTTCCAATGGACATTCAGACAGTTCAGAGTGGCCCTGCTTTCAGTTCTGGCATTTGCTTTGTCTGATAGTGATCATCTGCCCAGCCATACATTACCTCCTTGTTATATGCACATTTGCAGCAGACTGAACCCTCTACGCGGTACATTCTGGGCAAAAGACAAGTCTGCTTTTGCACTTTATATATTCATTTGGCCTTCCTAATTAAGTATAACTTTAAATATAAAGTTAAACAGTTTAATCTTTGGGGAACTACGGGGCTTATATTTTGGCCTGGACCAGTTGCCAAGCAACGATCAGAGTTACTGATATTGTTAAAAAAAAAACCCTGTGTAATATTTTACAGTGTCTTTTTTATGGGTTGAACAAACATGATAAAATATGTTCTTCCGTGAACTTTTGATGTGCTTGTGGGTGGATTTGTAACCTCTGGGCTGGCTACCTGTGCTCCCCTGTTCCCAGTATTTCTACCCATGCTAAGCTAAAAGGCTTCTTCTGTTTATCACACAGAAATGACAGTGATATCTGCTACAAAGCCAATGCAGTTTCAATTTCAATAAATAATAATTCAACAAATTAACTATTCTTTTAGGGAAGGATGAATAATGATCAAAAGAGTGAAAAGGAGAAAATCAAAATTTCATATTTGTGTTTGATCTTCGGTTGTGTTGGTTTTATTCTAAAACTCACCTCCTCACAATGCTACATGTTAAGAGCTGGGACAAGACTCCTGCGCTATCACTCCGAAGGACATCTCCATATCCAGGTCAACCACAGAAAGCACCAACACACGCTCCTCATTGTCAGTCTGCACACACGACCCCATTAGAAGCCGTCAGCGCCGCGTATTTGCTAATGGTTTGCAAGGTTGATGATTATCCACAGGTACTGGGCTGCCCGTACACACATACTAATCAGGCGGCAATTGTTATTTTCTTCATTAGTCTACGATCCCTCTAAGCCTAGCGCAAACTCCAACACACAAGCATGCGCCGCGCCAACACTCGGCACACAAGCAGTCCCTGTGTAATTTCGCCTTGATGATTGTGTTAAGTGCTCATCACATCCGTGTCTGTTCTCCTATCTGTGCTCAATTTCAATTAATCCGTCCATTTCCCTCATGAAGGCAACAGTTGTCATCCCATATGTTAGCCACTTACAGGCTGAACAGAAGCTGGCCAAGCTTAGACCTAATGCATACTACCAAACATTCATGGACGCGCACAAACAAACAACGCTTTATTCTGCTTTCCTGTAGACACACGCATAAATATAACCAAGACAAACATGTCTCTGTTTGTAGATGCACAGACTCTCAGGGCTCAGAGCTTTATGGCAGTTAAAGCTCAGCAGGAGGTTTACTAGTATGTTTGCAGCAATAAAAGGAATGTTATTTAGTGCTGCTGTTTGTGAGTTCCCTACCATTATATGCACTCCTGGCGCTGGTATCACTCTGGCCTACCAGCAGACAAAGCCTGTCGCTATTCCACAGTGGTTATGACAGGTAGTGATTGGAGACGAAGTCTGACTAATTTAAACCTGTATACCAACATTATTTCTCTTCCCCTAATGTCAAAGAGCGGCTTCTTTCTTTTCGCTTTCACTGATTCATGGGCCATTATCTGTTTCTAAAGAAAAAAGAGTTGGATGTCAAACATTTCGCCTTGCTTGCCACACTGCATTATTAAGCCCATGTATATTTAATATTAGCTCATGCATTCTGGGTTGCTATAAATGCTTTTAAAGCTGCATCACTGATGTTATTTTGGTGGCAGAGTGCATTTTTTATTTTTTTTTACTCTCCTTTTGAAATGCTGCTGACTCTCTGAGAACTCCAACACTTGGTTATACACAGACAGACACCAAGCAAATGCCTGGCACTGTCCTTGGTGCTGAAATGAACGACGCCACTCGTCTAGAAAGTGCATCAATGGAGACTCACCAGGCTTCCATTAGCCTGTGCCTCAGCATTAGTGGGAATTTGCATACACCGTAGTGTAGTAATATTGGGGGAGGGTAAAGGGTGTTTGGAGAAATGTGAGAACATACCAGGGACCTGACGGCCTGTCACAGATATGATAACGCTGAGCAGTGATTGATGAGTGACAGATGGATGGGTGTAAATGACCAGTATAATGTGCAGCATCTCAATGACGACGCTAAGCAGTGTTTTTTATTTATTTATTTATTTATTTATCACATCTAGCTCTTATATAGTGAGACGAGAGGCTGGTGTAAGAATGATGGGATATTCTCACTATTTTAAATGCTCCAAAGTGCTATTTTTCCCCAATAAGCTTCTTGTTGTCAATGGTGACAGACACGAGCTTTATTGAATTCAAAATTTTTTACAACATCCAACAGAAAACATACATTAACAGGCACGACACTCAATAGAAAAGAAAGCAAAATACTGGAAATTCTGCGTCTTTGATGACTTATGGATTTTGACGAAGAAGAAGAATGCATGGAATACAGTGACAATATCACCAGTCCTCCCGCTTATTCAGAAATACCAGAAGGACACATACTGTATGGTTTTGCATGACATTGCATGTAGTAATCTGGTCAACATGCTGATGTCTATGTTCATGCTATCCCATTGATGCCAAGAAATTAAAAGACTACAGCTGCATACTAGCCACACTGTGTGTGTGTGTGTGTGTGTGTGTGTGTGTGTGTGTGTGTGTGTGTGTGTGTGTGTGTGTGTGTGTGTGTGTGTGTGTGTGTGTCCTGACATGAAAAAAGACCTTCATTACGATTGTTTTCTCGCACATATACATCAGTGCAGAAACAAACACCCTTACACACTTGCACAGGTGGAGCATTTGAACAGGTGGGGAACTGCTTTGTGTAGAGGGCTTGTCACGGATGCAGTGATTTTATCCTCCTGCCGTAACTGGGCCACTGATACGTACACACACACACGCAGACGCACACACTCCGAGCTCCTCCCCTTCCCTCTGTAAAGGTGCATCCCAGTTCCCTGTGGCCGTTGCACAGGCTCAGTAATTGCATGAGGAGATGTGTGTGTGTGTGTCTACCTCCATACGTGTGCGCGAGTGTATGTTTACCTGCGTCTAGGTCAAATCCTGAGGGGTGTGAACTCTCTGCTGGGTTGTTTCATTTTTTAACGGGACGCTCAGGGCCTCATTTGTCTCTGTGTGTTTTGGGAGAAATCACCAAGGAGCTCCAATCTCCACTGCAAGAGGAGCAAGAGGAGAGACGGAGAGAGAGGGGAGAGAGAGAGAGAGAGAGAGAGAGAGCGAGAGAGCGCATATTGAGAATACCTGTCAGCTCTTATACAAACCCAACACACTCAAGTAGTTAGCGCCAAACACACAATTTGTCATCATTTCAAACCAGCAAGTCCCCAAATGTTTATTGCGATTTAGACAAGCCGTCACATCGCTGCTTCACTCCATATTTGCGTCCTGTATCTCCTCACGCTGCACTCTGGTCCTGCTGCTGACAGCAGCCTGGCTGTAGCAGCTCCCCCCGCGTTCACGGGAGGAGGATCTGGGTCGATGTGAGCCCCATCCTCCTCCTCCCACCGCTTAGCTTCCTCTCACTCCCCCTTGTTTGTCTTTTGTTCTATCTGCCTCCATCTAACCCTCATCCATGTCTTTTCCTTGTCTGTCTTTGCCTAATCTGGAAGCCAATTGTATCAGAAATTCAATCTCTCTTTTTTTTTGTTTTTTGCTTTATGTTTTTTCAATCTATGGCCCTCATCTTTTCCCGCGTTCCCACTGGGTTTTTCTTGGTGTAGCTTTAGCGTGGAGGTAATTACCGATGGCGAGGCTTAGCGAGGTCTTATCACACTGTTCTCTCCTTCCCTCTGGAGCTGTCTCTCGCCTTTCTCTTTCTCATTGAGTTTCTGCTTCTTTTACCGGGACCCCATGGAGATTCTCCTTTTGGAAGGACGTTGGGTTAAGGGCATTTAAAAGCTAAAAATGTAATCCGACTGCTGTTTTAGTTCTGCCCTTAGAGTAAAACCGCTTCTGTTGACTTAATTAGGACATGCTTTATCAATGCTAAACATGTCCTGAAGTGACTCAGGGAAACAAAAACATTCACAATAACAAACACACACACAACCCGACTATCTATATATAATGCATCTTTTTTTTTCTGACAAACTTATATAAAACCATGAACAGATTAGATTCAGATAGATTCTTCTGAAGCATACACATGCACGGCTACAAGCTATTAATAGTGTGGTAAATAATAAAAGCGCTCTATTCATAAATTAAACACACAAAAATAGTCGATAGGAGAAACACACATGCGCTCTCTCCCTAAAACCCTTTCCGTTTGTCCCCCAAATCTCCTTCACTCTCCCTGGCCCTCTATTTGAATATTTTGTCTGATGGATACACTGCCCATCAACATGGACACTGGTGTGTGTGTGTGTGTGTGTGTGTGTGTGTGTGTGTGAGTGAATGCGTGTGAAGGTCACTCATTTTTCACTCAAGCTGCACATCATTATTAAATCATGAATCCACCCCTGACTCATTCTCCACTCCTGCTCGTTCACTGGTTCTCACATTGTGTTGGTTTTGTGTTTGTGTTGCCAGTTTGCGCATTTCAGAATTTTTTTTTTGTTTGTTTTTTTTGGTGTCTTCATGCATGTACGTCTGTATGTGTGTGTGTGTGTTTTTTTGGATCTGTGGTTTTTTTTGTGTGTGTGTGTGGGGCCCCATGAGTTCTCATTACGGTGAGAGTGGATGGTCGAGCCCAGGCCTAACATCTGTCTCTGAGAGTGGAGGGGCCCCACACCGAGCCCTTAGCCAGGGAGCATCCAGAGACTGCTTTCTGCTGAATAACAAGCCACACCGCTGCACATCGCTCTGCAGAAAAGTTCACTCCTGTATTCCAAATTAGCTCTCAAATGCAGATTTCTATTGCTCGTAGCATTTTGACATCACACCGTAGATAATTAAGTCCAACCCAGAGGTGACTGTAGTTCCACTCTGTTGTTGCTGTGCTGTTTTTTTTTTTTTTTTTTTTTTTTGCATTGTTTTCAGGCTCCAGGTTTTTCGTTATCAACATCTTCATTGATATTAGAAAAAAAGCTTTCTATATGTAACCATCCACAATAATCTTTACTCATTTAGCATATAAAAACATTTAATTAATGATATATGCCACATCTAGTGTATAATAGCAGATAGAACTGATTATTAATATATTTGTCCAAGCGCTGTAACCCCTGTTGGGACACATATGTACAGGCTATGGCATAATTGCATAATGAATGACCGTATAGTAAAGCAAGGGACTTGAATTTTAACATACATCTTTGTACATCATCAAGTTGACTAATGTATTTGGTATAATATGGACCATGTGCATCCAAACCTTTTTCACTGAGGGCCTCATACAGAAAAATATACAAAGAGCATGGACTCCACGAGCCCTCTGAAGGTCTTTAGTGGTATCAGGAACTGATGCTTTCACAGCAGATCTTTTAAGTCCTGCAAGTTGCATGTGGGCCTTCCACGAATCCCGTTCTGAGTCCTGCGTACCTGCTGTAAGGTTTTTTAATGTGAAACAGAGGTCAGCATGTAAACTCTGACCGGCTGTGATGCACCGTGCATTCTGAAACCTTTCTATTGCTGTCAGCCTTAAGTTCACCTGCTGGCAGAGCTCTCGGCTGCTAGTCCCCAAATAAAACAAATCAGCTTCCAGTCGACACCGCAATCAAACAGTTTCTGATCTTGGCAAAACTGATGATGGATAAGAGAAGAAGGCAGATGGGGAAAAAATGACCAGCCTCCAACATGTTTGTCCTATAGAGTAAAGACAAAGAGGAAATAAACACAGTGGCACCCACCAGATAGCGAGGTCATTCTTCAACGCCTGTCATTTCAAAGAAAAGCCCGAGCTAAAGAAAAATGGGCCCTTAAATGACGACACAGACAACCTTTAGTATTTAAAGTGACCTCAAATAATATGACAGAGGTGTGCTGGTAACATTTTGAAGTCTTCTTGCTTGTGTAACTTAAGCTTGATTTTTTCTTTTCTTCTTCTGCGCATATAAAAACAAAGACCCCACCTAGACCCTGGTCGGGTCTAGGTGGGTGTTACATGTCGTAGTAACATCCACGTGTATGCAAGGTCCAAAGGTTTCCCAGCATTTACTTCTGCATTGGTAGCTTTAATGTGGCTGATCGGTGTACAGTACGTGCAAGCAGAAAAGAGTTACACTGGGCGCAAAGTTGCCAGTAACATCAACACACCAAGTCGCTCCCTGCGACAGTTATCTGCTCCATTCACACACAGGCATAATATGACATTACGAAGACTTTGTACCGGGGAGCTGGCAGGATAAGGTCTATTTAATTTCCTGTCCAACTGACTCCGACTTTTGTGTTCTCACATACTGCTGTCCAAGGTGACGGCTGGAAAATTTCTGTGCTGCCATGATGTGTGCAAAGGTGCTTATGATACGTGTTCCCAACAAGAAATGATTAAGCAGTTACAATTACAAATGACTGAGTGGAAGACTAATGTTGTTATACTTGATAGTAAAAAGGAAATGGCTGCAGTGAGTGAGCTGAACTAAGTAGTGGAAGCAACTTGTCTATACGAAACCCCTCGAGTTGCACACCACCCACACGGTAGCTTATATTTGTTGGTATAAACATTTTGCGGCACACTAAACACTCGGTTCCACACGAAGCTGACATTATCATGTCAAAAAAAATGCTCCTCCTATCGCCCAGAATGTCATCAACAAGATGTAATTAGGGATGCGTTAGTGCTGTCGTCTGCTTTGCAGTTGATTCAACGCCAGCTATTGGACATGTCCTCGCCTGACTTTTACACAGGTACTCAGACAGGGACATGTCCAGCAGCTGGTGTTGAGTCGACTGCAAAGTAGATGGTAGCACTGGCGCATACCTGACATGTCCGGCATGAAAAATCTGAAAGACAATGTCAATAAACCGTGATTAAAAATTAAATTGAAGCTGCAAATGATCTGCCTCAGCGTCTCTCCGCCTCCATTCTGATGAGTCACCCAAGAATATACCGAGAACATATGAAACAACCCGCCTCTGCCTCGTAAGTGCATGGAAATATCGACTTTCTAATTCTTCGCTACATCTGAAAATCACACTTTAATGTTGCTGTAATACACACAGCTGCTGCCTCTCACTCACATGCACACACATGTGCCATCAAATATCAATGAGTCCTCTCCTTTTATGGTATGCTGTGGGCCCCCCAAACAAATAGATTATATCTAGCTGTGTGGCATTTCCCAGGTGGTATTTTCATGCACTCAAGCGTTGGCCACCTGATGCTCAAGAACATATAAAATGGCTGTTTGTGCGTGTGTTTGTGAGGGAGAGAGATACACCAGGCCCTGCTATTGTACGCCCTCTGAGTCTTTCTCAGTCGTGGTGAGTCTCTCTCCATCTGTTTGAATTGTGACAGTTCTCCCCTGCTGCTCAAGCCGAGGGGGTTGAACACCTGTAGAGGTCTGCTAACACACACACACGTTCACGCATTCACGCATTCACACATATACAGGCACATCTGCCAACTCTCTCCTTCACCTCTGACTTGCCCCCGTCTTTTAATTTATTTATTTATTTTTTTACTCTCTGCTACTTACTTACCGACCTCCGGTTTGTATCTTCCCCTTCGCGTTTGTGTGTGTCCATGCTGCTGTTTGTGTTGTGGTGCGCCGCTGTGTGGCAAATGACTTTTCCCCGGTTGGGTGGGTAATTTTCCAGTGGCATTGGTGCTTTCATCCATTCAGTCTCTGTGTGCGCTGCATTTATGAATTGACATCATAATCGTGCCTTTGCCACTTTCTCTCCATTTCCAGCCCCCCGGGATGCGAGGCGGGAGGGTTTCAGGTTTATATGCAGATGCTGAGGGGGGGAAATCGGTGACAGAGTTTTGCAGGGGGGGCGGGAAAGGCAGAAGAGGACTGACTGACTGACAGGTTGAAATTGAAATCGGAAGGAAGGCCAGCAGGAAGAGAGACACGGAGTCAGTGGGGGCAGGACGTGGAGTGAAGTTGAGAAAATTGAGAGATTTTGCTGAATAACATTTAAAGCTGGCCATCTGTTGAATTTGTACATAGAAAAGTGTGGTATAAATAGAAGAACCACTTCCTGTGCTTCTAGTTCCTAATCCGTTGACATTTATCATTTGCAGCAGCTTGTCCTTGACATCTACAAAATGTGTCGGTGGTTGGCTTGCAGAAAAATACCACTCTTTTTATCAAGTCATTAGGAGAACAAGTTTCAAATGCTGAGAAAGTTGGCATTTTCACACGTCATTTTTGCGCGTGACTAGACACCGGCCTGCGCCACACCAGCCCAGCAGGTGGTAAAAAAACAGAGCACCACACAACAACAATAACTCCATATTTAACAGGTCAGTGCCACGTTGCATCAGCGGCGGGCGTGGAGGAGATTCAAGCCACGCTGCTCATCTCACCGCTGTACGAACGGGGTCATTGTGTCGATGGCGGGAGAAGGCACAGTATTCAGCCAAGCTGATTCCCTATGCCGAACGTAAAAGTAAACAGAGATTATATGAGAGGCTGCGGAGACTGCGTGATAATGCTCATCACACAGCTCCGCAGTAATGCGGCCACGAGCGGGGGGTTGGGGCTTTTTGGGGCGGATGATGGGAGAAGTGCGGGTGTGTCGTGAGCAGTGCTTTGGAGACCTGGGATCATGTGGACCACGGTGCAGCTTCAGGACTCTACGGACGGACACGCTCCATTGGCGTTTACATCCCTCCTTAAGCGGACAAGGAAACACCACGATCCATGCCACTGTTGCTATGCAACTGACCAAACAACCACATCTTCGACACTGTTTTGCCAACTACATTCGTACATCTGTTCATAATGCTAATTCTGTAATTTTTTTGGTTACACTATATATTTTTTTATTTTATTTTTTATTATTTTCATATATAATATTCATTTTATTTTATTCTAATCTTATTTTATTTTATTTTTTAAGAGTGTTACTTTATGAGCAACGAAGCTACTGTGACCAAGTAATTTCCCTTGTGGATCATTAAAGTCTGTCTAAGTCTAAAACGATTTTTATGGAACTCAATGTAGACCCTGGTCCCTGTGAGTGAAATGCACTAAATACCCCTGAAGGTTCCTGGTCCACTGGGAAATTCCACTCAAATCACCCGTTTACCAGAGCACCGAAATTAACATACACTGATCGGACATAACATTATGACCAACTTCAGGTCTCCTTGTGGCTCCAAAACAGTTATGACTTGGTCATTGTCACTCACCTTACCTGTCAGTTGTTTTAATGTTATGGCTGATTAATGTTCGGTTAACACAGTAGCACGTGGTTTAAGAACGCAACTGTCCATGCAGTCATATTAAGGAACCTTACAACAAGGTTAACTCCGTAGGTATTATCTTCATGTTGAAGATGAAGCAGCAGCAGAAATATTAAGAATGTTGTGTTTCATGAAACACTGGCAGAATCTGAAGTAGGGCATGGTTGTTTTACTCTGTTTGGTGCTATTTTAAAAGCAGGGGTTCCATTCCCAGCGGGGTGGCAGTTGGATTACCTTTGTTTTCAAGCGCGCCATGCCACTCTTTAGCTGCTGCAACTGAGCCTTCAGTAACAACCCCGGCTCTATTAGGTCTTCTTACATTCAAAACTTGTTTTTGTCCGCCCCGTGTTCTCTCAAGTCTGTGAAAGCTGAATGATGAAACACAGACGTACAGTTAGCAGTCTCGAGATACGGACACAGTGGGAAGGGGATTAAAACCTTCGCCCTGTGACACTGTTCAGAGCAGATGCCTTTTGATGTGGAAGCAATTGGCTCATCCACTGACACACAGCAGAGGGAATGAAGAATTAGATCATTTTTATAATGTCTGACACCTACATATGCAAACACACAGTTTTACATGTGTGCATTTGAAATTTCCATTTTCTCTTCTCTGATCTTTCTTTTTATTTCCCCGTCTTCCTCTCCTCCTGAGCTGACTTGTTCTAACTGGCTCCTATTGTTTACAGCAGAACGGAGCTCTTTATTTGGAGGATTAAAGTTATTATGAACCCCACTTTCATGGATCATGATTTCAGTCTTTTTGTTACTTTTTCTACACCTGTCCCAATGTCATGAGCAAAGAGGGAGAGAATTCAAGGTCTTACTGAACAAATGCAGTTAATAAAATACCACCAGGAGGAGAAAGGCAGTATTTAATGGCGGAGAGGATTTGAGCTGGTAGCAAGAGATTAGGGTGCAATGTTTTACTGGGCCAATTCTTTCAGAGTCATTCTCCGTCCTCTCCATTCCATCTTCTGGGTTTATGGACAGGAAGGTGTCCATAAAGTTGCACGGGTGAACGGATGCAGGATGGAAGTGCCTTCGCTGCGAGTGTGAGGCTGGATTATGTGTGTGGGGATCGGCTTGCCCCAGGTTTCAGCCAGTGCAGGTTTTTCAAGGCTGTTATACTAATGGTCATTGTTTTTTTCTCCAAGGTTGCTGACCAGATATTTCATGCCTATATCAAAGGTCCTCAAAACTTGTGTTTGATATGGTCCCTCTACAGTGTATGCAGTAAAAATTAATACAAGCAAGACAATGTAAAAAGAAATTCCACAATTACAAACTTAATGCAAGGTTCAAACCCAAGGGCACAGAAAATACTTTAAGAGAAAAAGACATTAAAGAGAAATAATGTAAAATCATATCCAAATGGATGACGTTTGCTTTGATGCATTGGATATTTGGTCTGTTTTAACATATGTATTTATTTGGCTACTCTAAGAGGTCAGCAGGTAAAACCGTTCCCGATAATGCAAAAGTGCCTGACCATGCAAGGCTGTATACTCAAAAGTAACATTTTAAAAAAAAAATCGATATGAATCCAACTGAGAAAGAGCAAAACTGTACTAGTGTTTTTCTGTAGACTTTAGTTCTGGGTCACATGCTTATTTCTTCAGACATTTTTGTCGTAGATACCCTATATTATTAAAACCACTGACAGGAGAAGTAAATAACTATGACCATCTTGTGATAACGACATGTAGATATGTACCAAACCAACTGGACCAGACCAGACACCTCCACCTCATAGGATGCAGCCGGACACAGACACACACTGAAATGGTTTAGGAACAACTCAGAAAGCATTAAAAACAGCATAAAGAATCAAGAGCAACTTATAGGACCTAAAGTCCCCCACCAACATCATCCTGTTTCCAGACACAGGACCCTCTCAGAAGACCCATGTCCATTCACTGGTGAACTGTTTGGAGACACAAGGGAGGCCAATAGACTATTAGGAAGGTGATCATAATCTGGTGACTGATCAGTGTAGGCGATACATACGATGAGAAACTGCTGCTTAGTTACACATGGATGTTTCACCATATCTGTAGTGTTCAATAGGAGTCGTGTTTAGGACCAGCTGATACCCCGGTGACTGTATATAAAGATGATATCAGCCATAGGATCTCTGAAGAATGGTTCTGAAGCTCAGTATAGGATTCTTCAGCTATTGCCATCTTTGCAGCTAGCACCTGACTCCTCATAACCCCCCGCTTCTTCAGAAGTTGGCAAAAAGGAAGTGGAGTGAGAGTGGTGATGAGGCAGGTGGACGATGCCCATTCAGACATGCAGTGACCTGTGAGGTCTCCCACCTGTTACCCAAACAGTTCTAATTATGCATAAATTAAAACCTTAGAAAAAAATCCACACTTGTACAGATGTCATGAATGGTGGAATAACCTTTGTACCATGTTATAAACATGTGCATTTTAATGCTGGGGTCCGTCGGGTCGTCTTAAGGCGGTCATTCGAGGAACTGGATCTTGTGGTTTGGCTTCATTTTTCAGCTACAGATGTTGCTGCTTCGCTGAATTCCCTGTGTTTTAGCTCTATTCTGAACTCTATAAACTCCTTAGACAAATATCAGGTTCTCTAGTGGTTAAACAATCACAAAATAGTCAAAATGGTGGAAGTGAACTAAGATCCTTTTGGGCCACAATTGCTGCCTCCGACTGAGAACCTTGATATTAGAGTTAATATACTGAACAAACAGCTAAATAATGAGCTGAAACTCAAAATAAAGCATCGCAAACATTGGGATTTTAGATTCAGTAGGTCGTACAAAACAGTGCGTACATTGTTACATTGTTTTCACATATGCCATTGGACACATAATTATACATAATCAGGAAATGGATAGAATGGCAACACACTTTCATGCTGTCTATCCACAGCATACTTAATGGTAAAATACATTTTATATTTTAATCATGGCTGTCTAATGCGAGTTATTTTATCTGTCTGTGTAACTGTAATGAAAATCTGTCCCTCCCAGTTTGTGCTGCTGTTGCTTGATGTTGGTGTCGCGCTTGCATGCTGCTAATTTCTCATCTCTGCATCCAGACTCTGCCATATTCAGCTCAACGGTGTGCATTGTTTATTGCTTGGCGCCCACCGTGCTTCACTCTTTTCGAGCCAGTGCGGTGCCATTACCAGCACCGGCTGCCAGGGGCAATGGGCCAGCTCGGTGGAATTGGAAGGCAGCCGTGTGTGTGTGTGTGTGTGTGTGTGTGTGTGTGGGGTGGGGGGGTGTATGGCAAGCAATCTGTCGCTTGTTTACACTTTATATATCACTCTCTAGGTGCTGTAAATCTCTGTCGGTGTCTGTCCACAACCATCTCCCTCCTGGTTGGATTACATTTGCTTTCTCTCTTTCGGTCCTCTTGCCTCGGCACATTTGTATTATAGTATAAATCACTCTGCTATACACTGTAACTTATTTATATGATTTAGTTTGGTGAGCGACTGCTGGATCACTCCAACTCCTCACATCAACTTTGGATGCCTGCAAAGAGTGAAAATGCTATTGATCTGCGTAATGGAGGGCCCGATGCTCCTGTCCGTGTGGTGATGTCACAGAATGAGACACAGACAAGCGCACAATCTCTTCCTCCCGCCTGCCCGGAGACACCACCTTTATTATCGATCGCTCACTTAGGTGTCACTTTTGCCACCATCGATCCGTCCACCTGAAATCTGGCCAGTGACCAGAAAAACGACCTCAAATTAAGGCGGACAGGAAAACACTTTTGATCCGGGCTGCTAAATATCCTGTGCCTCCTTAACAAGCACACTTCACAGGTCATTGAGAGGCCAGGGCTGTTATCATGAAAAGCCTGCTTCGCTTACGGATCACCATCTTGCCAAACGACAGCTATGGCTCCAAAAGGAAAATCGATGCCGTTCCAACCCCCATTGGGGTGAGTAGCACTAAAAGCATTTTCTATCCTACTTTTCAGCTGCATTTATTAATCTTTCAGCTGCTGACTCTTGTCTTCCTCTCTATCTTAACATCTGGGAGGAGGCTTAATGGTCACAAGATCCCCTCAATCCCCAGCCAGAAAAAAATGTGCATTTGCTTTCGCACAAAGAAACAATTGGACTTTTGTCGTGGATGTGGATAAATGGAGATCGTTTGCAAATCCATTCTAATTTTAGGACGTGTTGAGAGTGAGCGGTTGGGAATTGCCACTTCTGTCTTTAGTGAAATGTTTTTTAATAGTGAAAGCGAATATAACTGCTGTGTTCCTGTTAGTGCTGTGAAAAAAAACAAAAACACAACAGCTAATGAATATTCAAATTGCTGCTTTGCTGGCTTTTCCAAAGTAACTCAAACATTTGAGTTTGTACACATTTGTACACTTCTCGTCTCGACAAAATACTGATACAGGCAATCGGATCGGTCTTAAAAAATAATGTGTTCAGTTTGTCAAGTCTTTTCAGTTGAGAAGGAAAACCAGAAGAAAGAGGGAAGCATTTAGGAGTGTCTGGCTCTAGGCCCAGGCGAACGGCTATGGGCTGTTTGTCTGAGTTGTCTGATTCAGCCGTTGATGGAGGTATTATTTGCAGTTGGAGTAAGGATGAGTTGCAGCAGATTGTGTGGAATATGAGGGATTTTCTCAGCTCCCAGCCCATGGATTGGGCAAGGAGATAAAATAATCCCTTGACAAGTGCAATATGAACGAAATTCTCGATGGGTAAAATCCCATGTTTACTTGGACATGCAATTTCACCATCTCTATTGCAGTGAAGGCTTTTTTTCCTGGAGTTGAGATGGTGTTTTTTTTTTTTTTTTTAATGGTTCTTTCTCCCCAGACCGGCGCTGTTTGATTTATTCCACTTTGAGAAGGACTGTGTAAATTTATGAGGCACAGGCTCCAGGTGAATTCGCACACATAAACGCAAATGCACACATTCTTGTGTTGCCATCTTCCACCAACTATAAGAATCACCCTCTTTTCAAAGACGGGGCTTCAACCACAAATACGAATCAAAATATCAACATGTATGCCAATATTTTCTTTTCTTAAGAAATTTTTTTTGGTCTGTTCTTTAGTGTCTACATTAGTTCATTCCTTTTCATAAAACATAACAGATGAAGAGGAAACCCACTGACACAAACCGCACTTTTCATTATATTGCTTTTAAAACTTGTTCGAATGTGGCCAAAAATGATAAAAGTGACTTCTTGTCATCATTTTCTGGTTGTTAATTGATAAGACTATTTTAATTAGTTATAATCTTAAATACCACATCGAATTAAATGTCATGGGCAAAGTGTCGAGTCCATACCCTGACATTTTTTTAAAGCAGTGACTGTGATCACGCAGGGTTAGATGGGCGCCTTTTCCCAACGTGAGAGTTGCCTTGAGGCTCAGTTGGATTAAGATCGGGACTCATATGTAAATTCAGAACTGTCTAATGTTTTCTTCTCATCCATTCATGGATGCTTTACGAAGAATGTTTTGTCTTGTTGAAGAAGTCATGATCTGCAAGTATGACTGAGCTCTCTGAGGCTGGGCAATAGTCTATTTTTCCTCCAGAATGTCTTGATAACAGATTCAAAGCATGCTGTACCAGAACCTCTTTTTTCCCCCCACTCCCTTCTGCAGACGTGGATCACATACGACATACAAAAAAGCCAATTCTGTTCTCTGTCCTTGTTACTCTCCTGGTAACATTTGCTTTAATAAACTGCAGTCAGACTTTTTTATGTTTCTCTTTTAAAAGCAGGCTCCTTCCTGTGTCTACTGCATGTTTCAACCTGATTCTATTTTACCTTGATCTTGGATGTGTGTTTTCAGCCGTCCCTTTGTTATTTTTCTGGCAATCAAACCATCTCTTTTCAGTCTGTTACCAGTGTTCCTCTAGCGGCCATGTCCCACAGATCTTGAACTTCTTTATATTATTGGCAATTACGGTCACAAGAACATCCGGCTGCTTGGAAATGGTCTTTGTAACTTTTACCTTGACGATACCTGATTTTTTTCTTTCTCATCTCCCAGAGCGTCCTTTTCTTGCCCTTGTTCCATGTTGGGTATGTACAATAATGCAGCATCTGCATGAGTACTTGAAGCTAAATGACTGATTGATTGTAAGTGTGGCCTGTGGTACTAATTTATGACAAGCCAACAAGACACCGATGAGGCATAACATTATGACCACCTTCAGGTTTCCCTTGTGCCTCCATCAGCTCATCGGAGAATGGACATGGACCCATGGGTCCTAAAGGCCCCTATGGGTTGAGGAGAGGGTCCTCAGTGGATCATCCCACTTATTATTTATTTATTTATTTATTTTTGTGTGTGTGTGTTGTTCCTAAACTGTTTGTGTGTGTGTGTTTTTTTTTTTTTTTTTTGTGTCAGACTGCATCTTGCTGGGGATGGCTGCTGCCATCAAGGAGTGTCATTGCTATGGGGTGGAGGTGCCTAGTCTGGTCTAGGTCTAGGGTGGTACCACAGGGTGGTATATAACATCCACATGAATACCAGGTCCAAAAGTTTAGCAGCAGAACATTGAACTGTGACAAGATGGTCAATGTTGTTTACTTCTCCTGTCCGTGGTTTTAATGTTGTGGCTCATCTGTGTTCTTCATAGCACTAGGTGCCTGGCATTCTTAAAAACTGAAAAAAATAAATAAATAAGTGAAATAAAAATATATTCTGAGATGGAAATGTTGTTCAGGTGGAATATGACATCCTGATGTAGTGTAATGATTTGCATGTGTGACGATCCAACTGCTAATTTCTGATCTCAGTCTAATATCATTACCAGGAATATGAATGATTTTGCCTCAGCTGAACTCTCCCTGAATAAATTGCATTCATTACAAAATTGTCAGTAAATCCAGCTATCCTGTGACTTTTCTAACAATGGGCCTCTCCACCACTAGTTCATCTATTCCTGATTTACTTGTTAGCCTTACATCCTCACGTCTGAACCGACAGACATGTCTGAATTTGCTGAAGCGTGTAGCAGCAGGAATATTCTGCTCACTTGTCTGAGTAGGAGGCCCTGCCAGGTCTGTTTATATTGCTTTAGCCACTGTGGCTGTGGCATCGGTGACGTGATGAGGATAGTGAGGGTGTCTGGGGAGTGGCAGTCGTGCTCTCAGTTTAAATGCTGCAGTGCCCCGGGGACGGACGCTCACGCTTCAAGTGTCTTTCTGTGTCGGGCAGGACAGGCTGTTTTGTTATTGGGCGACTAAAAATAAAAACGCTGGCCTTGACTGGTCTCGGAGAAGTCATGAAAAAAAAAAGGATCAGAAATATGTTCAGGGGATACAGATATTATACATCACAGAATTTAAACACCTCTTCGATATGCAGCTTGAATTTATTTTGATAAATGTGAAAATGGATACAGACCTGACTGGCCTTCCATATACACAAGATGCTCTTTTGAATAATTAGTTTAGAGTTTGGCAGATATGTGAAAGAAACAGAAAAGTTATAATGTAAAGACTGTAAATGGTGGTTTACCTTTAAACTGAGGCGAAACAGTGGCTGTTCTGTAGAGCTAGCTATGGCTCAGTACTTATCAGATCATGACTCTGGTAACAAACCATTTGCATTTCATTATGGGCTGTGTTTCATAGAGATAATAAAACATTACATGCAATTGTATAGTCCCACAGCCAATCAGAGCAACAAATCATGTGACGTGTGCTTATCGACAAACGACTTAATCACTGTTAACAATTCGTCCTTTAAACTTCTTTCGCTATCGGTATCTGTTACAACAGTGGAATATAAACACCTCGCTTCTCTGATTGCAGCGATTTTGGTATGAACAAAACAAACACGATTAATTCAACACGGACTGACGACAGAATGAAATTCTCCTACTAAAACTTGGTGCGCGGGGTGCCATCGGGCTCGCCTCCGGGGTAACACAGAAGTATCTTGGAAGTTGTTTTTGGAAACTGTTTGGAAAAGGACAGGCACTTACAGTCTATCAGAGATGAAGCGCAAGGAGCTGTGGCCCGAGGAGCTTTGAAAGCCAGCCTGTATAAAGATAGCATGTGAGTGGACAATATGCACATAAAAGGTGCTCTAGGACTGTCACGCCTAAACGAGGCTATAGCTGTCAGTAGTTCCTCGCATGAGAGGACTAGCGGGTTCACAACTTTGTGGATTAGCTACAAGGGCTTGGAGCCTGGAAAAATGGACTGTACTGTGATCTGATCAAGCTGCCTTAAAGCACACCGCTACCTACCTACCTACACTTGCACTAGACCTGGGGAACCATCCAATATAAATGTAATCTTGGGCTGGACATTTTATGACCGATACACTTGAATTTATGCTGCATTTACCTGCTAGCTGGTGGGCCCATTAGCCTAATGTTACTACAAGGAGAGAAGAAGAGAGCTGCGGAAGCGTCTGCAGAACTGCTGAGATCCCATTCAGATGCTGACGCTTCTCCTCTTCCAATGCACTATGAGACTGTACAGGATGTACTTGTCTTCCCAGCGCCGTACAGGACAGGGAGCATGAGAGGGGAGGGTACAGATGCTATTTAAAGCCTGACTGACAGCGCCGGAGGAAATACACAAAAGATTGCAAGGGAATCTAAGTAAAATATGGAGTAGTGTTAGAGGAGTGTAAGTAAGGCATAGAGGGAGAGTGGTGAAATCTGTACGATACAAGGAGGAACACATCAGGACTAAATGTGCTCTTTCATGTTACAAACTGCAGACCATTACATGTTGTAGCACTTTCTTGGCTCTCTCGTCCATTTGTGGTTAGTGCAGCCTTCGAAGTCAAATGGGACTGGGTTTCTGAGAGTTGGAAGGGTTTTCAATGATGTCATCCGTCTCCTGTCATCAGTGAAAGGAAAATTCATTTGCCACCGAGCTATTTACGACGGCTGTACAGATGTTGGTTAAAGTTTTATGGCTTTTGATTAACGCCGGAAAGATTCATTGGAGCCACTGCGTCTTTTCCCACAGCATTGTTTGGGAGTTTGTGTGTACACACCGTGCTGACGGATGCCTGATTGTGTTTGGAACGCCTCGACAATGATATGTCATAAATTGAACCAACAAGGCTCTTGTCATTTTTAATAATGTACACTACGCACCACATGGGAACAATGCAGCAGGACGTGTTTAGGCTTTGGCGACACTCTGACAATGGTAACACAATTATCCTCTTCCCTGTCCCCCTCCACACTCCGCCGATCACGTTAGCACGCTATCACAACACGTTGTCAGCTGTGCGCAGTTTTTGCCCTCTTTTTGACATTTTTGGAACATTACAAATAATCTTTCATTGAAGATGAAAAAAACTGTCGGAGCATGGAAACGCGTACGTTGGGCTGAGTCAAAGGAGATTTTATACTCAAAGTGAGAACATTTAAAAGCATCGGAGGGTAAACGGAGAATTTCTCTTTCCGGGCATACGTTTCAAGTGAAAGTCAGATCTGCAAGAAATGAGGTCTCTTCCGAGTATTTCTACTGCACCTGAAAACAGTCCATTATTTTGTGTTTATTACCACTTTGGAAAAACGTACACTGAAACATGCATCATTGTCCTTGCTCTGTAGCAGATTTCTTGGCTCAGGGAGTGGACTCATCAAATACAGTTAAACAAGGGTGGTGTCCTTGCTCTCAATCATCTCTTGGGAGGGACAAAATACAGAAATGTGCTTGAGCTAATGGGCTAGCCTCCACTGCGCAAACGACGACTAGGCTAATTGGCCCGTGGTAAGCGGTAATGTGAAACCGTGCAGTTCTCCTCCTTTTCCTCATTGAATCAGCGAAGACAGCAACCTTCCCTTTTGTAACGGAATTAATGAAAAAAAAAATAATGGAAAAATGGCCTGGTTTGAGAATTAAGGAAATGTGATATGCGGTCTACAGTAATTAGGGCCTACCGAGTGAAGAGTGTGAGCGCTTAGTGCGAGACTATTCCCATGTCGACCAGTCATAATTACAATGGGATTTCATCCTCTTCTTCCTTCACATGATGAAAAGGTTTTATTGTTTCACTGCTTTATAAAAAAATAAGGAGGGGAAAGGAGGGATCAGCATCAGTTGATGAAAGAATTCTCTATGAAAAGAGCCGTCGCTGCAAAAAAAGCGCTTCATTTCATCTGAGTGCGGCACCATCGCTCTCCCACATTTATTTTGTCTTTCGACTGCCTCTTTCCTCCTGCAGCCTTTAACTCCTTGAGACGCACAGTGGAGTCGCACCAGAAGCCATAGAGAAAATTCACAGGAAGGCGTCTAAAGATTTTTCTGTCATTTCTCCACAATGGGTGTCAGCGCTGCTTAGAACGAGACAGCGGCACGTCGCGTTGTTTTGCTGAGCTGCAAAGAAATGTTTGTGTGGCTGTGTGGGTTTACGTGCGTCTGAGCCTCTCTGCATTATTGTGCCGACAGCCTCCCGTATCCTATGGGATGTGGCGTTTCCCACTGTGGTGCCTGTTTCAAAAGCACCGTTGTAATCCAGCCTATTTGCCGTCCCACTTGCATACAAGAGCTAAAGTCAGAGGAACTTTGAACTCATAATACGATCTACATTCAGAGCTCTAGTCTGCAAGGGAAAACAAACAAAAGAAACCTCCACAACTTTCCACCACAACTTTCTTGAGTACAGGCAAAAAGACAAGGCAGAAGTCAGGGTGTTCCAGCAGCCTACTCAGCATCTAGACCAGAGCAGTGTTTACAGAGTATATTATCGTGACAAGCATCATTACACAGAATCCATAATGGAGTCTGTCGCCCCAAATGACAACTCCTTAATATGGGACCATTACTGCTTCTGGCTCCACTGACATGCAGCATCCTCTCCTTCACGCACGCATTTCAAAAGCATCCTTAATGACATTTCCCCTAAGGTTGTGCCGTTGACGCATTGTGCTGTTGACTGTGTGTATTTCTAGAATAAAAGTTTACAGTGTTAGATGTGGCTGTGACAAAGCACTCGTGAAAAGCACGGGACAAGCTCCCTGTGAAACCGCACGGCTGCAGAAGACGGTTAGCATTTCAAACAAAGACCGGAGACGGAATGGAACGTTGGTTTGTGCTTGTGACCAAGGCAGCTTTTTGTAATGGAAAACAGGGAATAAATAATCCAAACACGACAAGGGAGATGGCTATTAGGGCAAAACTAAAGGAGTTCATGGGTCCATTTATCCTCGCTGGATGGTAATGAGAGGATGGAACTAACGTGTCTTGGCGTTAAACTGAATGTAAGCCAGAGTAATAATACATGTCTGTAGATGCGTATGTGTGCGTTGTTTTCGCTGCCAGATTTGTCTGAATATCCTGGTTTCATGAATCTGTTATTTTTCTGTATTAGTCAAAGGCTGTAGATCATAGCAGTGTTCCTTAATGAAGCACAATGCAGCCATGCCACTCTTGGCTGTACATAAAAAAAAACCTTCTTATACTTCCTTTATTCGAGACTGATGTTAGAAAGGTGGCCAACTTCTAATTAATTCTGAGAGAATGCATTAATTTATCTGTGTCTCATCTGTGCACTTTCACTTTGAAAATATGAAAGGAGAACTTCTCAAAAACCTCTATAATGAGTCACGTGTACTTTCAGTTGTGCATTAGTCGCGATCAAACATGCTATTTCCATGCAATGGCACTTAACAACGCTTGACACTGAACTGAGTTCAGCTGTGTAGATTACACCTTTACAGAAGGTGTGTTGATGACAAGTGATGAAAGACTCCCAGGCGGTTAGAGGTGTTGCCACTTCGAACTCAGGTTTGTAGGCAAACGAGTTAGTTCATTGTCACTACATGTTGATGCATCTGCTGGTTTTGTACTAAAAATGACTGTCTGTTCAATTTAAATGAATAGCTTCTCATATAATAGTTTATTATAAAAAGGATTTGCAGCAGCAGCAGCAGCAGTAGTAGTAGTACCACTGAAATGGTTTGTGATATAATGTGACGGAACATCCTGTCAGGGACCTATCTGTACTAATTAAGCACTTTAAATACTTCAGAATCGCTGCACTCTTGTACACCTGCCTTACATCAGCCGTTACCCGTGGCTCCTGGAGATCAATCTTAAGAGATCTGACTGCCGCGATAAAAGCTTTCTTGGTGTCAGAGCTGCGACTCCGACCCTGCGCTCGTAGCGGGTGTCTGTTCCGCTCAACGTTCTGTCTCACTTCTCATCTTTCCAGCACAAGCGGGCAGAGAGGAGGACGGCGTGGTATTTATCTCCTTCGGGGACAGATGAGGGCTTTCGTGTCCTGGGTTGGTGACACCCAGTGGGGCCGAGGGACACGCCTGGCCGATGCTTTATCAGATCAAACACGTCCTCCGCATTACCGCTCTGGAAGCAACCAGTGGGGCGTTTTAATTCTCCCCTGCCTCTCCGGTAATTGTTTGATTACTGATGGCTGGTCGGTCATTAGGAAGCAGCAGAAGATGGACAAGGCTGTTAAGCAGTAGAAAGTAGAGAAATGTGCCCTGCTGCAGTTTTATGTAGATTTCATTACAGACCGCCTTGAAACCAGCAGCGAAGGATGCTTTGTGACTCAGATTGATGCTGTAACAGCTCTTCAAAGGACAGGATTTAGCTTTGTTGGAAATAATTGTTTT
This sequence comes from Mugil cephalus, assembly GCF_022458985.1. NCBI lineage: Eukaryota > Metazoa > Chordata > Actinopteri > Mugiliformes > Mugilidae > Mugil > Mugil cephalus. The sequence goes on along the minus strand of NC_061778.1, from coordinate 19,902,320 downwards.
GCTATTATATTATTTCAAGACTTTTTTCCCTTTGCAATATATGCAAAAGAAAATATGACACAGAGGGAATGACATAGGCACCAACCTGCATCGCTTACAAGCCTGGCCGTTTGATGCATATTGCTCTCAGGGGAGCAACAAGCTGTATAATGCAGCTGCATAGAGGTAAACTAATCTGTTTTTAAGGCTGCACTCAAAGCCAACACGAGAGAGAGCCATCATGTTTATGAGCTCTCTGACGTGTTAACACTCCACCCCTTATTCCGTGTATTTCTCCGGTGCTGTCCTGACGTTTGTCTCCATGCTTACTCTCATCGTTAGAAGACGCTGCGACCTGAGCGATGCTTAACTTCTCCCTTTGGCCCATTTCATGGCAATTTATCATCCCTGTCTTGCTCATTTAATATTTCTTCTAAATCAGATGAGTCACCGGGAGGAGAGACAATCTGCAGCTGCGTCTGTTCTCTGTAAACAAAGATGAAAATCCCCCAAAACATGAATGGGCCTATGATTCACTGATAGTGTAGTAAATCAGTAATAGTCTTACTTATTATGACGGCCATAATAGGAATAAAATCCATGATTCAGAAGGAAAATCACAAGCAAATCAGTGTCATCCTAGATTAAATGGGATTACCGGGAATGACAGTATTCTCAATATATTCATTAGGGCCAGCGCTCAATCACTGTTACGCTGTAATCCCGGGACACTTTAATTTCGGGTTCACTTTGTAGCCTTTTAAATATTGATATCTTGCAGTACACAAATATATTCAGGTAAAATACATTACAGCTTGCACTTGTGACACTGAGAGGCATGACATACCTGACACAGACACATTTTCAGGAATCCTACGGGTTGTGGGATTCCTCCCAGTGGAATAAGTCAGTTTCGCTATTCATTACATAACTCCCGGGCTGAGAGAGAAAAAAAAATCCATAGGAGCAGGTGGGACCACAAATTCTAATAACAAGAAGTCAATTTTTATATAGAGAGAGGGAAAAAAAGCAGATATTTACGTTCAACAGTGCCATTCACGATTGAGATTGGAATCAGTCATTCTTCTGGGACTGGCTCAAGAAAGGAATATTTTTGTGAGAGATTGGAAAGAGCAGGGGTTGGGGAAAAAAAACAAAAAAAAACAGTATTCTCCCAGTTTTCACCTGCATTGTTACTAATTAGTTCATCAGGAGCTGGTAGCGTCCACGTTTTCCCTGTTGTTTTACCCGGGAGATCGACGCTCGGCACTGCCACTGCAGCAACGCTCCTCTCGAGTCCATTACGCGTACCAGACAGCGGTCACGCACAGAAAAACACACACCTTTGCACACACGCACACCACCGAGATGCTTTAAAAGTCCCAGCAGAATTGGCTGTGATTATCATGGTTACTGTGATTGCTATCATTGTCTCCCATCACGGCCATTATCGGTGGAGCATTTCCCCGTGCGCTCTTTTCAGCTCAGCGCTCTGTTTACCCTAATGTGTGCTGGGGGGAAAATAGCAGAGAGGCGTCTTCCATAAACACCTTGTTATCTCTCGCTCCTTTTCTAATTTTCTCTCCATTCTATCACTCTCGCTCATTTCCCCGTCTTTCAGTCGGGCCGCGGCTCTCTGGCTGCAATAGAGCAGCGCACAGGTTGCACGTTCCGTGTTTGTTTTCAAGGCTCGCTGCTGTTTGTTAGTCAGCATTCAAAGTTGTGCTGATGCTTGCTTTTGTTGGAGTTCTGCAGTTGTTCACAAGGTTTTTTTTTTCTTTCTCTTCCTGCTATGTCCTTAATAAAGAATGCCTGCAACCTATTTACACTTAAAAAGGTGGCGAAAAAAAAAGTGGGATGTAAAGAATTTCTGCCAGCTACGCCCACGTGTTTCTACTGCCGGGCTCTGTTTTCTTTTATTATCCGTCTTTCTTTGCTCTCCCTCTCATCCGTGCGAGGCGGCCTTAGTCAAAGCACTCAGTCAATTCGGCACAAATGGGATTCTTACAATCCAAATAGAGAACACTGAAATTCAATGGCAAGTATTTGAAGGGTGTTAGACGTGTCACCCAGTTAATTCCTCCTCAAACAGAAGAAAAACAAAAACCTGAGAGATTCATAGGAGTCACATTAAAGCTGGTTTTCTGGGAGTACAGTCCCTGGCGCTCTGTGAGGTGCAGAGAGTGACCACCTCTGTGCTTTTTTTGCTGGTTAAATACATGCAAACATGACTTGGATCAAGGTGCGTGTATCTACGACAGATGTATGTTTATCTTGCCCCTCCTGCTGCTCTCCTTTCTCTCTTTTCTGTCTCTACCTGTCTCTACCTCAGGCTGTTTACTGCCACCTGAGAGGAAGAACCAATCACATGTGCCTTTTTTTTTATAAGAATCCAATCTTTTTGTACTTCGACACCACTGGATGTTACGTGACTGAGCAGACCTGTTTCACATAGTCCAGATGACTTGACTGTGTGTGTGTGTTTGAGACAGTGGCATTTCATCAGCGATCTGTCACGTCAACCTCCTACGAACACTTTAGACATACGTGTCAGGAGGAACCGGATGTGTGTGTGCAAATGTGTGAATGTTTCATCGTGAGAGGTGTGAACATGCAATGCCGCAGATAAAGCTCCGCTTCCTGTGCTGCCTTGTTCAGCCCGAGCTGCCGTTCCTTGTGTGGGTACAAATACACAGGCGCACGCACGCACACTTCCCTCCAACCTTACTTGCCCAGGGCTTTTATCAGCAATTCATTTCCTGGTATCTCAGGCATCAATCATTCCAGCTTGTCCTCAAATGCAGCTGTCGCTCCTAAAGACGATGAGAGGGAGCGATGTATACACAAGGAGACACGGGCTCAGACAGGCAAAGAGAGCTAGAGAGGGAGGGGGGGAGGCTTTTTAATTAAGATTGCAATGATAGGCACTTTTTAGAGATGGAACTTCATTTTTGGAAGTGTTTGATCCTGATTCCACTCTGCTCTTGGTCCTGTTTGTTCTTAGAGCTCTGAGTGACTTGCAATCAGCCCCGCTACTTTGAAATTCCTTCAGTTTAAAAGCTAATATTTACCTGGCACCACCACATCTTTTTTTGCTCTTTTATTGCTTTTTTCACCCAGTCTTCGCGGAATCATTTTTGGATATCTCTTAAGTGCATCCAGGTTTCTTCTGCGTCTGTAGTTTACGCTCTAACTTCCATACTTTGCCTTTGTTTTCTCCCAAATGAAACACAAAATTAACGAATACTATTTCCTAGGGCACCAGCTTCAGTGAGTGACCCAGCAGTTTTCCTAATGGTGGCTGTGAACCTCAGCTGAAAAAGCTGCAGATGTCTTTTTTTTTTCTTTTTTTTTTTTCTTGAGAGTTAGTCAGCGAGGTGTAGTAAAAAAAAACAGGGGCACGGAGCACATGGGAGAAATACTGAGCATCTGATCTGAGTATAAACTGGTACTCCGGGAGCCCGTAGAACACTCTGCCCCTGAACTGCATTGTTCATACATTCAGAACACCGGTGTGCCTATTCAGAGCATTGGTGGTGGAGAGCACTCTCTTGACACTGGATGCAGGGAGGAGTAATCCAGTGGTGGATGAGTCCCAGCTACTCTGCTCAGCTTCCTTTGAGACAGTTGCAAAGGTGCAGTAGAAAGTTGGATTTCTGGGTCAGCTAAAATGTTCAGCTCAAACGGAACTTTGTTTGTCACTTAAAGTTGAGAGGAAGTGCTGCGTTTACAGATTGTTTCCTTTGACAAAAAAAAAAAAAAAAATGCCTAGAGTATGTTTAAAGGAGATTAGAAACAGAGTTCCGATTGGCCATTGGGCCTCTTCCACTTCACTAGATTTAGTGTCTAAGCTAGCCAACTGACACCACTGTAAATTAATGTCATTTGTTTGTTCTTTTCCATGGCAAACTCTAATCTGAACCAGATGGCTGTTTGTGGTAGGTTGCTGAGGGCCTAAAGCACTGACAATGTGAAGTTTGACTAGCAGCACTGGGTCTCGGTTTGGACTTGAAATTGCTGTATATTACATAAAACAACACAATGTGATAATAGGTTCACCATAATACTGTGTCTGCACTGAGGTTTTTCAGCTTTAGGTCACCCATCATCAGAGCTCGGGGCCCAATTCACTGTAATCACTGTTATTATGAACTTAACTGCTAGAAAATACACAGCTGGACTGACTGAAATAGATCAATCAGATGTGCGTGAAATGTATGACTAAAAAAAAATATATATATATATATATATATATATATATATAACATTTTTTGTTGTGTAGACACAGAGTAAAGGTTTTGGTTAAATGGAACGACTGAAGTAGGCCAATCTTATCAAAAATCAATGATTAAATCACCGCACTCGTAAGCGTGAGTGAAAAGCTGGCATAGATATGCCGTCTATGCAGACATGAATTGGTTAATGCAAAGAATAAGAAAAAAAAGAGGAAAAAAAGCCAGACATTTTTTTTGTCATTGGACAATTATGTTGAGACCAAAACATTACAGTAATGACTGAAGTATATACATCAGTGGCAGGTGCATTGATCATGTGGGTGGTGTGTAGGTCTCAGAAACTCACCTATCAAATATGATACATTATGCAAATATGCAACATTTTTGGCGGGGAGAAAACATCGTTATGCTCAAAACAAACAACATGCCAAGTGTCATCTAGCCATGTCTGAAAGCAGGCACGTTTAATAGGACCGAGCAGCTACAAGCCTGGTGAAAAGCTTGTCGTCGCGGTGAGGAGAGATGGAGATATTGGCTGACATTTCCAGACTAACCACATGAAAAATGAAGAGACAGCTTGAGAAAGAAAGTTCAAACACTGCTTACTTTCTCCTCTCTGTTGAGGTTGAGTGCTGCTTAAAGTGTCTGAAAGTTACAGAAATCGTCTGACGCAGTGTACCACTTCAAGTTCTGCCACAGAGAAAGCATGGAGGGAAGAGGTCTGAGACACCAACAAGCTTCTATGGCACACTGACATCTTCCTCGCTGCTTAAATGGCGGTCTGTATGCATAGCATCTGAACGCTGGCCTTGGATTTACATCATTTGTCAAACCTGGATGAGAGATTTAAATTGGTTTCACTTTCATACAAGTGGCATTGTTAAAACATTTACATGCAATAGAAAGGTAATTTTCTACTTCAATGTAAAAAAAAAAAAAAAAAAATTACATTATTACCCTGGACATGGGTCATTTGGGTAATTTGTCACCCACGCGTGGTCTAAAAAAGCCTATGACAGCTTTGGAACCCACGGAGTCTGAATATTGGTGCATCTCTATCAATTTTATCCCGGTAGACGTAAGGATGAAGAGCGGGCCTTGGAGCTCATCACTGAAGTAAGAAGACGCAGAGAGAATGAAATGGTGGAAAATCGGCTTCCTGATGTGCGCAGAGGTCACATTTCAAAGGAAGCCAGGACATTTGAATACACCTTTGTTTCAGCGCTGCCCTTCAGCTGGTGATGGTGTCAGCCTGTATGATGACAAAGGGAAGCTCACTTTCATCTGTCTCCATTTGTTCCTGCTCCCTCATTCTTTGTGTTATTACCACAATGGCCTGTTGTTCCCCTTCATCTCTCTGTACACTTGATTTGTTTGGTCTTGGAGATCTGTGCATTTCAAGTCTTTGTTCCCAGTGTTTGGGAGCCATTAGGTATTGATGTTTAAACTCTGCAAAACAAATAATGTTCAGCGAGACCTTCTAACAAAGTTAAAAGTTGAAAATGGATGGCGACTTCACAGAGTAGCAACAGCTAGAATTATAATAGTTATAGGGATAGTCTGAAATTCTTTGGACTGTCTACCCCAGTCTCACGTGATGTTTCTTTTTTGAGAAACATAGCTAAGTGTATTTGAATTGGCTGGTTCCAACTGCATCTGGGACCCATAGTCTCCCAGTCTCATAGGATAAGAACCCCCTACTATAAAGTTGGTCCTACGGGTAGGAGTGTCCGAGCATTCGAGGATAAGGGTCTTCCTACAGGTAGGAATGTCCCAGCATACGTTTGGTCTACAAGCACCCTAGAATTAGGTTTTTCCTATGGGTAGGAATGCCTTAGGATGTGAGCCTCCTAAGATTTTCCCATCGGTAGGAGTGTCCTATCATATATTTTTCATAAGAAAGTGGAACACTCTTCTCTTGGGTGTGACTGGAACCACCATCAAGCATTCTCTTTAGGTACACGTTTGTCTGTCTTACTACCACATTGTGGTGCATCTCCATGCACAGTGTGCATGAAATTGCAGTACAGCTTTGTCATACAATATAATATAACATATAATGGGATTAAGAGCGCTAGATCTAAAAGAGTGCCAAGATTTCAATTAGTATACACACCATATTGCTCTTCTTTTTCCAGTTTGTGCAGATTAAACAAATGAAGTGAATGCTTAATAACAACCTTGAGAAAGTGGTGTTACTATTGGTTCCTGGATAAGATGGTCACAATTTTAAACCACCATTGGGGGATGTCTTGGGGGGATTCATGATTCTTATGTGTTGGCTACTGCACTGCATGGAATTCCTGTCTACCAATGGGTCGCTAGGTGTACGCTTTCAATCTCCACATTGTTCACATTTCATTTAATTATTCTGGCATAGTTTTCCTCTTGCAAAACTGATTGATTTACCGCTCTTGTCATTTTCCATCATGCTTAACTCCTATTCTGACTTTTATGGCCAATTGTCCCACAAATAATTTAAATTCAAACGGCAGCGCTCTCCTCTATTCCACTTACTGCCATACAGCCAAGCAGTATCAAAGACCAAAAAACACAAATGGTTTATTCAAACCGGGGTCGCTTCAATCAGAAAAATAGCAAACAGCACCAATAAAGCTCTTTATTACCCACTCGAGGTTCTCGGCTACATCAAAGAGGCCTCCACAGAAATGTGCTCTGTTTTTTAGTGAATCAGTCGGGTAAGGTCCAAATAATTATTGTAGTAGGCGCAGGAGCCAACTTTTTTTTTTTTTTTTTTTGCCATGGCAATTAACGAGTCTTGTTAACATCAAAGGCAGAAAAAGACCAGAGGCTGATTTTCAAACAGAAAGTCTAGGGAACTCACAAGAGGATCAACTTTATGTTGAAAGTTGGGGTATTTGAATGTACTTGATTTGAGACCAGATGATGATGAAATGAAAATTAACCAAAATCTTCTTTTTTTAATTGTGTTAATGAGGATAGATTGGAGATTTGAATTCACCTTACAATATAAATTCTGCATAGAGGTGTTATTAGCTTAATTTCTCATCTAGTCATGTAGCACAAACTATAGTCTGCCCGTCTTTTTATATCAAGTCCAATAATAATTCTATCCGTGCAGAAGCTGCACTACGCTTAATTATAAATATTGCTGGAAAGTAGTATTTAAATATAAAGCCGTTGATAAAAATGGATTTTAAGTTCATTGCTTTGTACAAAAACAAATACATCTTGCAGCTTTCTGGGATCATATTTGTTATCCAGCTCTGGTTGTTTTCATGTTCCCCATGACCAAGTCTGGCTCATCGCGAAGGTGAATTTGACACCAGTGCACAGAAAAGCCTCTTTTGCTGGAGTCTCAATCACTCATGGTTTCATCAGAAAGTTTTCGCTCCCAGACACATTTTCGCCAAGCTTCAAACTTTCTCAGATGGAGGAAACGGGCGAATGTAATCCCTTTTCTGATGGGCGAACAAGCTAATCTGCTTACTTCCTCCATTGTGGATTGACTCTGCGATGGCAGAGAAAGCAGGTGATAAAAGAAAAGTACAGAAACAGAGGTTTATTTGACTTTCTCCACTTCACTCTTCTCTGCTCTCCTCCTCTTGGGAGACCGACTGTAGCTGTTGCTGGATTATCCATTCTCCTGCTCTCGGTACTCAGTATCTCTTTCTGTCTCCTCTTGCCAAGGAAGGCATTGCTCCCCTGTTTCTGGAAGTTTCTGTGTTTGTTACCATGTACTCGGTTTTATTTCCATTCCTTATCTTTCAGAAAATTGCAGCAAAGGGGAACATGACCTTGCCAATGTGTTGCTAACCTGCCAGGTCGTGGGTGGTAGATAGAGGTGTTGTGTATGCAGGCACATGTGACTTTCCATTTTTTATTTGCTGATACAGTCTGGCATATCAAGTGGAGAGTGTGCAGAGAACACTGAAGCCTCGGTTTATATGACATGAAGGGCTTTTTTATCACATACAGCATTGGGGCCTGCTAAGGACAACAACCAATGTGAACCAAAAGGTTAAAACTGACATCACATCAGTATTTTGTTAACCCTGTGCACAGCATCATTTTGTTCAAGTCCTCAGAGGATGTGACCCTTAATCTCTGCCACTAACATTGCTGACTCTGGCGAAATATGCACATAAACTCCCCAGCCTGTCGGTTTATGATGTATATCTTTGCATACATCATAATCACAACCTGCCACTGTGCACCAGAAGATGCATTAAGGTAGACAAATGTAGCGATGCAGTAGAAAAACTCCACAAAGTTCCAAGACAAAAAAGTTGCCCATGATACTTTCACTGTTCCTTGTCCTTTTACATAGCACAACTGCTTCATGGTGATGATGATCCAAGTAATGCCAGGGAAATTAGTCTTTTTGGAATTTTATAAAAGATTAGTCATAAGAGGTCAAATAAGCAGTTTGATCTTTGACATAAGAAAACGGTGCCTTTGATTGTCTCTTAATGACTTAATGAATTACATTTTTTTTCCCTTAAAACAATAAGTCACAACATTAAAACAAATGACAGGAGAAGTGAATAACATTGACCATATTGGACAATGCAATGTTTCAGCTGGGAATTTTCAGACCCGGCATTTGCGTGGATATTATTTTGACATGTACCATCCACCTAGACCGGACCAGGCTCCCCCACCCCATAGCAATGACACTCCTTGATGGCAGCAGCCATGCCCAGCAGGACGTACACATGCAAACACGGACCTGGCCTCCAAATTGACTAGATCCCAAACTGATCAAGTATCTGTAGGATGCACTGGAACAAGCATGATCCATAGAGGCCCCTCCCCTCAACCTATAGGACCCATAGACCCCCGCTAACAACATCCTGTTGTCAGACTCCATAAGTCTCCATGAAGCCCATGTCCATTCTCTGATGAGTCAAAACTGTTTTGGGGGCACAAGGGACTTACACAATATTAGGATGGTGGTCGTAATGTTATACCTGATCAGCGTATAGCATGTGTACATTCATCCGCCATCTCATATGCAACATTAAATGGTTTCTTCTGTCTTTGGTCATTGGAGTCCAGCTTGCGGCTTACAACCTTTCACTTCTCAAGGTTAGAAGAAACCAAGTGTTGAATATTTTCCCCCACTCATCAGATATGGAGCAACATTAGCATTCATTTGGAGTCATGTTTCTAGCCACCTGATGAATGAAAGTCCAATATTCACTCCTCTTTTATCTCTGTTTTTCCATCCTCAGAGCTCCTTAGAGGAATACATGTCTCATTAACTGATACGTGAACCAGCGCGTTCGCCGGTTAGGTACAAACGGTGCACTGCGAGGTGTAGAATCAGGTCAGGAGCTTCTTTTCCTGCACAGTCCAAAAATTAGGAGAGCATTGCAAGTGAATTTAAGGTTAAAAGTGTGGATGAGAAAATCAAAAAATCTAAATCTAAAATTAGCTGAAAGACACTAAAACGCTCGATACTACTGGAGACTACAAATGCGGATGATCCTTTTCTCAGCCTGCTGCCTCTTTCCACACATAAAGAATGTTCATCACTTATTGAGGACAGCTACACATTTCACAGACATTTTTGATTTGAACGTTCTAAATAAGGCATTTCATTTAATACAGTAATTACTGACAGTAAAAATGGAACAAGTGTCACTTTCAGAGTCCATGTGGCCCAACACTGGAGCAGTGACATCAGTGCTAGTCAGGATAATACCCACACAGTGGTCATTTACGGTGTCTATAATTTTCGTCTGCATTGCTCAAGCACTCCTCCTTTATTCGCAGACCCGTTTAGCAGCATTAGGTTGGAAGCTCAATAAAAGTGCGTATAATTCCAGCCTGAAGGACAAGAAACATTTGGCCAGAGAGCGACGGAGGTCAGTGAGCATACGAGAGAGCACAGAACTGCATGAACTGCGAGAAATGTAATAACAATATGTGAAAAGATAGAAGGAAGAGCCGCTGCAGCGCAAAGAAGTTACCTTAAGTGTCTGTGGCATTTTATTGTGCGAATCACTCACAATCTGACGAAAGCGGGCTGTAAATTTGAGAAACGCTGAGGACCTGGACAGTGGAGACAAATGAGCTGTGCTCTAACTTATCAGATTTAACAAACCATCAATCTGCATCAGGGTATAAAATGAGCAGCCCAAACTGTTTTTAGATGCATTTTATGATGCTGGATGTCAGGTGACCGTAATTCTCTTTGTCTGGGTAAATCAGTGTAGAGAAAAGTGTTGCCATTTGGGAATGAGTACATTTCACGGAGGGGCATGTCCACGTGTTGCAGCCCTGACCATGCAATTATCCCATTGAGGACATGCTTCAAACAATACATAGCATTTCACATCCTGTTTTCTGCACTCGTGAATACGTATTGCTGCTGCAAGTGACTGTAAAGTGTCCCAGCTTTGCAGTGTCCTGCAGTGCAAATGAGTGGCATTATTAAGGGAAATAAAATCTACTTTATGTATTTTCCAGTGCCAGTGCTGCGAGGCTTATTTATACAGTGCGTGTATCTATAAGTGTATCATTTTTAAAGGTGATAACTGAATATATTTTCCTTCTATCAGAGCTAATCACGTTGTCATGAAGAGAGGGCTGCGTGTGCTTAGATTATAACTCGACAAAGTATGAAGCAGTAATAAAAGAAAGGGGAAAAACTGATTAACAAGATTAAGGCAGGATATCTTATTTGTTTCTATCACTCCTGTTTTCATGAGAGTCAGATAAGACTAGCTCGACTACAGAAAATAAGACTGTAGCCTATTTAGGCCCAAAACACAGAGGGAAACTTGGCATTGGCAATTCATGATAGAATTAACATCTTCGTGCTACAGATTTATAGATTCTGGCTGCTTCATTAATCCTTTAAAAGGAGGATTTAAAAACTTAAGAGACGCTATGGAGCATAATCAAGAATCTGGACAAAGGATCATTTTACTGTTATTTCTTCTGAATATTCCATCTTCGGAGTTTGGTCTAAATTATAGGTCACACTCACGTCGGGCACGGTTCGCTTCATACCGAGTTTGATTAACCCTCCCTTCTATCACCCCGGCCTACACTCACAATGTTCAGTGTCTGAGTACCCATTCATTTCATTTCCACTTTTCGTGTAACAGACTGTATAGCACAATGGAGTGCATTATGATATTTACCTTTGAGCTTATTGCTGTTCAAGTTGTTCAATTGAACCTCCCCTGAGCACATTTCTTGAAGTGGGGCAGGGTTGAACTGTGCCTGAGCACAGCACATGACGATCACACTAGTCAAACAAAGTGGAGTTTGAATATTAAGACATTTTAATTATTTGAATTTTTGAAAGTAGTACTGGTGTTACTAGATTTGAGGTGGACTTTATGTTGCTGAGATCTCATTTTCATTCCTGGCTTTCTTGGCAAAGAATTCATGTGTGTTCACATGACAATAGAAAAAATGTGTTTTTAATGATGGGTCAGCTTATTTCTTCCTGTCGTTCAACTCATGATCAGCATGAGCAGTGGCAAAGTGACTTATGCAGGCACTCAGAGCCTGATGGAGTGTCAGCCTAAATATGGATGCCATCAGGGTGAGAATGCACCCAGACGACTGTAAACAAGCAAGCTAAAAATACCAGCAGCCCTAAACGACCATGAGGGAGGAAAAGTGAGAGGAAAGGACGTCTGCTTCTTAACACCGCTCTCTGTCATGTTTTCCCTTCATCTCTAAGCATTATGCAGTAGTCTGGCGCTCCGCCAACTCAAACTGATATTCGCTTCAAAAATATGAGCGCGTCTTGTGGGATGCCATTGTAGCAGCGGAAGTATGTGTGAATCGGTCCCTGGCTTTAAGTGTTTTTGTGTAGGCCCGTGTGCATCAGAGCACTGCGTGTGTGAGCACATGTGCATGTGAGTGAATATATGAATAAAATCCATGGGGGAACGCTGTCTGAATACACTCACTGTATGTTCTCAAGGTCAATGAGAGACTGGAGTGGTTCTGACACACACACGCACACATACAGATATATAGCGAAATAGCTTGTGGGACACATTTGAGTCTCTCCTCTCATACTAACCATCTTGAAAACCTTAAGGGCCGTCCTTGTTAATGCTGCCCATTACTTTCCCTCGGCTGTGGTGGATGGAATTTCTGTCAGCCTCACACTCCCGTGTGGAGCATTTTGTGGCTAAGTAGTTCAAATAACATGGCTCTAAAAGCCTTGAGAACAGCTTTTACAGCTTGCCTTTTACCTTTAGAAGCATCTCCTCTCCTGGCCACTTTAGTCTCTATTTCCTTCCCACTTTCCGCTTCTTAACCGTGTTAGCGGGACCCCTCTCCCATCATGCATTGCTGCATTATCAAAGCCGACCACCCGCGGTTTGTTAATCACGCCGATGGAGGTGTGAAATGGAGTGTTCACACTTGGCAATGTGGCGCACTAGCTACTGCAGCCTTTTTAGTTTGGCTATGGTCAGCCATTTTGGAAAAGTGCAGGTGACTGTCACGCATCGCAGAGGAATAACCAGTCCATCCTAATTAGACGCTTTCAGCTCGTCTATTTGGATGGTATCGTTTCTGATTCATGCAAACAAAACTTTACTGAAAATGTATCTTTAATTTTAGGCAGAGCGGTGGAAGGCAGTTTCTGGCATGTGGCTGCCAATTTAGTTGCATTCGCTAAACAAAATGCCTGTAGCCATCAAAACAAAGAGGGAGAATTGCATCAAATTCGAACGCAAGATGACACAAAGCAAAAAAAAGAGGCGCAATTGTAGTGACGTTCCGGTTACTTTAAAGCACTGTCGCTGTATTGCCCCCCCCACGAGTCCTGTTTTCTCTGCCTCTCTTTCACAACATGTAATCACAACTCCAAGCCTCAGCTCCAAAGTTGTGCCTGCGGTGATTGGAATGAGAGGGGTAAACACACTGTCAATAGGACTCATTTAACACACACCAAGATGACTGGCCTCAGAAAGCACTGCCAATTGTACCCAGTTAGGAAAATAACAAGGCGGTCGATTTGTTTTTAACCCCCAGCTGGCATCGTTGTTGATAGCCAGGAGGCCGACACCAAGCTTCAGCTTATTATTTAGTCAGGTCATCAGTCTAAACGCTAATTAGAATTGTCTTCCCACTGGCTTTAGTGGTTCTCAGTGTGTGCACTCTTGCTTATGGAAACAAGAAAGTAGTCACGAATCTCTATCCCCATGAATGACAGAAACTATTAAATGTACATATTTGGACGTTGAAACAAAATTGCCCTTTTCTTTGAAGTAAAGTGACTACAGCTACATCTGACCAGGAGAGATAACACTTCATATTACTGCAAAGGAATGGCACCTCAAGTCTCTCCAGGAATTTTTTAGGGTGAATTAAATTACATGCCATTTTAAGATCTTTGTTTGCACTGTGCCACTCTGTGTCAAACTGATTTAAATTACAGGTTAGCAAAAATCTGAACACATCATTATTCCTATAGTACACCGGCTATTTTAATCTCTTAACTGCAGCTTCCACCCGGTATTTGTTATGATTAAATGAAGCTCTCATCTGTTCCAACCTCTGTTCTCATTCGGCCGCTGAGCCGGGGGGTTATAAACTCTAGTCCAAAGTGAATATTAATTAGGAGTTACGATTATATCATCTTATTATCCACTCTTTAAGGTTACTGCTCCCCGTGCCCTCAGCTGTCTGTGTCTGGAAAACAGCCATTATAATTTTAATCCTGGGTATGTGCTGGGTTTCATGGACGAGAATCAAAAAAACATCCCACATAACAACTAGGAGAATCTAGAATAAGTAATAAGAACAAAAGTGTGGCATAGTATTTGGATTATGTGTGTGCACAGCACTTAGTGTGACACGTCATATTCAGAGACTCTTTCATTCAATTTAGTCTTATGGATATTCAGGGTGGCACCGACTAGTCGGTTTTACTGCTGTGCCATGACGCTTTAAACTTGAAGTTGACTAGTGGCTGATCCCGTGACAATAGCAACATGGACACCTCAGAGAAGACAGGTGGTGTAATACACCAAACTAGCAGTAGTTCATCAAGTGTGTGGAAATACACACTCATCTGAAAAGTCATCCACTAACCCAGATCCTCTCAACGGCAGTCAATTGACAATTTTCCCTACAATTCCCTACAATAATAGAGAGAAGGAGGGTGCAAAACAACAATTTCATGATGAATTTCATTGTCTAAAATTATGAGACTGCTATACACGGAAAAGGCTACCACTTTTTTTTTTTTCAGTTTTATCTCCCCGGCTACACTATCCCATCTTACAACACACTGAGAAGTACTATTAAATGCTATTGATTGTGCCAATTTGTGCAGCACACAGTATCGATAAGCTCATGTGTTTATGTTCAGTTCTGTAGTATTCTATTAGCCGACATTGTTGCTGTGGTTGTGGAGCATGTTTTTTGTCCTTGATGTCAGTTAATGCACCATGCGAGAGAATGGAGTTATGGTCGAGCTGAGAGTTTGCCAAGTGAGAGCCGCATATTAAAAATGTCAGACTGACAGTGTTTATGTGTTGACGTGGGCGACGGCCGACAGTAGCCGTGATCAAGCTTCAATTACCTCTCAGAAAAGCCTCCATAGCTTCCTTTGTGTGAGGTGCTACAATGTATCCAGATCAAGATTTCATAGTTGCAAAGCATTACTTTCTATTGTGTTTCGTGTACAATGTGATTGAGTAGTCATTGTCGGCTTTCACCACATATTAATCGACTTGAAAAAATCAGAAGTCATTGAACCTCTAATGGATATGCAGGAGTTACTGACTAATACTGACATATAGCAACCAACCGACTCAGACCACTACTGTCCACAGAACCCAAAGATCCGTATGGCCTGTTTTAAATTGTAGCTCCAAGTTTTGTAAAATTTGTTTCTTTTGATCAAAAGCAGGTGCATATCACAAAACATCCATTTATCATTCAGTTGTGAAAATATACATGTGCCTTATGCTTCTTCATAGTATTTGATGGCACTCGAGTAAGCAAATGTGCGCATATGCCAGTTTTGTACAAAGAAAACATCTTGCAGTCTAATAGATGGTAGTGTCAGTCAAGTGCTCGCTAGCTTTAACATTTTATAAGTACAGTATGTCTCACTGCTGCTGGGTGTCAGGTTTTGGAAAACTTGTTTGTGCCTGTCAGTGCTCTCAAATCTGTCGTTTACAATCGGTAAAAGACAGATTGTGTGTTTGTGCGTCGAGGCTCACACCACAGTGCAGTGTTGGCAGTCGCACTGTGTCATACGTTTGTAGTCATAAGGAGTTGGCTTGTCTTGCAGCAGCAGCTGTGTATTGATATTGGGGGTGATTGAGATTTCGCCGCACGGCTACAAGAGTGTCAACACATCCACACGCTACACTCTATCAAGGCTCTGTGAGGTTAAGAGTGCAGCAGGCAGGTTCAGAATCATTTCAGATGAAGCATGCAATCTTGAACACAAGTTTCTTCAGCAGCAAAGAAAAAACTGTGTCTATGACTTGAATTTTAAAGCCGAGTTTAATATGCAGTGACATTTAATCTGTATGCAGACACCCACATCTGATGGCATGTAGCATCCCCATTTTTCTTCTTTCTTACTTCCCTGTTATTGTAGAATTACAGAAAATGTACTGTTTGAAAAAACGTTGCTAAAATGTTCATCGGGCAAATGTATCCATGACTCTGGTGCTTACCTCCAGTAGGAGTGCGTGTTGTGGTTGGTCAATTTTTTCTCCATCCTGAGAAGCCTATAGGCAATACCTGAGCACTGCTTTGGGAAATGTATATAAAGATGAAAGCCTCTTTAGAAACACTTTTCCAGTGTTGTACATCTGTACCGGCATAGATCAAGAACATCACAGGAAGTAACAACATCAGACTAGGCTCGCCAAAAAGAATAATTTATTTGTTGTAATTATTGTTAGTCCAAGTAGTTTATTTACAGAACTGCAATTTACAGATTTTTTTTACAGGATTTTTGCACAACAGTTGCACTTTTATTCAAATATAACAACATAATTTGCCGTGATTGCCCCATAATTTGTTTTCACCATCGCAGTTATACTTTATTAGCAGTTGTGAGTTCAGTCATCGGTTCTGTGTAAATGTCACACAGAGAACATAATATGCAATACTTAAAATAAAAGAATATATGTAACCCACATCACACACTGTGCAATGTGGGGCAGAACTACACAGTGAGAGGAAAATGGTTTGCTTGTGAATTAAGAGGCAATCTATTGCTGAAACGTCTAATCACTTGAAACGATAAACATGGGTTTGTTTAGAATGTGGCGCTCGCTCTGTTCTTGCTGATGGCTTCAAGATGAGATGGGCACTCTCTTGCTTAAGCAACAAACAATTACATGTTTGCATCTTGTCTTGCTGTGGATAAGAAATGAGCAGCTTTTTACAAGTATTAAGACATGTCTCGCTAATAAAGTTACAATGTAGGAAAAAGGTCAAATGGTTGATCCCATTACTCTTCATAAGGAAAAATGACAGTGATGGCTGGTCCCACTAGCCTGATGACAAGCAAAGCACCAAGGTAGTGCGGTGAACCACAGTGGCTTCGGCCGTTAAAAGGACCTTAAATCACTTTGTGATCTACATTATTTAACAGGAATTCATCATTTGATGCAGTTATCTATCAGCTGATATTAATTTACATCCCAGTCTTCATGTTTGATGTCCTTGACATTGAACAGCTTAGACTAGTCTTCTCCCCACTCTAGAGGCCCATGTGTAAATGACATTCTCCGCAGCTGATAGGGCAGTCAGTCAATATTATCATCATGGCACCATTGGAGCTGTGAGTCCCAGCTACCTTATCAACAGTTCACCCATGCGAATGTAAATGTCACCAGTTTTGCTATGCCGTCTTAGCTGTGCACTCTCACGAGCTGTTATCTTTGCTCCCCCTCACTTCGGGTAAAAAGAATTCCTTTGCAAACATCTTTATAATTATCACCTCTGCTTCCCCATCAAGCCTTGAAAACCTGCGCACTTGCATATTGTTCATCGTTGGCTGCAAAGGGAAGGGTGGATGACAGCGCACTCCTGACGCGTCCATTTATCTGGCATCTCATCGGCGAGCTGCAATATTGCTCTGACAAGAAGTCCATGATTGCTTGAGCATGAAGGGGAGGGAGGAAGCAAGGAGTGAATGAGGGGAAAACTGCGGCTTTAATATGGCAACTGATAAGAAAAGTGAGTGAATGCAACCTACATGAACCCCTCAACCTGCGTCTCCCTATCTTCCGTTTCCCTTTTTTCCTCATCTCCCTCTACCCACCCACAATTTGGAATTGCAAATCAGCCCGTGTGTTTCTTTACAGGCGAGGTGAGAGATAAGGAGGTTGGACATATCAGCAATCTGAGCATGTTGTTCATTTCAATTCATTTATTTTCTTAGTTTATTTTTTTTTTATCTCTGTCATTGCTTGAATGTATAGTATTTGCTTGTTTACTGTATGCTGATATGAACGTGAGAGGACTTTTCTTGAGAATGTGATAGAGATGGATAGCTTGTGTTGTGTGTTTCTCAGATTGCGTTGTATTCAGGCGTGCACTCGAGGGATGGGCAGATAGAGGTGATTTTTGTCTCCCCAAAAAATGCTTGTGCACGCGTGTTTTCGGAGGGGATTTCTGTGCAGTGTGCCGCTGCGTGACTGTGAATTCGAGATAGGGAGGTTTGTTGAACTTGTTGAAAAGGGAGACGCTGTTTGGGTTTCGGCTTGAGTCAGCAGGCGATGATAGATGAGCCAAGAGTGCCTCCTGGAAGATGGACTCCAGGAGATCACAGAGTCATTCACCCTGAGCAGACAGACATGGAGACAGCTCAGCACAGAGATGGTGCAGAAAGCAAGATAAGATTTGTACGTGTCATTACGTACAGTAGACATGTTAGTTTAGGCGTGTTATTTCAATGGTACATCACACAAAGAAACTACAGAAATCATATTGAGTAGAACAGAATTTCATATTTTTCTTGGATTTGAAAACCCGATCCCACTGTGCAGAACATTCAGGTTTTTATATGTTTCAATAGTCTACTTCATTTTTAACACAGACTTTTTTTTTGATCTCGTCTGGATGCACCAACTGCAAATGCTCTCTGCTTTCAAGCTTTATACATTTACACACACACGCACGCACACACACAGCCTAAGCCTCTTTGGCCATGTCCATTCGACCACTTCGGTGCCAGGCCCAATATGAGCCAGAGCAATGCCAGGCCACTTGCCCCTCGGCGGGTGGCGTGAATCTGGGCAGCCACAGATAGCTGTGACCACCACATCATCGACATGGCAATTGCCAAATAACACCTCCCTCCCCCAGGTCCCTGTCCTGACTCACAGCCTTGGTGAAAGGTCAGGTATTATGTCCTTGTTCTATCAGTAACATTTAAAACCAGCAGGAAACCAAGCTGACAGCGTACACGGGCCTTTTGTTCTTAGCCTTGTACGCTCACCTCATGCTGGTACAGGTTTTATAAACTCACATATATATATACGTACAACTTTCCCTTTTTCACTTTATATTTGCACACACTTAAGGGAACTGAAGAGACCCAGCCTCTGCAGAGATAAGTGCTGGGGATAATCAGTGGCTATTGTTAGCAGAATTACCTTGGCCAAGAGGAGCTTGTTCTCCTGGACGATAACAATAATCTAACTCCACGGTCCCAGCCTGTCACTGCATTAAGGTTGCTTGCAAACTGATCCTTTTGGAAATAACCTCACATCCGCCCTCAGGATCCTGTTTTTATACTGTAAATGAGGCTATTGTCTTGATTTTGTCTTGCATATGGTATTACATGATATAATAGTTATTATAGCTTTTAGCCGCTCTTGGCTCACCTTGGCTAGGGATGCCCAGTGTTGATCTGTTATTTGGTTGGCCCACCACCAGACTCAGATAACTCAAGATACAAGTAGCAAGTTCCAATAGGATGCAGTTTAATGGACCTGATAATCCTCTGGCCTTTCCTCTCATTGGGACAAGGTTTTCCCTTATTCTGTGAATTATCTCAACACTTGCTTGATATATTGGCATAAAACCTGTGGAATTAATGACTTATGCTGATCAATTTGCTCATCTCTTGACTTTTACTCCCGTGCCATCAGCTTAAGGTTATTAAAATGTCTCGGCAGTTATAAACTATCCTCTTCCCCTAAGGATGAATAGAAAACTTTGCCGATCTCCCTAGTGACTTAAGTGGATCACAATTTGAGTGGAAAATATAACTTTTCTGACATGCGCAGGGTATTGAATCAGCCAGAAATATAACACTGATTTTGGTTTTAACCTCGTTTTTAACAGCACTGCTCAATTCGGACAATTCGTTGTTTACTTACCGCTGGGTTTCCATCTGTCCCTGGCAGCCTCACTATTTTTCCCCACAAATATAGAGAGATTGGAGATTCGATCAAAAATTGACACGTATATTAGCGACTACTCCTTCTAAAGACAATGAAAAGTACTTTCAGTCTGCAAATTCCCTCTGATTGTGTCTGTTTGTTCATGAGATGGCTATGTGAGACACTTGTGTTCTGATTGGCTTTCCATCTTCAGTGCAATGAAACACCGAAGTCAATAGTATGCCTAGAATCTCATTGTGCCGCCAATATAGCCGTAACTTCAAAAAACGGTAAACTACCATTATAATTCCCTGGAGCTGCTTCCTTTGGCAGACAAAAAAAAATTAATTTGCACACTGGAGAGGCTGGAAGCTCTGAAACAATTAACCAACTATGAAAACAGCTCCTGATTAATTTCCTGTCAACTGCTAATCCTTTTAGGAGAGTGCAGGCTGCTCTCACTTGAACTAAACACATCAGAGGGGATGAATGGGGAGTGATCACTACAAACTTTCCAGAGGTTACATTTTGGAGGTGGAGCTTATGAAGTGTCATGTGAAAGAAATGTCATGCGCGACTGGCAGGCCAGCTCGCGCTGTCTGCCTGCTTGTGGGCTCTGCTCCATTTAGGCATCCATCACTAGCCCTCTCAGTTTTCTCCTCCTCCTATCCGGACTGCCTGACAGTTCCCCCACCCACCCCCAAATCAATTTCTAAATCCAATTAGTCATTGCATTAGACTGTGAGGAAAAACGCCACAGTGCACTGTAGCCTGACAAATGTTTGGCTGCTGCTGTTGTTTGTCTGCCACGTGAGAGCTATTGATCAGAGGGTGTGAGGGTGATTGGAGGGGTGGGGGTGGGTGATTAGGGGGCCAGTAGAGATAAGTGTTGTTGTAAAGTGGGTTGGGTGTTTGGGGGAGGGGATGGAGGGAGATAAATGGACCGATATGCTGCGCAAAAGTTCTGCAGGGGGCGATGAGACAAAAGTGCAGCAGAGGCCAACATCTGGCAACATCCGGAGAAAAAAGCAGGTGAGGAAGAGAGATAAAGAGGCAGGGGGCCTGAAAGACAGAGATTTTTGTAGGCTTGGAGACAGAGATAGATTAAAGGATGGAGAATGGCACAGAGTGAGTGTTATTGCCTGAGGTTAAATGTGTCAAAAGCAAAAGTGATGATGCCAGGCAAGGCCAGAGGCCGCACGACTATCTGGCAGTTTCCGCAGCCAGGGGTGCCCACTCCAAGGTGCCAACATGGAAAAAAAAAAAGAGAGAGAGAGAGAAGGAGATGGATGGAGGGCAGGATACAAGAGGCAGGCAAAGAGAGTGGAGACTGATTTAGAGGGGGATAAACAAAGGGACTGATGAGGACGGCGAGTGAAGATCAAAAGGCAGAGCAGCTTCACAGTTTCACCCCAATCATCCCGAAATCCCCCATGATGCTTTGTAGGCTCTCATAGCGTAGTTCTGAGTAAGTATTACACCACAAAAGTATTACACCACAAAAGCACTTACAGCATGTTGCTTTGGGCAACAGCCCAGAAGGAACACAATAACGCACAATATGACAGCATTTATTATTCCAAGGGAAATTAAATTCAAGGGCCAGCACAATGCTGGTGTGCACATCCATAGCCGTTTACAATGGACAATATAATAGCCAATTAGCATCTACAACTAAATTATCGGAACACCACATACTCATTTATGTGCACAGAAAGTTTATTTATACGTACATCATCTCATTTAGAGAGGGTCGCCAAAATGAGGCTGCATGGTAAACACCATCTACATGTTTGCATATTAAATATGCAAATGTCTGCTTACACAAACAAGCAATAAAATAAGCAAAAGCAATAAGCCACTGTTTTATTTTTTTTATCATTTGATCCACTTTTCGCAGGAAGTTAGGTTAGAGGAATGAACAGATTGCTTCTCTTCTCTTCTCTTCTCTTCTCTTCTCTTCTCTTCTCTTCTCTTCTCTTCTCTTCTCTTCATTCTACTCTTGTTTGTACAACGATTTTTTACTCGCAATTTCAGCATTTCAATATTTCATCTAACATTTCCAGAGCAGAGAGCAGCGTCGTTGAATTATTTAACGGCACCGGAAATCTGGGTGAGGTTTTCTGACACAGTAGCACATGTGCACGCAATACACTACTAATAAACACAGATGCACACAATAGATTTATGGTCCTCGGTGTGTATTTTTTATTTTTTATTTTTTTGCCAGTGAAAAGTGTAAAACGGTCATTCTTGAACCCTGACCCAAGAAGGAGAGTGGTAGATCAATCAGAGGAACTCATCCGTCCCCCTCCCGTTATAATCACTATCCACAGTCCTGTCCTGGTGCTGATCGATGGCCACTCTCTAACACACCTTCTCCCTCTCTCTCTCTCTCGTCCACTGACGCGCATACTGTACACACACGCGCGCACGGCTCACTATAAATCACGGCGACGCAGACGGGGCTGTTGGTCACCTCCTAAGGCGAGCATTGTCATGGATATGTGACATTTTCTATGGGTACATTTTCTGTGAGAAAACCTGCAGGGATTTAATTTGTATCCCCTCTATGCGCCGTCAGCAGCTTGTATGTGCATTGTGGAAGTGCTCACGGGCTGCATGAAAACCATTGTGTTCTGGCCTTTATGCACATTACGCGCCGTTTGTGTGAATCATCTCCACCCGCATGCGTTTCCCTCATCCCAAGTTTGAGCCCATTTTGCTCTGCCTTGACCAGCCCACTCTTCTATCAGTCATCACCATCAGAGGGGAAGCATATTATTGCGGCCGCTGTATTTTAAAAAGGCGTATGACTGGGAGGATAAGGACAAGAAAAGATCGATGGCAATGGGGGTAGAGGAAGAAACAGAGCTGCGAGAGCTAGGCAGTTTGTGTAACTGTAAAGAAGTACAAGAAGGTTAGCACTGAGACACGATGTTCACTTTGTTGCATAAAGGAAAACTAGACATTTTTACAAAATTAAAAAAATAAATAAATTACAGTGGTAATCAAACATGCATATCAAGGATTCAGCCTTTCTAAAGAAACAATTAAACTAAATAGAGGCGAAGTGCAGCGGTTGCCATTTACTAATGCAGCAATTGCACATTATGAAATCTCAATCTTTCTCAATTACTCTATTTGTATTTGCAATGCTGACAGGCAGAGAAGAAGCTCAATCAGTGAGTCTTGGCTTGATTACGTCCCTTCAATCAAACGGCATTCACCGAGGTCGCCATGAGCTGCAGCACATGAAGGCGAAACCAGTTGAGCATTGCATGTGCGCGCGCACGTGTGCAGTTTTGTCGCCAGTCGACACGTGAAATGGAAAAGGTTGAAATGTGCGTCGCGCACAAATTTGTTTCGAAGTTCATGCCCCCTCCTCCCTGCCTACAAATCAAACTGACTTTCTCTCAGTGTCCGATAGCCCTCCGGTTTAAGTTTGAGATTGATCACTTCAATCCATGTTTACCAGCCCATCCCAAATCACCACAACTTAAGGGAACTATAAATTACGTATGTTCTACTTGAACGCCGTCACCTCTTTTATCATAGAGCTGCACGTATAGGAAGTCGCTGCGGGCACATTTGAGGTGTCATTTAATGCTGTTAAATGACTCACATGATGGTCAGTGAGTCAGCTGAGGACAGATGTTGTGGTCTTTCACTGCATGAAATAAGAGGCTGGTACCACTCTGTGGTATTGTAGTAAAAGCCTGTGATATGACTTGACATGTGACTCATACACTGTCATTTGACGGCACGCTCAACTTTTACTGAACTCCTTTAAGTTGGATGACTCTGCCACCAGTTTAAGGCTCGAGCATTTCTTATTTCTAAATGACAGATCTGGTGTTTTCTTTGTCACTGAGTCACTGAGTCTTTGATGTCAGTTCATAAAAATACATTCAGAGTTGTTTAGTTGTTTTCTCACAATGTGGTGAACAAACTACACCCACACAGTCGGATGAATCAGATAAGTGGGCGTTTTTAAGCGTTCGAATTTTAAATAATCACGATGATATTTAGTCTTTTAGTCTTTTTCTTTTAGTCTGACATCTACACAAACAAGGCAATATCCTTATCTAAATTACATCTACTGATGTCTGTCTGTTTTCCATTTTGGGTCATTTCACTAAACTTCCATTGTGGATGAGAAACGGCTTTCCTAAACCAGACCCACACTCGGACCGAACCGCATTAGCACACTGACTGATACCTCACTATTGACTCCCGCCAGCTTGCTGTGTGAGTGTGTGCGCTTCTGAGCTTCTTCCAAGTCGTCTGATCAACTCTCTAGAGCTGAGCTGATGCATACCTCGATCAATACTTGGCCTCCAATACCATCCTTCATATACTCAGCGATGTCTGAGGCCTGGCCCTTTCTTTCTCTTTGTACCTCGCCCTTTATTCCGCAGCCTGTAATACAGCTCGGTTTCATAAAAGGAACCCAGCACCGTAATAAGCTGTATTATCAGCCAGCTCACCGGGAATTCATTGGGCCTCTCACTCTGCCTTTATTTCTTTTATTTTCCTCACTCTTCTGCCTTTCTGTGCATTATCCCTCCCCCACCCCGCCACCACTCCCACCATCCTTTGCCTCTTTCGTTCTCTCCTGCTCTCTTTCTCTCTACCTACCTATTACTGATGAGTCGATTTCACGAGCCAGTGATGCGGAGAGGGTACAGTAGAATATGGTGTGTGCGAGTGTGAATAACAATAGCTGTCTATGCCTCATAAGAGAAACAATAATTACATGCAGTGGAACGGAGATCACATGCCTCATAAAAGCACAAATGGTCATTTCAGCCCAAAAGCGGCTCTGGTGTTGTGAGGGGATGTCCGCCGCTAATTACGTTAGGAAATCACCAAAGGCGCAATTGACTTGCGCTTTATTAGCCGTTTGTAGTCTATTTGATTGAGTGATGTTTCATTTTTACCTGCACACAGTATTATAAGGAATATTCATGAAGGATTGTGTTAATGCGTGTCCTCCGCGTCTGTATAAATTCCTCTTCATGTGTGTTTGCAGGAATGTGTGAAATCATTAGATGCGCATGAAACCGAGTGAATCCCTGTTAAATACATTCTTAATTCTTTGGAGAAAAAAAAAAATTAAAACGCAATGCCTTCGTAATTCCCAGCTGGACCTGTTCGCCCTCATGTGTGCTGAATGAATCAATATTTGGTTCCGTAATTGAAGTGCGAGCAATGTAATTGGGCTACGGACAGAGAGAGTGAGAGAAATACTTTTAACAATCCATACTGCCAAACGCACTCACGTCTCAGCTCAGATCAAGGATTGCTCTTGAATCGAAATGAGCGCTGAAATGGCTTCAGTTGCTGTTGCCATAGAAATGTAAATTAAATTATCCAGTTGCAGAACAACATCTGCACTCATTACCCGCAAGCATGTCAACGTGAATATCCCAGCATGCTCGTGTGAGGACAATGCACAGGAGGTGGCTAAACAGCTTTGGAAATAGTTTGGAGCAGATATCAGAGACGCAATTAGGCGAAGGACTGGTTTTTGCATTGTACAGTAAGTGCTCTGATGTAGGCCTCCGTATCAACATTTGTTCAATATGTACACCCTGGCTGCTTTCTGTTTGTCTCCCGCCATCTGCGAGTGGGCTGCAGAGTGGGTTATTTCAGGCACCATTGTCCAGGTAGAAAACTCCGTCAAAAAAAAAAAAAGAAGCTTGTAGAAACCTTTCCCTGACATTTCCTGTCCCCCGGTGTTTTCTCTCCTGTGAAGGGCTCCGTGTTTGGGCACTGAAAAGAAGGTCAGAGAGGTCGCATTACTGATTGCTCCCTCTGCGTGTGTGTGCAGCGCAGTCTTAATTTTCCTTTTCTGCGTGATTTCAAATATCCAAACGGCACCGAAAGAGTCTTTACAGAGAACGACTGTGGCCTCTTTTCACATTCTGCCATTCTCTTTTCTTCTTCTTTTTTAATATGAAAGCTCAACTCTCCGCATTCCCGCTCTGCTTCTTGAAGCAACCTGCATACAATATGTTTTTCCATCCATTCTTCGGGTTCTTCGGGCTGGTTGACCCGTCATTGACCTGGATTTTTCTGCATTCATTCTTACATTCATTTTCTTGGTAGGACTGCACTTCTCCCTCTGTCTCTCTCTGATCACGAACTTGCCTCCATTCAGATGATTCCTGTTAGTGTGTGTGTGTGTGTGTGCGTGTGTGTGTGGGCTCCTGGGCAGGAGTAAGGTTTGCACTGTGACAGACGATCCTTCTGCTGACACTTAAAGACACTTGTGTGTCATCTCTTTGGCTTATTATTATGAGGTGACATTGCTCAGTGTGCTGTACTGCAACTCTCCAGCTACCCCAGAAGGCCTGGATTCACACAATAAAAATCTTGTTGTTTTTAATTATTGTTATTTGTAAAGAGATGCACGTGGCCTGACATGTATTGATTATTCGGACTTCTCTCCCTTTTTTTCTCAGTCAGACACGCACATAAACTCACACTTCTATGAGCTGAACACCGAATACTTAAGTCAACATATAGGCTGGAGTTTAACCAAGCCTGACTCCCCCAGGCCTGTGACAGTAGAGTTGAATTAAACGCAAGCACTGGAGACCTGAGGACACGAAACACACACACACACATATACCTAAGAAGAGGGAGGGAGCAGAAGACTGGGATAAAAAGAGAGATAAGTGAAGGTGCACTTAAGTGTTGATTTCATTCCTGAGATGTGATCTAACATCCGCTGTGCCGCAGACTCATGAGCCCGCTGAGCTTCCCGCGGATCATCTCATTCCCAGTCATTAAGGGACTCTGGGACGCCAACCACTGTAACCATCCCCCGCTTAAAGACCACAAACGTGGAGTGACACACTGCTGTCAGTTTTTTTGTTGTTGTTTGTTTTATTTTCTCGTGCCGTAATCTTCACTGGAAGCTGCATTTTAATAGGCTGGCGGAAGGCAAATAATTGTTTGGAGGGGGAAGTGAGCTCAGACCTAATTCAATCTTCTCACCACCCAAATCCCCACCCAAACACGCTAATGCACATTAATGAGATTTTCATAGCTCTTAATGGGAGACAATGGTGGCGTCTACACAGGCATGCGTTTGTGTATGTGTTTATCTGATGTGCGGTGTCTGTCTGCTCTAAATCTGTTTTCATTATGAGCTTATCACTTATCCATCTGCTGTGGGGGATACATATTACAATAAGCAGCATGGACACATACAGTATATGTGCACTGGATGTTATTTAGCAAGAAGTAGAGTCAAACATTAGCATGCCTGAAAGACACTTGGCTTCCTCTGTCCTTGCTTTATCAACATGGGTATCCATTTCTGTCCTCCCTTTTTGTAGAATACAGAACAGTCTTTTGTCCTTGGGGGGTTTAATAATTAGGTTAAATAATTGAAAACATTAATATATGTAGCCTGTATGGGTAGAGGAAGTGCGGTGTGTGATTGGATGTCAGGTCTCCTTTAAGTTATGGAGCCATTAACATTGCCCATTGCACACAGTGATTTACTAGGACTTTGTTACGCTATGCAAATTGTATGAGCCTCACTGGGTTAGAAGGGTCGTTTAAAAAAAATTGCAATATGTAGCTGGGCTCTGGGAACTTCTTTCTTCAACCTTGCCATGAATATCTGTGATCTCATGGTCGAAGTCATAGGTCTTCAACTGGGGGTCCGCAACACCTAGGGGGTCTGCGGGGGTACTGCAGGGGGATGCAAAATCTTCGATTGATTAGACATTTTATATATGTGTGTATATATATATATATATACAGATACATTTTTCCCCACAAATTTGAATTTCTTTAAATACACATTAGCATGAATCCAACCTATTTTAGGTTTAGGTAAATGGAGGCAGAAAACGTTACTGCCACACGTTTGAAATAAAAAATTAAAATTATTCAATCTGTGTATGATTTGAACAACTTAATACTGAATGCAAAATGATATCAATAATGTTTATTTATAAATAACACTGGGCTGAGTTTAATATAGAAGTGGGGGGTGGGGGTGGGGTTGTTGAAGACTACTGGTCTAAGTTGATGTGCATGAACCACAAACAGGCTTATGCAACATTCACCCGAGAAAGCACCAATACGAAACTACAAAGTGACTCTTGATACTTGTTGGTGCGTGACAGGCACGGCACACCACAAATCAAAATAGAACCATCATTTCTTCAGCTCCCCAGATGTGCGTCATCCGATCACATGTGTTGGTTTCACTACTTCATTTTAAATGGATGACAACACAACAACTTCAGCCAGAGTTTTGGCAACACCTCAGCAGCAACTTTGTGTCTCCCCTTTGTGTCTTTGTTGCTTGTTGCTAGCTTTAACATTGCACAAGTCGGTGACAATAACATAAAACCGATAACCTGTTCAAACCATAGAGGTAGTTAATGATAACATGCACTCTTAACAGATTTGAGAAAGAATGCAGAAAAATGGTTATTTGTGAAAGCAAATGTTAATAAAAATAGAGCTAGCCATGGAGTAGAGGAATGGAGTTAAAGAAATACATATATTTTACCCTCTGAAGGAAAACGTTACTGCTAACTGCTGTTGTTGTTCTTATACTTTGCCTGCATAAATCCTCTTTGTTGTGTGTTAAAGAGTTGCCATTGATATATTGTAGCCATCTCAGGAACTTTCCAACTGACCGCAAACAGTGCTTTTTGTTTGTTTCTGAGCAGTGATGGAAGCTGTAGTTATTGACTGGATGAATAATTTCCCAGCTTGCATATTGTGAGCAATAAGACTTGCACCACACACACAATGTCCTACATTCTGTCTTTTTCTCTCTTTCTGCCCTAAGGTGCTTTGTGCATCAACCCTCACCTTGCCAAACATTTCTGCCTCCCACATCGTTTGTTTTTAGCCGTATTCATGTGGGACTAATATTACCCAAGGGCATAATGTGATTTAGAAATCACCCCCACACCCGTCTTGCATGCAGCGCATTTTCACAGGATAAGCAAACTCTTTGTTTTCCTGGAATCTACTGAGATTATTCCGGATATGATATCAAGGGTTCGCTGCCCTCTGCTTCCACTCTGCTGTGTTGTAAATATTGTACCTTTCACAGACTGTCTGTCAGCTTGAGTTACTTTGTAGATTCAAGTTAATAATAAAAACTATATCCGAAGAAATACATGATTTGATGAAACTGTAATGATCCCGGAGAGAATTCCTGAACTCCCTGGCTGTCACGAACACATTAGTGCATCAATAAATAAAACCCAACACACTAAAACATTCCTCTGTGCATATCACCCATCTCATCTTCCTTTCATATTTCTCCTTTCCGTTGATTTTGAGCTTGTTTTTTTTTTTTTTACCTCTGAATATGTCTTCTTCCTGTGTAGTGACATCCTTCTAGAGGGAGAATAAACTGAAAAAAGCACAGAAGGAAACAAAACAGCCACAAACCTAGAGATGATTCGCACAGTGTCCTCACCAGACCGCAATGTTTGGAGAAATACGGTAGGTGATTTGCATAGTACTTTTTACCGCGAATGACCTACAAATTATAGCCAAATTATGCAGAGATTAAGATCGCAGATCATCTCTGCAATTATTCCAAATGACAAGAGGTCCCAAGGTAATACTACTCTAGTGCAAATACAGCTCCTCTTCCTCCTCCCGTCTTTGCTACAGTTTCTTTTCAGTTTCCAAGAACCGACTCCTTGAAGGACATGTATTTGTTAGTGTGACTGTAACCCTTCTACTAGATTAAGCGACCCATTAACATTAGCCAGGTAGCTCGTAGTGGTCATTGCTGCAGGGATCATCTCAAATATGCCACACAAAAGACACCCAAACACAGATTACCCACCGTACCCATCACTGTTCTAACTGAGCTATTAGGGAGTGCTGATAGCCGGAGCATAAAGCCTCAACTTGCAACCATTACACGGGACAAACGTGTGTGTATGTGTGTGTGTGTGTGTGTGTGTGCAACATAGGTAATGCTCCTCTGACTCCTTTGCTGAGTCCACAGCTTCATCATCATTAGGTGGCTGCAGTGATGAGACAAAGTGATAGAGGGATGAGGAGAGAGAGGCAGAAAGAAAGTAATGTGGTTTTGCAGCAGTCGTATCAAGGGGATTACCTTCACAAGTCCCACCTACCTAATAGACTTTCTCTCACCACAGCTAATGACGAAACGAACACACACACACACACACACACACACACACACACATGCACTTCTTTTTGTTAATCTTTTTTCCTTGTTTTTTTGTTTTTTTTTTTAAAAACAAGCATCCTCGTGTACAACGCATATTTTTAGCTCAGGGATGGGAACTAGGATCTTGTTAGAAAACCTAACTTTTCTCTGCCTTAACTTGCTTTTATTAACCTCCCTGCATCGTCCTTATCTGATCCACCTTCATTAACAGCGCAGCCTCGTTAGGCTTCCTCAAAACGTTAATCTCATTAGGAACAATCTAAGCGGCCCAGGCCTCCAAGCAATGAACGGAGAACAATGGCAACGTTGTTTCTCTTTGAACTCTTTTCATCTTTCTTTGGACGTCTCATTTCCTTTCATTCTCTTTATATTTTTACGTTTAAGTTAACTGACGCTATTCTGCAGAGTCTTCCTGGACGAGCCCTATGTTGAAGATCTGTGTCCTTTTAAAGTCTCTGGACTTTAAGACATTTGCTAAAAGTGAGGGGACGTTACACTGTGGAAGCAATTTGAAATAAAAAAGATATATTATATAAATGCATTGTGCATGTGAAAGTGTGTGCGTGCATGTGTGTACCGTCATTACCATATTCATCAAGGTTGCTTTTAGACTCGATTCTTATCCGGCTACTTGTGAACAGTCCTTGGGAGCGACCTCTCTCTTTTTCTCCTCTCTTTGCTGGCCGTCCTCCTTCCTTTATCTCTATGGAAAAAGGCGGAGACATCCTGCTGATGTTTAGACCTTCCATCATGAAGTTGATTGGTTATGGCGCCTGACAATGATTGGATTTTAATTGATTAGTTACAACCTAATTGACTGATAGGCGGTAGTTTAATGAAAATGTGGAGAAGACGACTTGGCCTCCGTTTTCCTCTGTAGCACTGGAGGAAACATCCATCCAATTTCTGTTGCTTGTCTGGTGCAGAGACCAGTGACAGCAAGCTAAGTAGTCTAAATGTTGCTCTTCCCAGCAACACCCCCTTTTAACTCCTCCTGAGGGATCTTTAACCGGATCTCTTGAGTGTGTTCTTGGTTGTACCTGTGTTTTCCGTACTATTGGACATGCTGAGAAGAAAGTTCATTCTTAATGGAAAGGACATCTCATCTTATCTCATCTCATCTTCTACTACCGCTTATCCTCACTAGGGTCGCGGAGGTTACTGGAGCCTATCCCAGCCGTCATCGGGTGAGAGGCAGGGTGCACCCTGGACAGGTCGCCAGTCCATTGCAGGGCTAACATGGAGAAACACACCTAGGGTCAATTTAGAATCACCAATCAACCTAACGAGCATGTCTTTGGAGGTGGGAGGCACAGGGAGAACCCGGACCTTCTTGCTGAGAGGCATCAGTGCTAACTACTGAGCCGCTCTGCTGCCCGGTAAGGACATCTCCTCTTTTTGAAATGAACCCAGCTGCCCTGAAACTCAATTTAGCGTCTTGTATTTCTGATGCCAATCTTTTGGTCAATACCCAAAGGTCATGACCATGGGTGAACATTCTGTAGATGTTCTCAATGGTTCGATACAGCAGTATTAGTGCAGACGTTGCACTTGTCCACCTGTCAATACATGCTGCATTCTATCCTTGATTGTAAACAGGACCTTGAGAGAACCATGACTTAATTTAATCCCTGGTGGATGTAGGAGATCATGATGTTTTGAGGTAAACAAAATCGAATCATCTACAAAGAACAGAGAAGTGATTTTGATGTCCCTACATTGGACATTCTCCTTCTAGCTACCTCTTTAGGTATTATCCGTGTAGAGCAAAATCAGAATCTATAAGTCTCAATCCATAAAACACACAGGTCTCACTCTGGTTATATGAGGACTCCTATGTGGAGAGCTCGGGAAGCATTTGGACCATAAATGCACAGTTTTTTAGGTGTGATTTATTACCTGTGGGCTCCAGATGGTGCATTTAGTCCTTATGCATCATAAATACGATAGTGATTGGAAACGACATCCAGTATGCAGAAGAATATACACCCATCAGCCAGTACATTAAAACCACTGACAGAAGTAAGTAACGTTGACCATCTTGTGACAGTTGAATGTTCTGCTGGGAAACGTTTGGACCTGGCATTCATGTGGATGTTTCTAGACCTGTACCACCCACCTGCCACCTGCCAGACCAGGCATACCCACCCCATATCAAACAAACTCCTTCATGACAGTAACCATCCCAAGCATGATGCAGCCTGACACAGGCACAAACACACACACGCACAGACACATGGTTTAGGAACAACTCAAAAAGAAGAAAAAACAGTACAACATGTGGACCTGGCCTCTAGATTCACTAGATTACCAACTGAACCACAGAAACCCCCTCCTCTCAACCCAGAGGACACAGAGGCCCCCACTAACAACATCCTGTTTCCAGACACCACAGGACACCCTCAGAAGACCCATGTCCATTCTCTGATGAGTCACAATGGACCCACAATGGAGACCTATGCAATATTCGGATATATCGATGTACATATACATTTGTAATGTTTCCTGTAAAAGCTCAGTGGTAATGTGAGGGAGGTTGTTTTGTAGAATATTGATTTGGGCTATAAATTTACTTCAATTAAAGCCAAATCAATTCAGTTTCATGTCTATCATTTTGGTTTCCTTTTGGTCTCCATAGCAATGAGAAAAAGCCCCATGCACAGTGCTTCGTGTGAAGTTTCCATAACAATAATGCCCTGCATTGCTGATGTTGGTGTGACTTGCCTCTAATTAAATTCCACAATTCATCCTACTTCCACACACAAGAATTCATGACAAAAACACACGTACAATGACAGCAGCATGCGTTTTTTTTAATGAAAGATTGCGTATCTGAGTCAAAGCTTAAGATGAAAAACGGTTCGGGCATTCCTTTCCTTTCCTCCTCTTTTTCCTTTCGTCTGATGAAATGGTCTGTGGCTCTATGCATCAGTAGGAATGCTCTTGACTGAAATGTTTGCATTTCCACCCGCAAGAAGAAGAGTTGTTTGAATGTTGGCAAATATGATTAAAGTCATGCTGTAGAGACGACATACACCATATCTTTCACCTACACATGTTCTGCTTGATTTCTCAGTTCAAAAAGAGATTTAAGTTTCTGCTTTACAGAAAATCATCGCTGTGTGCTGGGGATTTGATCCTGAATTACTCAGTAAAGACAGTCAGTGCTGTTTATTTAGCGGTCTGTGAGATAAATAAAGAACTGATGTCTTGGCAGTTCGCTACGTGTGAGCATTGGGGATATGGGGAGGAAAAAGAGCGTTGGCCTCTGTGTAGCACAGCAGGGAACCTGCAGCAAAGGGTACATGTGCCTCACAGCCTGCACACTGTCTGTGTGTGTGTGTGTGAGTTGTTTCTATGTACAATCTTTTGCGCTGCTACAGGTTGTGTACAAGCCCCATGTGAAACCCTGTGTAGCAACAAACACAAAGGAGGCAGGCTGAGGGTTGCAGTTCAAACAGAAAGCATAATCTTTTTGAAGACGTGTCCCTAATAATGCAGTTCCGTTTGAAAAACATTTGTTTTTTTTTTCTGTTCACTTTGGTTCTCCATCCACAGTAAACTTCAATTTTCCACTGTCTACAACTGAGGCAACAGAAATGCTCTTTGATGTGGAAACATTGGAAAAAGTTCATTATTTAGAGTGGACTGTGAAAACAAATGCTGTGAGATCGCTGACCTTACCCACACCGATACAACTTGCTGCACATTGCCACAATGTTAGGAGGCACATTTAAAACAACATGGTTGATCAGATCTCTAGACCTTTGGTTTCCACAATTACAGTTGCAAGCCTGATCAGAAAGAAGGTTATTATGAGGGCAGTTGGTTCAAACTAGATTGTGGAATATCACCAAAAAAAAAATTACACTGCAACATGATCACAATCATCTCTCTGAGGCTCTCAGCATGACTACATGGAAAACTAACGGTGGAATGATGATGGAATATCTCAACAACTGCCAAAGTCAGTGTCGAGATCTATTTTTTACCATAGACACAGCAGAGAGAGGTAAAAAGACAATCTGTTTAACTTCTAAGCCAGACCAAACTTCCACTACATACGAAAATGTTTGTCTGTAGTCACATTGATTTAATTTCACTGGGAACTGATTAAGCTCTAGTAAAGATCTGCCAGGCCAATAAAATGATTTGGGCAGCAGTAACAGGGACATGGTCATTCACATCTTCTGAATGTCTTTGAGCTGATTTTCTTACAACCAAATGGCTCTGATTGGTTGCAGACTAATAATGGCGTGCAGCGTATCATCTGCAACGTTGTGTTGTGTTACCAGTTACCAGACTCATATTCTGATAAGAACTGTGTTGAACTGTTTCTGGCTCACATCTGTCTGCAGTAGATTTACTCTTTGAAACTGTGAACAAGATGCCAAAATAACTGACTGATTAAAGTAAAATAATTTACCTTTGTTCATGACATTGAGAACAACTGACGCAATATCATCATCAGCAACACTGGTTTGATTTGGTTTGATTTGATTTTTATTCGTCTCAAACAGGCACAGTTATCAAAACAAACGGTAATCGAGAAAAGGGTCTGAAGGAAGCAGAACTTATCAAGTTCAGCCCCCCTTACATTGTCATATAACCTCAAGATCCATGAGAACTTAAACATTCAACTTCAATATGAGACAACAACACAACAAAATGAAATCCTTTCAAGAGAAAAGATATTTAATTAGCTGTCCAGTTCATTGGCCAATAGTGTTTGTATTTACTTTTAAATTATTTTAATGTAATGCACATTTTTATGTTTTCGTCTGTTTTTTTTCCACAGTTTTACACCACAAACAGAAATGCACATACTTTTCTGAAGTTGAATTGTAGGCTGTTTAAAATTACGATTCCCTCTTAAATTGTATGGTCCCTCTCTGACCGTGAACATCATTTGAATGTTGCTTGGTAACAACTTATTCCAGGCTGTAAACAAAATCTGACTTTTAAACTTATCTAGGTCCCAGGACTTAAAATACTGGCTTTTAAGAACAAAGGATTTGTGTGAGCAAGGTACCCAGTATGATGAACTATCCTTATGACTCTTTTTTTTTGTAAAATGCACATCTTTTGTAAAGAGCTTTTGTAGGTATTTCTTCAAACTTCAACACAATAGGACAGATATGGATCAATAAGAGTATAGTACAATATTAGAAGTGATTTCTGATCTAAAACATGTTTAATTTCACCCAGTGTTTCAATACTTCTGGATACTTCGGAGCACAAATATTTAATGTGAGGTATCCAGCAGAGCTTACGATCAATTATAACACAAGAGACTCTTTCAATTTCCACATTTTTCAACTTCCAAACATACCTCTTGATTATTTTGATGATTTCCAAATATCACAAACGTAGTTTTGTTCAGGTTTAATGATAAAAAGAAACTTAAAAGCATCAGCTCTGAAAATGAGAAAAAAAATGGTCACTGAGCATAATTCATTCAAATGTTTCTTTCTACTGCTCTTATTTATTTGCATCGGGAACCGTTCAGAAACTGACAAAACTCAGATTTGACCCACATTTAGACTCGGCTCTGGAGTCCTGAGAATGTGTAACCTTGAATCATAACGCAGCTTCATTTGTGTCGTGTTAACCTAGATTTCTATCACCCTGCAGACCACCTTGTTTCATGACGTTCATGTCCATTTGTTGCACCAAGTGCACCTGTGAAAAAGAAAGGCTTGCGTGCCAGTGTGTGGTGTGCCAGTGCGGCGCCTCTGCCAGCAGCGAATACGGTGCCACTGTGTTCACCCCCTCGTTGAGCTTGATTCTTTCTTTACCGCGGAAGAGATTAGTGTCTTCTCTATGAAGTACAACTTGACCTCAACCCTCCCTTCTTTCCCACACTGCCTCCACCACTCCCCTCATCACCATTCGATGTTAATGCAAATGATTCCCCACCCTCCACTGGTACAGTATCAGTAGTCCGTGAAGGGTGGAGGGAGGAAAAAAGGTCTTTTTTATGGAGTAGTTCTCCGTTCTGACAAGTCAATTACCGCACAGCAGCTCTTTTAAATAGTGCTGCTCCATACTTTAATGCGTACACAGTTAGGTACGTTTTTAGATGGGTCTCAAAATGTGTCATAAATATAGCCTGGCCGTTAATAATACCACAACAGAAATTCTTATTATATCTCAATTCCTCCATATCATCCCACTGTTCTCTTTCCTTCCTCCTTCTGTGGACAGCAGGCATTCAGTCTCTTATCAGTAGAATCAGCCAAGCACAGCCACTTCTGGGCTACAGATACGCAGGAACTAGCTGACAGTGTGGAACCGCTACTGAGAACGAGAGAAATATTAAAGATGTGGAAGGGGGGAGAAAAGTGAGTCTGACTAATCGGAAAACGAAAGGCCGTGAGGTGTTTGTTTAGAAAAATACCCGGAGATAAGATGGAACTTTTCCTCGCAATCGCAACATCTTACACAGTCTGTCTTTTGTAGAGCATAACATATCTTCCATCTACGGAAATCGGAAGGCTTGCATTAATGTTTGACTTTCAGGAGTCCTTGCAGACCCGACTAACTTTTCAGACTCTACAGTTAAATTCAAATGGTGCTGGTTTTTTGGAGTCTCCCTACATATTAATCACACCTCAGCCCATTAGACAGTGAGATCACGTTGCAGGTAATCAACCAGGAAGCCGATCATCCCCACCTGTCTTGCTTCATCTCCTCTAAGGTAAATACTGTCATGTTTTGACAAGCTGGCTTGCAAGGTTTAGCAACTAAGTGGTAATTACAGTGAGAAGGACATCAACATAATGGAAGATACCTATGCAAACAAAGAGAAGTTTTCCCCCGCGTGACATCATAGACACTTTTTCCTGTGTTTGAGGATTGCATGAGATTAAACTGCAGCTAAGGTTTAAACATATCTTATTGAATGGTAAATCAACACTGAATAACGGGGGCTAGAAAAGTGCTGATAAAGTGATAGAAATTTTCAAGGTTGTTACTGCCTAATCAGGCTGGAATCGTTCAATTACACCCAATGGGTAATTGTGCTGCGCCTTCGTTTGATTTTACAGAAATTGCCTCTAAAATACCTTTCAGGTTCCTCGCTTCACTTCTCCTTTGCGTGTCTGAATATGTCCGTTCGCATTGCCTTAATAATTCGAGCAATAATTATACTACTTAAACTTTAAATCACAAAGTGTACCTCTCATCCATCGTCCGCACAAATAGTTTCCTTTAACTAGTGATTAACTGATATGCAGGCAGGCTCCTTGGGGAATTGTGTAGCGCAGTGTGGATATTACAGTGGGCGATGCTGCCCGAATATGAAGTGCGGGACAATATGGATTCTGTAGCAGAGACTGAATGAATTTAAAATGCAGGGGAAGAAATATATGTGGTGGGGGGGGGGGGGGGGGGGGGTAATCTATCCATTTTAATGCATCTCATTAATAAGGAACAAGAGTCCTTGTAATATGGAAAGTGGTGGAAGAAAGAAGAACGGGAGGAGGAGAGAGGGACGAGACGAAGATGTTGAGGCGTAATCAGACTATAATTAAACTACTCCCTCATCCACACTGAGAGGTGCGCATACGCACACAGATAGAAGGGCTTACATGGTTATGCATGGGCACACTATGTATTCAGACAGATACTGCTGCTCTGCAAAACACTACAAACAGCGGATAAACAATCACCACGCTCGTGCGCATTAGACCAAGTGTCGTCATATACTCGCGTGCTGTGTCTCTTTACTTGCTCTTCTAAGTCTGCAGCTCAAATGCATGTTGGCATTTTGTCGACCTTGAATCCGTTCATTGAGCATTTCTTTGTGTGGCAGAGCTGACACACACCGTAAAGGTGGCGAGTGTGGCACAACGAAGTGGGTGTCACATTTAAAGGTGGCAGTACCGTACCAATCAAATGTTTGGACCCTAGACAGGATGGACAGTGGAACTGCCTCTCAAAAGTCAAAAGTCTGTCATTTTAGGTAGTCTTTTGGTCAGTCACCTGACTCTATAGAGACAAGATGTGACATAATGGCGACTACTGGTTACCATGCTAACCATTCCATAAAGTGGCCCTGTGGGACAGTGAGAGTTGAAAAAAATAAATAAATAAAAAAATTAAAAAATAAGTGGTGTATAATTTCACATTTCTTTGGAACTGATGGAGGTAATGCAGGTGAGTCTGGTGGGAGTGTGGTCAGCTCACTGATAACATGGCGGCACTCCACCTATTTTTTTTTTTTACCATTTTCTACGTGGTAGATGTACAGTATACTGAAGGCATCAAAACTATGAAGAAACACAATTATGTAGTAAACAAAAACGTGATAAACAAACCACAATAAATTTGATTTAAAAATGTTCGCTGTGTAATACAAAAAAAAGTAATCTATTCAAGATAATCATGATTTGAAAGATGTGAAAGAAAAGACTTACAGAAGACCTGTCAACTGGAGGCAAAATAGAGGTAGTACCAAAAATCTCTGGCACCAATGACAACGTTGAATTGTGTTAATTAAATCAAAATCAGCATTGATACCCAGCCCTGATAGATTCATTGTGGAATGAAAGAGCAACCAAATACGACTAGCTCCGTTTTTAATTGGACTGTGTGGTTTGTCCTGGGTTTAAAAATGCAGAAATGCTGAATTAAAAAGCAGCAGAAGCAACGAAACGACATCCCTGCGGTATTCCCTGAGTTGGCCTGAGGTTCAGCATGTAGAGAAAGAGGACATTTTCTATTTTTCTGCCAGCTTTACATTATTTAATACCTGCCATACATTTCCAGCAGCACTTTGTCTCTATACTTTATGTAAAGCCACAAGAAGGGCAGCAACCGAATGCTTTATGGGAAACCTGTCTCATAAGCATGTTGCAAGTTAACCAAATTACCAAAATGCTTCTCACCAGAATAAAGTACATCAATAAATGGTAAATAGAAGTGCTTTTCTTTTCTTTAAAGCTATAAAACGTCTCTGTGCCTTGATTCTTTAACCAGAATCATGGTCCATAATCCATGTAATCCTTTCACCGGGGCTCGCCCTCAAACAGTCAAAACAAAAAAAGGTATCACAGGGGGCACATATAAAAAGTCTTTTTGAGTTGGTAAAAATGATGAGCTGACATAAAAAGATTTTTGACCAAATGAATTCCATTGATTTTTTATTTTTTAATTTTAATTATATTTATTCATAAGCACTATACTAAATAAACCCATTACATCCAAATTCCAGGACCTCTTAGCTAGCGCTAGTATCAAAGAATAAATATGCGTAGCTAACGATTGCTAAAGTGAAACCGCTTCTAGTAACGTTTTATTTTCTTGTTGTCATGCCAGACTATCCAAGAGACGTGGCAACAATCGCATTTATTTTAATGGTAGAACAAATTAGTTGGGTAATAACGGAGTAGAGTCATATCAGATAGATCTCTCTGGACAGTCACGTAATTAGGGTTATTAGGGGAAGCAGCTGAGCATACCAGCGCTTAGACTTAACACTAACTAATCCCTCTCACATGTGGAATTAGTGGCTTCACTATAAAAACTAAATCTAATCTGAAAGTGCCAGTTTACCAGCTACAGTTCTGTATATCAGTGCATAGCCTGCACTCGATATGGCTGCATCATTAAAATGCCTATCATGTAATGCCTATTGAAGCCTTTAGCGAAGTAGATTGCTTAAATAGCACCCAATCAGAAAGCTCACAGTAATGCAAACAATCATTATAACTTTTACCGCTGGTCCATCATAATATGATATCTTAGCCCCTTCAGCAGGGATAGATCTGACCATGATGGACCAGTTCACCTAATAGCCGCTAAACAGCTTTCTTCATCATCTTCCCAGCTTGTGGAACAATATAACTGGTGCCATTTCATTAACCTCACATCACTGGTATACAGCACATGCCTTAAAATGATGCCTTCTGAACTGAAGGCCAACAATGAAAAAAAAAAGAAAAAAAGAAATGTTCTTAATGGCATTTTAGAGTCAAAAGGTGTTGATGACTCATCCTGCACTCAGGGGCGCGTCCTAATTTTGCGTCCAGTGAAATGCTGTCTCCAGCTCTCTGGTCCCTGCTGCTCTTCCTCACCAGGAGCACCGCCAGCTTTACATCTCAGTGTGCGCTCAGGCATAGAGCTGACTGATCAGAAAACACTTGTTTATGCCGAAACAACGGGCACTCCACCTCACTACGTTTAAGGGAACTTAATGGACAACTTAATGGAAATCCATCCAGTGTTGTAGTTATCAAGATAAGTTTTTTTTGTCCAGGTCCTCATGGTCCGTGACAACAATAGGGCCCATAGTTCTTGACATACAGTATTGATGGATCAACAATTCCATCCCCCTAGACGCCCCCCAGTTGTTCCCAGTGAAAGACTCTGGTGGGTGCGTTTGCGTCTATGATCGTAAAGCACGTTCAGTACCAATGGATAGAAAAGCACCGTACAAAAACAATCAACACAATCTCTAACCGCACTACGTACCCCTCGCCATGAGAACACGCAACAGCGAGTTTCCCCCTCCGAGTTCATTTTCCATTCTCATTGATTCATCCGCTGCATTTTGCGTCATGCACCGAGTACACGGCTTCAGCCTCGTTGCCAGTGGCTCAAATGCTGCATTAGCATAATTTGGCGCGGGATATGCGTGAGTCATCGGGGGAAAAGATTATCATCTGAAAGGTTATCCGGATTTTCTGAGACATGAGCGCTCACCTTCACGCTCACCCCAGCAACGAGAAGAAGATGGCAAGATGTTGTAAATGATTAAAAAAAAAAAGAAGGAACAGTGGTGAGTGACAAATGCAAAAGATTTTAATCAGACGGTATCAGTTTGGCTCCACTGCAACCAGATAGGTTTAAACAATTAAAGAACAGCTGTTATGAAGGATTGACTGGATTATAATTTCTGCCTCCTGATGAGTGACCTCCTGCCCATGTGACCTCCATGACGTGACCTTTGAATGGCTGTCCGATTGTGATTGACAGCGCACACTCAATAGGCTGAATAATGTATATGTGAGATGCCTATACGATAATGCGGCGGCCAGCATTTACATGCAACACGGTGTGCCCATGTTACACAGGTCTTGGCACTGGACCAAATGAATAACCTAAACTCCTTCGTGAGATCGCTCATTAGAATTACAAAATAGTCAAAAACACAGGTCTGAATTCAGAGGACGCTTGACTCGATCGGTTTACATCCAACAGAAGAACCTTGAAGAGGGAGCTGCAGACGATCAGCTGAAAAAAAAATAAAAAAAAATAGAAATCCTCCGTCTGGCCTTCTCAGTGAAGTTTAGTAAACATTTGAGAACACCAAGAAAAAGAGATTAGTTTGCATTGGGAAAAAAAAGCCCATTCCTTTTCTTCTGTTCAGCCCTCTCTGTCTCTTTTTCTCTCCAGTCCAGCAGGTTCAGCTGCAGCGAGCAGCCATGAAAAATGGATGAGTGTGTTCCTTGCTCTCTCTCTCTCTCTCTCTTTTTTTCCTCCCTTCACTCATCCCTTCTTTCTCCCTCGCCGCACTCTGATCGTGCATAGCTGTAATATATTTATTTTGCCAATAACGAGAATGAAGGGCAGAGTTTCTCATTCTTAATAATCTCGCTGCCGAGGAGCTGGATAGATTGAGGGGAAACAAAACATGAAAAGAGGCACTGCGGCTGCCGACAAAGACGTAAGGCACAGGGAGGGTCACTCGCTGCGTTTCCATTTCCCCTAGAAATGCGCAAAACCCAAATATCGCAATAAAAAAACGCTAATGGAAATGCCCACATTTTGCAAAACCTCTAAAATGTCTTTTGAGGCGTTTTTCCACTCTCATGATGTGGTTTTCGAGACGTAACGATACAAAAATATCTTGATGACGCACAAAGGTCATGTGAACAGTTCATTTGTAGTCCAAGTTAAGGCTCGCGTGACAAGAATTTAAGAGAATTATGGGATATCCCGAGACGAGACCTTGCGGGAGCTACAGCTCATTTGCAAAACACCATTCAATGGAAACACGTACTTTATCGAAATTTCAGAAATATCGCTGCTATTTTGTGAAAAACCTAAAGTGACGGTTTAGGTTTCCATCTTTTCTTCACTACATACACTTGCAGAAAACTCCACGTCAGCCGATACATTGACCATCAGTGCCACCTCATGCTCTCTTACACTTTCTTGCTTCAAAACTTTGTCTGATTCAATATTTTGATGTGTGGGTAGATTTACGCCCCTCTAAGTCCAATAATCTCTGGAGAATCATGGCGCGCGTGTGAATAATGTCTTATACAGAGCCTTAATGTAGCCGTATGAACAACAGAGGAGACAGAAGGAGGATTGACCTTTCTCTAATCAACTCTGTCTGCGTATGTGTGTGTGTGTGTGTGTGTGTGTACATTTGATATGAGTTTTCCGAGATGCACCACTACACAATTCTGATGAGCCAATGCGGCTAGGCTCTAACTATTGGAACATCAGTTGATATTTATCCAGTTTTACAGATGGGGAGTGCTCAGCTGGAATCGCCGAATGACTGACTTTGATCATTGTGTTCACATTAACCTGAATGACCCGGGCTGACTACGGATGAGCGCTTTATCTCGAAGATGATCTAATAGCGACCACTGAATGTGAGCTCAGAAAGGATTGTGTTGACTCCTGGGGAATCTTCATCATCTGCCAATACAGTGCATCTGCTTATGTTACTGACCCCAGCGAGATTTGGGCTGATTCATAGGTAAATTCCTTTTTATTTTAATGGTCTATTACCAGGTTTTCTTTTTTTTTTTTTAAAGGCACCGTACCCCATCTGAAGACCATCATTGCACCCACTTATTTCGTCATTGTCTCCACCTGAAATTGCTTCAGTGCTGCCTTCGTTTTGATGCTAAAAGGCCTTTGAACTGGAGCCAGCATCTTTTTGCAGTGCTTGGTGGCGAGTCTGCGAGCGGTTCAAATATTCATAGGGACCAGACCTCACCTGGAATACTGATGGACGCCACGCTGCACGCTGTGGAGGCGAGCAAATGTGTCCAGCATGGGGCAGACACAGGCCGGTGATACAGTATGTGAACTGTGTTATGGCACTGGATGTAAAAATGGTTACTGAGCTGCCACTAGAATGGATTATGTCGTTTCATTGCAGGTTGTGACGGATTCCACAGCGAGGTGCAGTTTATTTCTTTATTTATTTCTATGCGCAAGAAGGTCATCGGCATGGGTTATCCTTCTCTCTCCCGTTATAGGGGTGACTGTGAACATTTTTATGGGGGTTATTCGGAGGTTTGTGTTGAAGTTCACGGTTGGGTCACAGCAGAACGATAAGTGATGCATTCGGTTCTCCTAATGCGTCAACACTTGCATTTTCAGTGTGTATAAAACCTAAAAGTGATGTATGCTGTACACATATTAAAACAGGTTCTGTGCAATACTTACCATCAAACACCTCTTATTAATGTACACTATCATGTGCTAATACTCTCCTCATCCTCTAAAACGTAAGTCTTCAACAGGGAGTCTGTGACCCCTAAGGGGCCCGTAGTGGTACTGCAGGGGGGTGCAAAACCTTTGGTTGATTAGACATTTTTATATATTTTTTTTAATTTTCCCCCACACATTTAAATTTCTTTAAATACACATTAACATGATTCCAATACGTTTTAGTAAAGGGATAAATGGAGGCAGTTATTTTTCAGTCAGCACTTTACTGTCTCAACACCTTTTTACACGAGTACCACACTAGACCTGTCAATCTAAGCCTCCTGTACACAATAGGACCCGCCCCTATCGCTATTGAGCCAATCACAATGTCGCATATTACTTGCTGACTGTTAGGTTTTCTGCAATTGGCTGAGAGTCTACAGGTGAAATCCCAGAGGCACGCTGCAATATTAGCAGAAGAGAAGCTAACAGTGTACCTCGCTCCCATCATCATCCATTCATCCATGGTCAGATAAGCTGTGTGCTTCTCCTCAGGGTCAGACATCTTACTAATGTGAGGATGTGTGCCATCACATGCCTTGGTGATTTACTGTCCCTGCTACATTTAGCTGTTTAAAGTTAAAATTTGAGTCTGACAGTATACACACACACACCAATTAGGTATGTATATGCCTATGGCAGGTGCATGGCA
Source organism: Mugil cephalus (assembly GCF_022458985.1). Lineage (NCBI taxonomy): Eukaryota > Metazoa > Chordata > Actinopteri > Mugiliformes > Mugilidae > Mugil > Mugil cephalus. Next base: position 19,858,451 of record NC_061778.1, on the reverse strand, counting down.
GGCAAACTTAATGTTGCACATGTTTGAAATAAAAAAATAGTATTTGAACCTGTGTGTTATTTGAATAGCTTAATATTGAATGCAAAATAATAATAATGTAAATTTATAAACAGCGCTAAAACATTGAAGACCCCTGTTCTAAAACCATATAAGTTACAGATTTCCTTTGAAATACATTTTGCAAAGAAAAAAGACTGCTTAGCTTTGCATCCACCTACTTACATTACAGTTGCATTTGGAAGGAATTATGAACAATAAGAATGATTACTGCATGCACAAGAAGCTCCATTGCTCATATTATCGCTTGTCCCACAAACCTGAAAAACTGGGAACGTATCCTTTAATTTATTCTGCACAACATTCATCTTCTTGTGCATCCATGATGCTAGCAAATGGCCGGTGTCAGGTGTTAGCCTCCCCAAACCAAAGCCTCACGCTACGCTTGGCTGTGCTCCATTATGCAGACTCTGGCTCTAGATTAAAGCAATTTTTCATAACCAAATATCATTTGGACTGATTATAGCTCAACAGGTTCCTTTTCCCTTGTGGTGCTCAATTCGATTTATCACACACGTCACAACGGAGGCATTCTACAGTTGATTACCAGACAGAAGCTTTTGTAAGTACGAGTAATTCATATGTTCTCTGTTAGCTGAGTCTAGAAACCATGTCTCCCCAGAAGTAGATCCAGACTCACAGCTCTGACATCTCCCATTGATTGTGAGTGATGAAGAACGTGCTGAGCTGTCTCTGCTGTGCACCAAGAAAGACACATTAGTGTGATCCATCATCATGTTTATTTTGAGATTTGGATTTTTCTGTGATTTTCCATGTGAGCATGTGCGTCCAGGCTCATCTGGCGTTCTGCGTGTGTTCTCTTTATGTTATTTATGATTCCTCTACTGTTTCTCGTCCCATCAAGTGGGGCACTGAATAGTTTCAGGATTTCACTGAAAGCAAACGAACAGAAGTTGTCAAATTATAAAACATTTAAGCTATTCAAGCTGGCGGTGGAGAGTATTTGAATAATCATGGCTATTTAATTTAAATTACTTCTTATTTCTGAGTTGAAAATTGCTCCCTCAAGCCATTTGGATGTAATTGCCTTTGTTGACCTGTCATTGCCTCTGCAGTATAATTGGAACCAGGTTGAGATGGGTGTAACCCAAAGCAAAGCCATTCAGATCGACAGCATTTAAACTGAAGCTAGGAGGGCTGTAATGGGAATGCACAGCAACCAGTTCCTTTTGTATAGATTTGAAAAGCAAATAAATTAAGAAAAAAAAAGAGAAACTAGAAAAGCATCAAGAAACAATGCTGGCCGATGAATCAGGCAACGTAAACATAGAATGAAGGTTGACCCCAAACCCATTCAGAAGTGGTGACCGATTCACCTGTCTTAGTCATCACAATCAGTTGATTGGCTGCTGAACCCTGCCTCCCTGCTTAGTCGGCAGCTTTCAAGCGTTCTAATTTGGCGTCTGATTTGCTCTCCAGAATTGATAGTAATCTTTAAAACAAAGGGTCTATGATTTCCGACAAATGCATGGTTCTCATTCCTAGCAGGCAGCCACTGATGTAGCCAGCCGAAAGTTGGCAGGTTTTTATAAGTTGTAATAGCTAGTTAAGCTAACACTGGGTCCAACATTACTTCCAATCAATTTTTTGTGTATTTTTGTAATATTAAACCCACAATGGCAGAAGGACCCTATATTTTTGTGCATTTGGTAAGGGTTACTAGTGCTGAAAAAGGCTAACAGTAGCTATCCACACAGTGGGGGAAGTGTTTTGATGGTGTTACTCAATATGTTATTGCCTATGATCACTAATGTAGTAAGCTAGTAAGCTGGAAATGCTAACAACTTTCACAGCACACATAACAACTTGTCTCCCAAGGATAAGCGCAGGTGTAACAATAATGACTGCAATCCACCAAGGCAGGAGTGTCAAACTCATTTTAGTTCAGGTATCATATACAGCCCAATTTGATGTCAATGGGCCCAGGCTAGCAACATAATAGCATTCTAAACTATAAATAACGATAACTCACAATCCCTTTGTTTGTGTAATTTCAGCACATTGCTTCCATCTGTTTTTAGCTCTGGTTCTCAGCATTGCGTCATGTCCACAACTCTTACTATGATTTGTGTCTCTGGTGGACAAATTAGGAATAGCACTTACTCTGTTAAAAAATTGCAGTTAATGTCTTCAGTGTAATTTTTGCACAACCTGCGATCCAGACAGGACCCTCTAGCGGGTCAGTTTTGCCCCCCAGACCGAATGTTTGACACCTCTGCAATACGGCCTCATTCTGCTTTTATACATGTTAGTTCATTATCATGGTTTACTGGGACACATAATGGAACTTAGTCATTATTAAAACACCTATGCACCAATTCACTGTTCTCAAGATGGGCTCAAGCAACGCACTCAAGACAATAAATAGGTTGTTTTTCAGCAGCCATACTGTTGGAATCTTTTATCCATCCAAGGTTGACAGACCCACACGCTTGTGTCTGTGGGTGCGTCTGTCAGACTTCCACACACACCCAGACACAGTCTGTAGCAGCGGGTCAGAAATGATTTGCCTCTGAGCGAGCCAACTGGTCATGTGGGACCATGTGCCATATGTGGAACTATTTAGAGAGAGAGCAATGTAAGTAGCATCTAAGCCTCTTTACTTTCTCTCATTAAACCCCCCACATCCACAGCACTGCTTCTTCCCATGAATCAGTAGAGATTTAGTTGCTCCTAACGTTTGTTTGTGTATTTGAAGTTATTTCTGTTGGTTTTAGAAAAAGAAAAAAGTTTTGAATGATCTGTAATGTCAGGCAATATGCCTTTTCAGCCACTAAGGATCTCTCAAACAAACAATAAGAAAAGACAACTTCATGACAATGTGAAGTACTTGATCATGAGAGTTGTCGCCTTTACCTTTGTCGCTGATGAAAAAGTCTGACTTGATTTGAATGTTCACAGATGGGTTAATGTATGTGTAACTCATGGGAGCTTCTTCCGTGCATATGCAGGTTTTTCTCATTGATTCTATTGTAATATGGGCGGCTGACATTAATTGATGAGAGGAGCAATCATATAGCTATTGTAGCTAACCTCATGTGAGGTTCATGTCCATTCTCTAATGAGTCACAACTGTTTTGTAGGTACATGGCACACAGTATTACCTCCAAAAACACAGTACAGGACTTCACAATGTAAAATGATTCAGAGATTCCATAGGAAACAATACTAAGAGGTGGAGATGAACGGAAATAATTTTTGTGCATTACAACTTGAAAAACTTATGGGTCATTAATCAGAAAATAAATAGTAAAACCACCATGAGTCCGGCATATATTTTTATTATAGAACCAGATTAAAATGTCCTTTTCTGTTCTTCTCCACCTCCTCTGTGAAATTGAATGAAACATTTTTTCGTTGGTGGACATTCCTGTCTCATCATTTCGCTGTGTATTTCTCAGTTGCCTGTAAAAGCAACATAAAACGATTTATGTACATTAGAATTACTTATGTACACGTGGCAGAGGGCAATATTTGTGCGTGGGTGTGTTTGCAAATTTCCTCATTTGCTCCTTGAGCTATTCTCCAAAGAGACGGCACCACGCACTCAATGAATGACCCCATAGAGGTTGTCTGCAGTTCACTGATGCTTCTTTTAAAACCACCACTTCTTTCATCATAATTGCGACAACAGTTTTAGGTAGTGTTCACTGCATATCGTCTGTGTGTGTGTGTCAGCTGAGAGGATTATCGCTTCACTGGCTGCTTGTGAATCTCACTTTCAAGTCAGGACCAACACTGTGCAGCACTATAATAGCAGAAATCATTTGCCTCATACATACTGCCAGCTGTTCTATTAAACACCAGCCTATATGGTCCCATCTCTTGCAACAGGTAATATTGCTTTTTACACAACCATCTCAACTGGTTATAAGAAAAAAAGTAGAGGGATAATGTGCCTTGACTTGACACCTTAACACTGTTTGCTTCAGCGCTGCTAAATGGTGGCAGCATGTTTTGTTCTTTATTACAAGGCAGGTGCCTTTTCAAAGTACCTACAGAACAATATAACACAAACAGGTGCCCGGCTTAATCCACTGAACATTGTGTGTTCCACCTGAATTAATTTCCTGCACAAAACAGCAAAGTACAACTTTCCAGCAAATTATGTGCAATAAACTGTGTCTGTGTTTTTTTTCTCCACTGCCATTCTCTTCAATATAATGGAAATGAAAATAGGCACTTGATCTTAAAAATCAGAGTCAAAGGGAGGTTAAGAGGATATTGTTTGCATAAGCACATTTTCTTTCTCTCCAAAACAGCTGATTGCTTTAGCACTTAAGTGCTACAGGTAGTAGGCTGGACTGATCAGTAAGAGGGATGGCACAATGGTTTTTGTTAGAATTCCCAGTGGACATAAGTGAACCCTGTAGTACATAAGTGGAGACTGTGGGTGTGTGTGCTGAATGCTTGCTGTTGGGTTTTGTTTGATTTTGCCAGAAGTACAATCAACCATGAGGCCTAATTTTGCAGCTTAAAACGAGCACAAAGAGGCACGCTCCTGTGACCATGCACGTGTAACCTCAATCAGTCTTCCGGGAGGTGGACTTCTAGGAACAGTCCACCTGCCTTCATCTCATTCAGATAGGGAAGCAACCGTCAGTATGTCCAACACATCCAGGACACATTCAACTGTGGCCTAATTGGCGTGTGAGTGAGATAGACAGTGTTTAATCATTGTATGTGTATGATCAGGAACATATTTCTTGGATATGGTGGAGGTTTAGTTGTGTTTGAAACAATTTTCCCTTTCATGTACGTTGACGAATTCCAAATCTCTCCGTCCTCACAGTTAGGGCTTCATGGTCAAGTACTGTAGTTCTGCAGGTTTAAATACAATACAATAAAAGTGAAAACAAGATTCATTGCTGTACAATGTGAAAAAAAATGTACTGTTTTACGGCAATGAACTCCAGCGTCCATTTTGTTTGACTAACGGCCAAACATTTTGTTGTTCGCTAGACAAAATGAACCAACATGACTTCAACACAAAAGCCAAAAAAATAATGGGATGTAGCAGTATTGACCAGAGAACTGGCTTTGCGGGTTGTTGCATCATTAATGGAAATAGTACGTTCATACACATTTTAGTTTGTATGTCTGTACATTCATCAAACCAAGGTGTGAAGGCTGTCCTGAAAGGAGTGTGTTGCACCTACATCTGAAGGACAAATGACTCACCTTTGAGAAGGCTGAGACAAATTGCCGTTGATTCAGCTTGTTTATCGGATACATGACCTTGGTTGACTGACAACCTTTACAGACAAAGAACGTTGCAACAACTGCTTGTGCAGTATAGTTTATTTAGGTTTGTAAAGACTTTCATGCCTCCAGAAAGGCTGTGAAAAGTATGAAAAACTGTGTCAAGTGGTGGTAAGCGCTGAAGACTAGAAAGTTTGAAAACTAGGAAGTTTTTTCCATTAGAAACTTGAGCTTGTCAGCCCCCTGTTGTCCATTTTTCACTTCACAGACTGGCAGCTGAAGGCTGCATTATTCCTTCATTGCAAATACCTTGGCAGTCTGAGGACGCCAGTTGTGTCTTGGTACTGCATTGGTGCTCTGCAATACTTTGAAGATGCATGTCTTATCGCTGTCCTTTGCTACTTGGTAGGGTCAGTTACAGTGGTTACAGTGGTCCCCAAACCCAGAGGTTTGGGTAGAGGAGAATTTTCTTCAGCCAACTTTACATTGTAGAAACAACCCATTTTCTCTGGGTCTCTCTTGTTCATGTTATTTATTTATTTTTTTTCGTATTTGTTTATTCCTCTTCAACTGTGGTCTTTCAAGTTCAAACCAAAGTTACAGCCAGTCAGCATTCGGCCCACATATAGTGTCATCACCCTGGGCCCATGAATGAAAACTCAAATTTATTTCTTGTTTCATTTTATACCCTGCAGCTTGGCATAATAAAAACAGACCTTCGCACTGAGCAGAATTATATCAGGTGTATAAAATTTGTTTCAGGTGAGAGACCATGTGTCTTCACCGTCACTCTATTTCTTTATGAATGGATGAACCAGCAAGCACAACATATATTAATTGGTCAGATGTTATCAACCTCCAGGGATGCATAGATCATGTCCCCATATTCATGACTTTAACAGTGTCACCTAAAGGTTTTCTCTTTCACATCACCATTGCTAAATTTAACACAGTATTTAACAGTGCAAAATTACATCCCAGTGTAACTTAATTGAAGTTTGTTCCTTCTTTGAAATTACAACAAATTACAAGCTTTGGCTCTTTATTCCCCTTCCCTTGATCCCTCCAGGATGAGGCGAGCTGAACTAAGTGTATGGGTTTAGCAGAGGACCAAAGTCAGTCCCTGTAGAGATACTATATTCCACACATCACATCTCCTTGACCACTTGCCTTCGATTTTTAGAGTGATATGAGAACGATAGACAGAGGCAAAATGGAATGGACTGCCAGAAGGAATCATGAACACACTCTTGGAGGCCAGGGACTAAGTGCTGTGGAGAACCGTGTGTGTGTGTGTGTGTGTGTGTGTGTGTGTGTGTGTGTGTGTGTGTGTGTGTGTGTGTGTGTGTGTGTGAGAAGGAACTAGAGCATGTGTCCATGGACTGGATGTATCATGTATCTGAAAAGAGACTGAAAGCAAAAACAGAAGTAGAAAAATGGGGAAAAAAAAATACTGAGAATTACATTTTTATAACAAGGGACACAAGGTCATGCTGCCATAAATGTTTTCTCTGTGCGGTAAAGACACACACACACAGGCATTTCGTAAACTAGATTACTGTGCATAGTGCTGCCATGTTCCACAACACAGTGGTGTTCACTTCAAAAGCCCAACCATTCTAAAAGGATTACACAGGAGACTCTTTTGTTGGCTCAATGTATTTTTACCCCCCTGTTTCACAGCTGGCCTCAAGTACCAGGTTAACTGGCCAGAACAAAATTCTGCAGGGATTGAAGAAACCTGAGAACTTGTCCCTTGCACTGAGTCCATGCTCACAATGCACACACACAGCTCAGACTCTGCAAATTCTTACCCACTACCACTACCCACACAAAGAGGTAGTGGTAGAAGTGGCTTTAACACGAGGGTTTGTTGGTTGCCCATTGTTATGCATGTTTTTCTACTCAGTTATTTTAATATACCGTACTGAAATACTGTAAACTAAGAATGCTTTTTGTTTTCATGCTAGTTTATTTTCATCAATTTACAAAATGCAGTGAATGAACAGAAGAGTAATCTAAATCAGTCTAAACGTCTAAATGGTATTACATGATAGATAAGTATCTGTATTTCTCACCATTGAGGACATTATTAATCCTGAATACCCAACTCAATTTGCAGAAATGCAGCCCCAAACAACAAGGAACCTCCCCCATGCTTCACTGTTGTCTGCAGACATTCATTACTGTGGCGCTCTCCAGCCTTCTGCTACAGCCAGATATTTCAAATTTTGACTTATCAGTCCGGAGCCCCTGCTACCATTTTTCTGCACCCCAATTCCTGTGTTTTCATGCATAGTTGAGTCTCTTGGCCTTGTTTTCAAGTCAGACATATGGATATTTGGCTGCAACTCTCTGGTTTCTGCCAGTTCTGAGCCTTTGGCTCTGCTGGACATCTTCTGATTTCGAAGGGAAATAAGCTTGGTGTGTTTTTCATCTGCTGCACTGCACAAGTATCCTTGGTCGACCACTGCGTCTACAATCATCCAAAAATCCCTGACTTTGTGCAACTGTACCTATAAGGATTAATACTGGTTTGAAGGCGAAGGGTAGTAACACCAAATATTGATGTGACTTAGGTTTTTCTTTTGTTCGCTCATTTTGCATTTTTGTAAACTGATAAAAAATAAACATTCATTATTTATATGGCAAACATTCTTAGTTTACAGCATTTTATTTTCACACCTGCCAAAAACTTTTGCACAGTATAATTTCATTTACACTGTATAATTTGTGAATAACATAACTGAGTGCAAAGTCATCTAAGAATAACTTAGAACATACTCTGCAGAATATGTTAGGTACATTCTAAATCAGTAGTCTGCTGGTCTGCTTCTCTAATTAATACAAACACACTGTACATGGAAATGGACATGGGTCTTCCGAGGGTGTCCTGTGGTGTCTGGCAACAGGATGTGGTTAGTGGGGTCCTATGGGTTGAGGGGAGGGGCCTCTGGATCAGTCTTGGTCTAGGTGATACCTGTCTAAGTAACATCCACATGAATGCCAGGTCCAACTGCGAGGTTTCCCATCAGAACATTGTATTGTCACAAGATGGTCAATGTAACTAACTTCTCCTTTCATTGGTTTTATTGTTGGGACTGATTTCCTTCAACATCTGCCTGGAAGCTGTATGGCCTCAAGCAGCAGTCCTTGAGGCCATACTGCTCTAATCTTTAATATATTTAATGGATTTATTCTTGGTTATGCTTTAGATATTTATAATTTGTAGTTTGATCCATGTGCTATACGTCTTCATATGGGTGCCACTAAATTCTTGAAGAAGCGCAGTGCCCTTTGAAAGCGTTTCTATTCAGACCATCAACCAACTGCAGCCTGCAGCTTTCTCAAGAGCCGATCATCCAGACAACCAGCAAAAGACAGAATGAGCTGCTGTCAGCGAGCTTCAGGCTGGAAAAGACCTGCTGCGGGTGGGAGAAAAAAAATGAAAGAAAAGAAAAGCTCTGTCAGTGCCCCCGGATGATGCAGGCCCATTGAAAACATACTGTTGTGAAAGAGTGACACAACTTTAGCTCCTCCAAACGACTTCACACCCGATGCCACACTCCCTTGGGTTCCCTCCCACCAAGTGTGAGGCGGACCAGGCGAACGGCTGTGGAGAAAAGCAAAGGACACTGAAACAAAAAACATTTCCTTAACTGTTAGATTAGCCCGGTGTTAGATCTCTTAATTGCTCACTACTTCTACAAGCCTGGTGAAGGTCTTGTTGATGCCACAGTTTATCTGCAATATTGAAATGGGTTGAGGAAGAGAAAGGTGTCCATCAGGTGAACTCATGGGCACTCATGGGTTGTATTATTAAGAAACCATTCAGACATTAGAAAGGGGCATTCATAACTAATGGTCTGTGTTTCTGAGTTGGAAAATGAAGCTGTGTCTGCTTCTACTTGTTCCCAGAAGCACACATACACCTTACAGTCTGTCCGAGAAATAAAAAAAAGTTGTTTTTTTTAAGACGTCACTCATCCAGGTAGATTCCTCAGTCCTAAATGACTGGTTGCTGCTTGGGTTTCTACTATCGACATTTGTGATTTGTGCCAAATGAGTCTCACATGACTAAGATTTGATCCAAGTCCAAGGTAACATCTTCAATAAACAAAACAGCTACACAGACACAATCTTCAGACAAACGTGTTATTGTATTTTTATTATTTTTTAGGACTAGCAGGCAAGTTGAATCTTCGGTAAAACACAGAAGGCAAGGGGGAGGCATAACCCCTGTTTTACCCTGCGGTACTTAAGCATTTCATCACATGAAAAGCATATACTCGCAGACTATAGCACATCCTCACGTTATATCTACAAAGGTTCAGTAGCCTTTACTCCTAAAGTGCATTCCAGTGTCATGTTAAAACAACAACGACAGTGAAATTGTGCATCTGAAAAAAAGGAAGCCAATGTAGCCAATGTGTATTAATTAATAACATATATTGTACACGAGAGCTGAACATGTCCTGGTCAAACAAATGTTTCCATTAGTTATCCGTGCAAGTAGGACAGAAATGACCTGGCCTTCTTATGCACAATTTATACTTCTGCGTGAATTTGATGCCGCAGCTAAGGCGTCAGGGTCTGCATGGGGACTGGGCTGACGCCGTAGCCTGCCACTCCTTATCTAATCAATAAAGAAGGAACACGTCGAGGAAAGGTTAACTGAGCAGGTTCGGAGATACAAGCATTTGTACGACCTGCCGTTTCAGTCGCCGTTGTTGAAAGTGAAGCAGGAAGTAGAAACAGAAACACACATACAGGTTGTTGTTGTAAATCCCCTTATGAAAATATCTGACGTCCCAACAGTCAGTATTTCAACGTCTCAAGATTTTTTTTTTTCAAATGTACTTAAGCTGTTAACTAATGGGTTATGGTGATTTAAGAACAAATGGAGCCCACTACCACCACTCAACAAGGAGCCTACACTGAAACCGCAGTTGTGTTTGTTAATTACCTATTCCACGAGGGTCCTGTAAAAACATCATATTTGTATCAGATAACCTGACCCTGAAAAGAGATCATTATGAGGCACGTGTACCGTTGCGGCCTGCACTGTTTAATGCATTCTGAATAGCCTTTCCCACCATCATCCCGGAATCATTTGATATTTGATACATATCCACCATTTTGGGTTGTCGTGACTCTTGCCTGCTGACGCTCCTCTGCTGTGTAGGTGCGTCTCTTAACATGTTCCCGGAGTATGTGTGCGCGAGAAAAATCAGAACCGGTAAATGCCATGCTTCAAATTGCACATACAATAATGGAGCAGGTAATGGCTCTCAAATGACGTGCAGTGAGAACATTTGTGGCTGTGAAGCCATTTGATAAAGAGGGGTCATGATTGCCCGGGGTAATGGCAACAAAAGTGCATATTCAGCTCCTATACATCCACTCTTGATCATTTGGTCGGGTGCTTTTAGATTTTTCCCCTCTGTGTGCCTTAATGCATAACAGCCCTGCATTTCCCTGTTGTTTTTCGCACTCTCTCCCCCAGGGACATTCAGAGGGAGGGTTGGTGGGAGCAGCGCGGCACCAGAGTGACTGTGCAGCGAGCACTTTCTCTATCTTTGCAGGTTAATAAGTCCCCACCTTAAAGCGGAGCAGTGCATACAGCAATATGGCACCAGGGTGACTTGCAGCGCAGAGACAAACTCAGACAATTTATATCTGTTTCTTTATTCTCCTTCTCCCGCTCTTCTTTGCTCTTGGATTCCGACTCCAGAGGGGATGGTTTGCACTTCAGCTAAGGTGGATAGAAAACAAGCTCATGATAAAAGCCTGACCTTTGTCAGGGCTCTATCATTCTGCTGCAGGGACAATGTTGAGGGGTAGATGGGAGAGAAATGTCAAAACAGAAATGCCATTGCCCACCGAGGTGCAAATAAAGCTGGACTTTGATATGTGTGGCAGCGCTTGCCTCCTCTCCGTGTTTTTGTTTCTGCCTGTGAAGAGCACGGCGATAAATGCACCTTTGTGATTTTTTTTTTTTTTTTTTCTGCTCGTCTGCAAACCTTTGAGCTTGATTGTTTGTTGTTGCTGTGTTGCTTTGTTTACCGCGGTCAGAGCCCTCGCTGGGTGATTTCACAGGGCACCGTGCGCTCTCGCTGCTTCGGATTTGTTAGACTCGGAGGCTGTGGGGTCCTGCTGCAACGCTGCTCTGCTCTCCAGCCAGACACTGAACCACCCACCCCCCCTCTGCCCTACCCGAGCGCTACCACACACACCAGGCACCAAGCATTAGGATCATGGCCAGAATGCACAACCTGCCTGGGGCCACAGAGGCAGCAAACACACGCAGGCTTATGTGCTCCGTTTTACACACCTCCACATTCATACACACACCTAGGGCGATGCAGAGCAGCCTCTGAATTGTATTCCACACTCAACAAAACCCCTAAAAGCCCAGTGTGATCCTGCTTTATCTCAACCAGCCCAGGGCCACAAACGGCTCATAATCTCACAAAACCAAATTCAAACAAAACCATCACAAAGGGACCAATGAGAGGCAACAGTTGAATCGTGTTCGACCCGAGTCATGATTTTCAATTAGAACCCAGGGGACGCGAGGTGTTTTTAAACAGTTTTGAAAGTGAGTTTAGTTTCCATCCTGTGTCCTTCAGACTCCCCTCTGAGGCGAGGGGAGCAGAAGGAGCTCTTTACCAAACACAGCATAGGTCAGGGTGTCACCGTATGAGGCGGACTGTGAAGGGACAGCCTCAATGTGAACCATTAGTTGACAGGAACACATTTTTCTTTACTGTATGCTCTGACTCACTAATGCAGTTTGCCCAGGAGCCCTTCTCATGTTTTTTTTTTTTTTATTATTATTAATTTAAGCAGCTATTTTTTCATCTTGGCTTTGGTTTCCTGGTGTGTTCAGTATTGCAAGCGTTGGTTTGATGGATAGACCTCGCCTTAGTAAAGCTGTTAAAGTCTTTTGGTGAGATTCGCCTTCTGCTTTTCTGCTTCATCAATGTGTTGCCCTCTGATTGAAATGAAATCATTTGGAAGGCTGTCCCACAGACTTCTCCGGAAACTAGTATCTGTTTCCATCTGTTTAATTAGCTTCCCTTAACTCCATTCAAATTACTTTTTTGTGCATTCTGGTTATGTTCTGACTTAAATCTTAATAGTGAAACAAGAAAAACAATAATTGAAATATTTGTCTTCATTTTTGTTGCTCATAAAGGCTGCCGTAGATCCTGGATAATTCATGTTAAACCACCAGTTTAATCACATTTAAGAGACTGTTGTACTTAAATACTTAAACCCTGGTATATGTGCATAATCTACTTGTGGTTAAGTGGCAGCTCCATAAATCCCCCTTTTTCGTTGAACTTTTAATCTGTTTCAAGATCCTTCTTAGTGAAATAAATAGAAGTAAAGTTAGTTCTATGCTCCTGTATGGATTGCAACAGAATATTACAATATTCACTGTGGCACGAGTGTAGTGTGGAGGCCGATAAATGTGGCGGTTATTTACCCAGACTTTAGTGCAGCAGTAAAAATGGAAACAGTGGTTGAGTTTGACACACAGTAGAAAAGAGAGTGACGTCACTTTAAGTCTGTTGCCGACTGTCTGCTGAACATCTTAAACGTCCATGACGTGTCAAACATTAACCTCACACTAACTAATATATTTTGCAAACTGGCAGACAAAATTTCAATGCACACGTGCTGTCTAACGTTGGCTTATTAACTTGCAGACGCCATGTGTTGCCCCTTCATTCAAACTCATGTCAAAATCAATGCCAAGATCTTGAGGACTCTGTGTATCCAGACGAGGAATCCACTTCGAAGCTTTTATGTGTAATAAAGTCCTCTCCCTGCAGATGGTTCTTGTCAGCTTGCTCTGTGAAGCACAAAGCCAGCGCACAGAGTGCAGAGAAGATTAAAGTTTGCAAAGATCTCCAAGGTTCAAAGAAGACACGAATCACTATGATGATGAAGTGGTTGTGGGGCGGGGGGATGGAGGGGGAGTGAACAGGGACACGTCCCTTGACGTTGGCGGAGCGGGGACGTTTCTCGATAATTTGCTGCAGCCCGCTGATGGACATCTCTGAGCCTCTTTGGGCTGGCATGAGCTCCCAGTTCGCAGTGTTGCTGTAATTGCCTGTTGGTCGCAGTAATGCCTAACTGTCTGCACTACGTTTACTTTTCATTATGCTGATGTATTCATCGTGGCCCCTTGTGTTGACCTCATCACTCAGAGTTTAATTTCCTACAGATTTCTTTTTAATTACAACTGTTTCTCTTCTCCCTCCGTCCCCACCCCCCGGGGTCTGTTCAGATTGCAGCACCTGCCTGTTAAGCGGTGGCCCCCGCCTGCACGATGTTACGGTGGAACATCGTTCCCTGGTCAGAGATTAATCAGCCATTATAAGGCCTGTGCCATGCGCCGAGCCTCAAGTCAAATCCACGACTCTCGGTTTAATTGGCACTGAAATGGTGGAGGGAGATAGTCCCCCTGACTGGCAGCCCGCAGTAAAGGGCATCCGAGCTCTGGCATTCACCTTTCAGCTGTCACACAACCCGATTATATCAGCCTGTACAGGTCTGATAGCTGTATCCCCTCAAACTCCCTGATTAAATTGATTTGAAGCACAAAAATTATTCAATGGCCTTTCACTCAAGACAAAATTAAAGAAAGAGTGTATAACTAAAAAGAGTAGCTAATATATTTTGTTAAATTTAGCTGTACACATTCATTATTGCTTTCCATTAAAACAAATAAAGCAAAACTAAGGAGACGCCTTTTCTGACGTACACCAATCAGCCATAACATTAAAACCCCTGACAGGAGAATTAATGACATTGATCATCTCGTGACAATACAATGTGCTGCTGGGAAACCTTTGGACCTGGAATTTGTGTAGATGTTGCATGGACATGTACCCCCCACCTAGACCAGACCAGGCACCCCCACGCCATAGTAATGACACTCCTTGATGTCAGCAGCCATCCCCAGCAGGATGCAGCCTGACACAGACACACCAAAAAAAAAAAAAAAAAAAAAAAAAAACGGATTAGGAAGAACTCAAAAAAACATGAACAGCACAAGGTGTTGACCTTAGACTTAGACAGACTTAAATCATGTGAAAAGTGAAATTATTTGGTAGATTAGTTGCACATAAAACACACTCTTGATAACCACAGGTAAAAAGAAAGATAAAATAAAATAAGATTAAAATATAGTAATAAAATAGGGTAACATTTTCTATGAAGGTTGTATTTATAATGCCCTATGAATGCACTCATAATGTTTTATAAGGTGTCTATAAAGCATTATAATGGTCATTATTACCATCTATACATATTCACAAGTCGTCATAACCAACTTCATGATGCATTATGACAACTGGTTATGAATGATTATAATTTTAATCTGAATAGTGCATTATAAATATGTCAATATCTGCCTAGTCACTTGTTAATGTTATGATGCATCATAACTGAAATGAGAGCCTGGACAGTAAAGACAAAAGGAATGCATTTAGTTCACTTTATTTTCATTTAAACCAACACACATAATCAGAATGATCATAAATGCTCTGAGCACATTACACAAACACATGAAACAGGCCACAAAAGTGGCACAGCGTGGTCCTAGAGATGTGGCTCTTAAAAGTGCCTTTGGGTTGGTGAGGTGATTCAGGGTCAAAGGTCAGGAGATGGTTTGACAGCAACTACAAGAACAGAGGCAAATCTTTAGTGCTCTAGCTGGGTTTGTTTTTTTTTTTTATGCAGAAAGGTTTGATTGAAAACACATAAGCAGATCACGTTTTTTTGTTTAAAGCAGCCTAATGAGACATTGTGTTACCGCATATCATGCAGGCACCGCAGATTACCCGTAGATGGCTTAAGCTAGCTACACGAAAGTTACCAGACACGGCTAGTTTTAATTCACAAATTAGATCGTTTTCATATTCTTGCGTTTAATGATTGAAACCATTCGAAATCATTGCTTTAATATGTAAACGATGTGCTTCATGTAAGCAAAGTAAGACATTAGCTCACAAAACATTAGCAGGACAGAGAGACGACCTACCTGTCCTGGAGAGGACTCAGAGGAGAAAGGAAAGAAAAGCCGCTTTACGACTAGTACATACAGTCAATGCTTTACGACAGTGGGAGGAGCTGGGGACGGAGGTGGGTGGGGTCTGAGGTCAGGGGTCATGGACTAAAGACTGACATTTCTACAACAATAATAATATAAATAAAAACGATATTAAAATAATATCTGACGGCATTCAATAAAGGCGAATATTTTTAGATCCTGTATAAGAGACCGATATAACAAATAACCATTAATTTTTTTTTTTCGAATCTCAAAGTGCCGAATCCTGCAGCAAAATTGACGTTACATTAAAAACCGGAATAAGACCATTACAAATCTAGTCTAAATTAAATAAAATCAAACCTCTTCATTGCGCAGTGTCACATTGACAGTCGTCCTCATAGCACGAAATAACTTCCAATTGAAATACATCAGTTTGAAATTCGTTTCGAGCGGCATGAAAATTTGAGAAAAATCGGCAGGCACCAAACAATAGATTAATTTTCGTGACAGTTTCACATCCACCGTGACACTGCTTCTTTATAAAGGGTCGCTAGAAATGTCCGCGTTTATTGAATGCCGTCAGATATTTTTTAATAATAAGCACATCGTTTATATATTAATGCAATGGTTTTGAATGGTTTCAATCATTAAACGCAAGAATATGAAAACGATCTAATTTGTGAGTTAAAAATAGCCGTGTCCGGTAACTTTCGTGTAGCTAGCTTAAGCCACCTACGGGTAATCTGCGGTGCCTGCACGATATGCGGTAACACAATGTCTCATTAGGCTGCTTTAAACAAAAAAACGTGATCTGCTTGTGTGTTTTCAATCAAACCTTTCTGCATAAAAAAGCAAACCCAGCTAGAGCACTAAAGATTTGCCTCTGTTCTTCTTGTAGTTGCTGTCAAACCATCTCCTGACCTCTGACCCTGAATCACCTCACCTCACTGTCCAGGCTCTCATTTCATTGTGCCTCATATTTGTTTATAATAGTCTTATATCCACAACACCTCATTTGCACTAATTTACCTAAAGCTGACAAATAACACCTATGATATTAACATTGTGCATATGGGGTAAAGATGCCAGACTCAGGACTTAGTTCATTGCACCTTTTAATTACTCATAGTAACTTATGTCTGTTAATAATAGTGTCATATTCTTGTCACTTTACTTAGCGCTGACAATTGGCACTTATGATATTGCATAGCTTTTTATGACTGTGTGCTGTAGAGAGATCTATACATTATTATACTTTACTATACTTATAACTACAGATATAAAGCACTATAGGCGAAGTCAAAACTCATTATACATCACTATGCACATTTAGCAAAGCAAAGTAGTTATGATGCGTCATAAAATGAACAAGTGACTAGGCAGATATTGACATATTTATAATGCACTATTCAGATTAAAATTATAATCATTCATAACCAGTTGTCATAATGCATCATGAAGTTGGTTATGACGACTTGTGAATATGTATAGATGGTAATAATGACCATTATAATGCTTTATAGACACCTTATAAAACATTATGAGTGCATTCATAGGGCATTATAAGTACAACCTTCATAGAAAGTGTTACCTAAAATAGTATAAGCAAATAAAAAGAAGTAGAGAGTGAAGTAAATATATGTTATATACATAGGAATGATAATAAGGTGCAGTGGTGTGCATTGACATGAAGTAACATGGAGTTATCTGTTGCAAGAAGGTGAGTTCTTGTACAGCTGGATAGAGTAGGTTATGAAAGAAGTCCTGTCGGGTTCACTGTGGGGGTGGACTTGGATCAGTCTGTTGGAGAATGAGCTCCACTGCCTCTCTATGGTCCGGTGTAGTCGATGTGATGGACTATCCATGATGGAGAGCAGTTTGTCCAGCATCCGCCTGTCTGTCACTGAGACAAATGTCTAACTCATTACCAATAACATGACCAGCCTTTCGGATCAATATGTCGTCCCTACTGATGTCAAACCGGGCCTCTAAATTCTCTAGATCCCAAACTAATCAAGTTTCTGCGGGATGCACTGCAACAAACCTGATCCACAGAAGCCCCTCCCCTCAACCCACAGGACTTAAAGGTCTCCACTAACAAAACCCCAGACTCCACAGGACACCCTCAGAAGGCCCATGTCCATTCTCTGATGAGCCACAACTGTTTTAGAGGCACAAGGGAGACCTAACGTTATGCCTGATTGGTGCATATTAAATAAATCATTTTGTTCCGTCTGCCTTGAAGCCAATTCAACAAAATTCACAAAATTGCTTTCTCCTGTCTGTGACACAGCGTCCAAAGGTCATGGTATTTGAAGAGCGTTTCAACTCTAAATAAGCAAACACAACAATCTCGTGTGAGCAGCTTCCTCTGCTTGTTAACACATGAAACAGAAAACGGTGCGTTTGATTCCAGCTCTGTCCTTGAGATGTAAAAAGCCCTTTGCATCTCCACTAGTTCAGCCAAACAGCCGTAAGGTTTCATAAGATGCCAGCGAATGGACATCCCGCCATTCACAAACACAGGGTTATCGCATGCCATTTGCTAAGTGCTTTTAGTTGCCATTAAAGATGTTTGCTTTTAAAAAATGGGGTCACTCAGAGTGCAGTTTCGTTTCATCCAGGTGCGTATATGTTTGCTGATGTTTTTTTAAGCACACCTGCTATTAGAGTGCCGCGGGCTTCAGACGCAGATGAACACAGCACAGTTCAATCAAAATGTCGAAAGGACAAATCTTCTCATCGGATTGTGTCATCGGTACACAAAAGCTTGAAGACGTTTAGCGAAGAGAGCAATTCTGAGTGGTACTTCTATCTGATTCTACCCACGGAGATAAATGATGCAGACAAATCTGAGCGTGTGGAGTGTCATGCTGCCTTCCTATTGATTAGAGGATTAACTGTGTTTAGTTTTGATTCAAGCCTCCATGGAGGAGTATGTAGCTAATCACTCAACGTCATGACCTTAGCTCTTGCAGCCGTGGGTTCGATCGCGGTAAGCGGTCGCAATGTTTCCTTTGGCGAATCTCTGGGACTGCTGGTCTGGCTCTTTCATTTTCTACCCATCTGGCCTTCACTCCGTCCCACTCCACCGCTCTGATAACCTGCACTACTGGCAAAAATAAAGAAGCATATCAATCTATTATTTGATCGTGACTCAGGGCATGTCTCAGTCCGTCAATACACACACCCTATATGTTAAGATGGTGTCAGTGGGTTAACATGTAGGCGGTACCCCATCAAAATACTGTAGCGATCACCAGAGGTGGACTCTCTTTTAATGCTCTCATCAGTCCTGCTTCTCCCACACACTGAGAAAACGAGTCTTTGAGAAGTCATTAACCCACAGCGGCGATGCGGCTCGGCCACTCTGGCTGACGGAAAGATGCACTCCATCTTGTGTACCTATGATTTCACAGAGGTCACAAGCGCGGAGATGTCATCAGAGTAAATCGTGGTGTTGAGCTGTCTGTCACTGGCCTCACTTTGTATTGTATTTTATGACAAGACACACTTGTTCCAGCGGAGCTGGAATACTCTGTGCTGTCATTTTTATAAGGCTTGATCTGACATTGCTAAGTAGTTGCTGTGAGTGCCACAAATGGAGCATCAAGGATTAAAAGGTCAGTAGGGCTCCTAAGCTGTGAGGAGGCTGAATATGAAATTTAGGGCAAGCCCCTTTAATTCTCAAGACACCACATTAACTCTAAGGTATTGTGTTCAAACAATGCCATGCTGTGTTACACCAAATGGCTGCAAGAGATTAGTCTTTTTTCCATCATCTTCATTTTCGGGTTTCTTACCTTCCGTTTGCCCTGCATGACATCCTGCTCTACGATTTGATGCTAAAAGTCTGTTATTATTCTCTATCAGTCTACCGGCGTACTAATTGTTCTGTACCAACAGATTGCTCCCGAAAAATCCTCCCACAAGAGAGTTTTTGGACAGGTTTGTGTCTCTTAGCAGCGCATTTGGGAGCTTCCGTGTTGGCTTACACAAATCACGTTTCCCCTTGAAATTGCTGTACAGCAGCGTCAGCAAGATATTTGCTCCCAAAATGACACAGTTTGGCATTTAAAGCTGAAATCCGGTGTTATTTTACCCCTCACTGTTGTAAGAGTCTCATGCATATTTATCATGTGCTGATAGACTAATGTGTTCCCATCTCTCTGCCCCTGTAAATGATCTCCTCTGACTGTGGCAGCGCTGTTAGCCATGCTTTCTCATCAGTATTCATCTTTGTGGTGTTAGCATGTGTTCCCTAGGTCTCGCTTTTTGCCACTACCCACAGTCCTCTAACGAATATAATTACATAATGTGTGCTAAACTCTCTTACACTGGGTTCTTGGCTAACCAACATGTTACAGCCCAAAGTAGAAATGCAATGTAGCAGCATTAATTGTGTATTTTTTTACTTCTTACTTTGCTTTTAGCTTGCTATTTCAACCATACACCTACTACAACATGTATTGATTGTGCTGGAGATGTGTATTGTGTAAATTACTGCACTAAATTAAATTTCTAACCCTACTCAGACACTAAGCACGTCAAGCTGTACTACTACTGAGAACCTTCACAGACAACTGAAGTGGTCTGTAACAATGATTGCTTGATTAGGACTTAGAAAGGGTCCATTTTCTTTGGGTTTCCTTCCACTGAATGGGGAGTGAGTATTGTTTATGCACTTCACTCCCCATTAAACTAAATATTCAGTTTTATTTTTACAAAGTAATGTTTTTCGGGGCACCTCAAATTATAGCTTTGTCATTTTCATGATTGCCATTTTTGATCCACAATATTGAACTCGGCATTTAGAGTAGACGAAAGGTAATGTGTGTGTTTTTTTTTGTGTGTTTGTGTCAAAGTTTATTTCTCTAGACACTTTATCTTCATCACCTTGTGACTGTATGATGGTAAAATAAATGACAAGTGTATCAGCAGAATGCACTAAGCAACCCAAACGGCCACTGCTCAGTTTGCGACCCTAGATACAGCCCTTAGCTCATGAACTTTGTTTTGACTTGGTCTTGGATACAGTTTGGTGCTGGCAGCTTAGTGGCAGTCATTGAGTGTGGCACTTTATTTTGAAGCCTGGAGGAAAAAAAAAAAAAAATGAAGTGGCAGGGGAGATTAACAGAACGGCAATGTGTCAAAGAAACAGGCTGCA